>NC_069502.1:1072124767-1072455632 GCF_027579735.1 Bombina bombina
ATGTTACCTGATAAATTACTTTCTCCAACGGTGTGTCCGGTCCACGGCATCATCCTTACTTGTGGGATATTCTCTTCCCCAACAGGAAATGGCAAAGAGTCCCAGCAAAGCTGGTCACATGATCCCTCCTAGGCTCCACCCACCCCAGTCATTCGACCGACGGACAGGAGGAAATATATATAGGAGAAACCATATGATACCGTGGTGACTGTAGTTAGAGAAAATAATTCATCAGACCTGATTAAAAAACCAGGGCGGGCCGTGGACCGGACACACCGTTGGAGAAAGTAATTTATCAGGTAAGCATAAATTCTGTTTTCTCCAACATTGGTGTGTCCGGTCCACGG
This sequence comes from Bombina bombina, assembly GCF_027579735.1. Lineage (NCBI taxonomy): Eukaryota > Metazoa > Chordata > Amphibia > Anura > Bombinatoridae > Bombina > Bombina bombina. Next base: position 1,072,125,115 of record NC_069502.1, read on the forward strand.
CATCATCCTTACTTGTGGGAACCAATACCAAAGCTTTAGGACACGGATGAAGGGAGGGAGCAAATCAGGTCACCTAAATGGAAGGCACCACGGCTTGCAAAACCTTTCTCCCAAAAATAGCCTCCGAAGAAGCAAAAGTATCAAATTTGTAAAATTTGGCAAAAGTGTGCAGTGAAGACCAAGTCGCTGCCTTACATATCTGGTCAACAGAAGCCTCGTTCTTGAAGGCCCATGTGGAAGCCACAGCCCTAGTGGAGTGAGCTGTGATTCTTTCAGGAGGCTGCCGTCCGGCAGTCTCATAAGCCAATCGGATAATGCTTTTAAGCCAAAAGGAAAGAGAGGTAGAAGTCGCTTTTTGACCTCTCCTTTTACCAGAATAAACAACAAACAAGGAAGATGTTTGTCCTAAATCTTTAGTAGCCTCTAAATAGAATTTTAGAGCACGGACTACGTCCAAATTGTGTAACAAACGTTCCTTCTTTGAAACTGGATTCGGACACAAAGAAGGTACAACTATCTCCTGGTTAATATTTTTGTTGGAAACAACTTTCGGAAGAAAACCAGGCTTAGTACGCAAAACCACCTTATCTGCATGGAACACCAGATAGGGCGGAGAACACTGCAGAGCAGATAACTCTGAAACTCTTCTAGCAGAAGAAATTGCAACCAAAAACAAAACTTTCCAAGATAATAACTTAATATCTACGGAATGTAAGGGTTCAAACGGAACCCCTTGAAGAACTGAAAGAACTAGATTTAGACTCCAGGGAGGAGTCAAAGGTCTGTAAACAGGCTTGATCCTAACCAGAGCCTGAACAAATGCTTGAACATCTGGCACAGCTGCCAGTCTTTTGTGAAGTAAAACAGATAAAGCAGAGATCTGTCCCTTCAGAGAACTTGCAGATAATCCTTTCTCCAAACCTTCTTGTAGAAAGGATAGAATCTTAGGAATTTTTATCTTGTTCCATGGGAATCCTTTAGATTCACACCAACAGATATATTTTTTCCATATTTTATGGTAAATTTTTCTAGTTACAGGCTTTCTAGCCTGAATCAGAGTATCTATTACAGAATCTGAAAACCCACGCTTTGATAAAATCAAGCGTTCAATCTCCAAGCCGTCAGTTGGAGGGAAACCAGATTCGGATGTTCGAATGGACCCTGAACAAGAAGGTCCTGTCTCAAAGGTAGCTTCCATGGTGGAGCCGATGACATATTCACCAGGTCTGCATACCAAGTCCTGCGTGGCCATGCAGGAGCTATCAAGATCACCGAGGCCCTCTCCTGATTGATCCTGGCTACCAGCCTGGGGATGAGAGGAAACGGTGGGAATACATAAGCTAGGTTGAAGGTCCAAGGTGCTACTAGTGCATCTACTAGGGTCGCCTTGGGATCCCTGGATCTGGACCCGTAGCAAGGAACCTTGAAGTTCTGATGAGACGCCATCAGATCCATGTCTGGAATGCCCCATAATTGAGTTATTTGGGCAAAGATTTCCGGATGGAGTTCCCACTCCCCCGGATGGAATGTCTGACGACTCAGAAAATCCGCTTCCCAATTTTCCACTCCTGGGATGTGGATCGCAGACAAGTGGCAGGAGTGATCCTCCGCCCATTGAATTATCTTGGTCACTTCTTTCATCGCCAGGGAAGTCCTTGTTCCCCCCTGATGATTGATATATGCAACGGTCGTCATGTTGTCTGACTGAAACCTTATGAATTTGGCCTTTGCTAGTTGAGGCCAAGCTCTGAGAGCATTGAATATCGCTCTCAGTTCCAGAATGTTTATCGGGAGAAGAGACTCTTCCCGAGACCATAGACCCTGAGCTTTCAGGGATTCCCAGACCGCGCCCCAGCCCACTAGGCTGGCGTCGGTCGTGACAATGACCCACTCTGGTCTGCGGAAGCTCATTCCCTGTGACAGATTGTCCAGGGTCAGCCACCAACGGAGTGAATCTCTGGTCTTTTGATCTACTTGAATCGTCGGAGACAAGTCTGTATAATCCCCATTCCACTGTCTGAGCATGCACAGTTGTAATGGTCTTAGATGAATTCGTGCAAAAGGAACTATGTCCATTGTTGCAACCATCAATCCTATTACTTCCATGCACTGCGCTATGGAAGGACAAGGAACAGAATGAAGTACTTGACAAGAGCTTAGAAGTTTTGATTTTCTGACCTCTGTCAGAAAAATCCTCATTTCTAAGGAATCTATTATTGTTCCCAAGAAGGGAACTCTTGTTGACGGGGACAGAGAACTTTTTTCTTTGTTCACCTTCCATCCGTGAGATCTGAGAAAGGCTAGGACGATATCCGTATGAGCCTTTGCTTTTGACAGGGACGACGCTTGAATCAGGATGTCGTCCAAGTAAGGTACTACTGCAATGCCCCTTGGTCTTAGAACCGCTAGAAGGGACCCTAGTACCTTTGTGAAAATCCTTGGAGCAGTGGCTAATCCAAATGGAAGTGCCACAAACTGGTAATGCTTGTCCAGAAAAGCGAACCTTAGGAACTGATGATGTTCCTTGTGGATAGGAATATGTAGGTAAGCATCCTTTAAATCCACGGTAGTCATAAATTGATTTTCCTGGATAGTAGGTAGGATCGTTCGAATAGTTTCCATTTTGAACGATGGTACCCTGAGAAATTTGTTTAGGATCTTTAGATCCAAAATTGGTCTGAATGTTCCCTCTTTTTTGGGAACTATGAACAGATTGTAATAAAATCCCATTCCTTGTTCTCTTATTGGAACTGGATGTATCACTCCCATCTTTAACAGGTCTTCTACACAATGTAAGAATGCCTGTCTCTTTATTTGGTTTGAAGATAATTGAGACCTGTGGAACCTTCCCCTTGGGGGTAGTTCCTTGAATTCCAGGAGATAACCTTGAGAAACTATTTCTAGCGCCCAAGGATCCTGAACATCTCTTGCCCAAGCCTGAGCAAAGAGAGAAAGTCTGCCCCCCACTAGATCCGGTCCCGGATCGGGGGCTATCCCTTCATGCTGTTTTGGTAGCAGTGGTAGGCTTCTTGGCCTGCTTACCCTTGTTCCAGCCTTGCATTGGTTTCCAGGCTGGTTTGGGTTGTGAAGTATTACCCTCTTGCTTAGAGGATACAGAATTAGAGACTGGTCCGTTTCTGCGAAAGGGACGAAAATTAGGCTTATTATTAGCCTTAAAAGACCTATCCTGTGGGAGGGCGTGGCCCTTTCCCCCAGTGATGTCTGAAATAATCTCTTTCAAATCAGGTCCAAATAATGTTTTACCTTTGAAAGGAATGTTAAGCAATTTTGTCTTGGAAGACACATCCGCTGACCAAGACTTTAGCCAAAGCACTCTGCGCGCCACGACAGCAAACCCTGAATTTTTCGCCGCTAATCTAGCTAATTGCAAAGCGGCATCTAAAACAAAAGAGTTAGCCAATTTAAGTGCTTGAACTCTGTCCATAACCTCCTCATACGAAGATTCTTTACTGAGCGATTTTTCTAGTTCCTCGAACCAGAAACACGCTGCCGTAGTGACAGGAACAATGCATGAAATTGGTTGTAGAAGGTAACCTTGCTGTAAAAAAAAAATCTTTTTAAGCAAACCCTCTAATTTTTTATCCATAGGATCTTTGAAAGCACAACTATCTTCGATAGGAATAGTAGTGCGTTTGTTTAGAGTGGAAACCGCCCCCTCGACCTTGGGGACTGTCTGCCATAAGTCCTTTCTGGGGTCGACTATAGGAAATAATTTCTTAAATATAGGGGGGGGGGAACAAAAGGTATGCCGGGCCTTTCCCACTCTTTATTTACTATGTCCGCCACCCTCTTGGGTATAGGAAAAGCGTCGGGGGGCACCGGAACCTCTAGGAACTTGTCCATCTTACATAATTTCTCTGGAATGACCAAATTGTCACAATCATCCAGAGTAGATAACACCTCCTTAAGCAGTGCGCGGAGATGTTCTAATTTAAATTTAAATGTCACAACATCAGGTTCAGCTTGATGAGAAATTTTTCCTGAATCTGAAATTTCTCCATCAGACAAAACCTCCCTCATGGCCCCTTGAGATTGGTGTGAGGGTATGTCAGAACAGTTATCATCAGCGTCCTCTTGCAATCGCGCTTTCTCTGATAAGTAGGCATTTTGGATAAAAGATTTGCTATGGAGTTATCCATTACAGCCGTTAATTGTTGCATGGTAATAAGTATTGGCGCCCTAGATGTACTAGGGGCCTCCTGTGTGGGCATAACTGGTGTAGACACAGTAGGGGATGATGTAGTATCATGTTTACTCCCCTCATTTGAGGAATCATCTTGGGCAATATCATTATCTGTTGCATTACTGTCCTTACTTTGTTTGGACACTATGGCACAATTATCACATAAATTTAAATGGGGAGACACATTGGCTTTCATACATATAGAACATAGCTTATCTGATGGTACAGACATGTTAAACAGGCTTAAACTTGTCAACAAAGCACAAAAAACGTTTTAAAATAAAACCGTTACTGTCACTTTAAATTTCAAACTGAAAACACTTTATTACTGAATATGTGAAAAAGTATGAAGGAATTGTTCAAAATTCACCAAAATTTCACCACAGTGTCTTAAAGCATTAAAAGTATTGCACACCAAATTTCAGAGCTTTAACCCTTAAATTAACGGAACCGGAGCCGTTTTTACATTTAACCCCTATACAGTCCCAGAATGAGGCTCTGTCTATAACTAGAAAGGCCCCCATCTGAAAAAGGTGTCCAACACAGTGCCTGCCGTTTTTCTAAACGTTCCCCAAGATTATAATACCAATAATTAGTTAGAATCTGCATAATATGCCTAGTAAAGCAATTGTTTTAGCCCAGAAAAATGTCTACCAGTTTTTAAGCCCTTTTTGAAGCCCTTTATTCTTTTATGTTTAACTAAGAAAATGGCTTACCGGTCCCCATGAGGGGAAATGACAGCCTTCCAGCATTACATGGTCTTGTTAGAAATATGGCTAGTCATACCTTAAGCAGAAAAGACTGCTAACTGTTTCCCCCAACTGAAGTTACTTCAGCTCAACAGTCCTGTGTGGAAACAGCAATCGATTTTAGATACTGTCTGCTAAAATCATCTTCCTCTTACAAACAGAAATCTTCATCCTTTTCTGTTTCAGAGTAAATAGTACATACCAGCACTATTTTAAAATAACAAACACTTGATAGAAGAATAAAACTACATTTAAACACCAAAAAACTCTTAACCATCTCCGTGGAGATGTTGCCTGTGCAACGGCAAAGAGAATGACTGGGGTGGGTGGAGCCTAGGAGGGATCATGTGACCAGCTTTGCTGGGACTCTTTGCCATTTCCTGTTGGGGAAGAGAATATCCCACAAGTAAGGATGATGCCGTGGACCGGACACACCAATGTTGGAGAAAAGTGTATTTATTTCTTAACTTATATAATTGCCCTTTATCAAGTTCTCTAACAACACGTGTGTGTCTGTTCAAAAAGATATTGCTGCAACTTAACATAAACCAATGGCTCACGTCCCTTTAATGTTAATAGCATTTATTTTATAAAGAAATATCTGAATAAAAAGGGATGGTAGCCAATATGACAAGGGCTTTGTATCCCGTGTTTCCCTGGCAAGTGCAGTTTATTTGTTAAGAGTAGAAGTTCTGCTAATTAGCAAACACACCTGAGCCTACTTAAGAGGCTTTAGAAACTCATGGAGTAACCTATAACAAAACGCAGGGTGGGGAAAATAAAATACAGATACTGAATAAAGAGAACACTATTTTGGAATAACATGTTCTCAACTATAATACTTCAGCCAGAAGAGTCATCATGGCACTGATGAGCAAATTTCAGATCTACTGATTGAAAATATTAAGGCAGACACAGTTATACACTTCATCCGCTTCATAACCAATACTTTTGTAATCAAACTGGCATATAATTACCCATAATCCCCAGCAACAGAAGCACTGGGGCCGAGAAGATCTGGAAAAACAGACTTTTCTGATTATTTTTTTTAAATTGTGGCATTCTATTAATTATTTTACTTATATTATTTACTATATTTATGAGTGGTACAAGTGGTGCTGACACATTTAAAAGCTATAAAAGGGTGAAAATATGCCCTAATGTTATATGCATTGGGGTTAAATGCATTGTTGGGGCCTAGTTGAGCATATCTGGTGAGCCAATGACAAATGGCATATATATGCAGCTATCAGTAGTGCATTGCTTCTCCTGAGCCTATCTAGGTATGCTGTTTTAGCAAAGGATACCCAGAGAAATAAGTAAATATGGCGACAGAAGTAAAAATGATAGTCTCTTAAAATTGCACACTGAAACTAGTTTAATTTTTTCTTGCATGCCCCTTTAAATGTTTATCTAAATCATGACAGTTTAATGTTCCCTAAGAGCACACCAACTGATATAAAAAATGTGCACACATTGTTTATTAAACGTGTGCTAGAAATCACAGTATATACAAATATTAGCATTTTGTGATTGGATGATGGTGGTCACAGGGGGAATGACATTTGAATTAAATTTTCTGCAAAAAATATACTGCAGGTTTGAAATCCAGAAGTGTTATTGCATTGTCTTTTTTAGTAATTATTTGTTAATTATGCAGTTCTACTATATTTCATGGTGATGGCTGACTTCCTAACACATGGGGGCCGCACAGCAATATTTTATATCCTTAAAGGGCTATGAAACCCAAAAATGTATTTTGTTATTCAGACAGAGCATGCAATTTTAAACAACTTTGTAATTCACTTCTATTATCACTTTTTCTTCATTCTCTTTGTACCTTTAGTTAAAAATCAGGGACATAAGCTCAGGAGCCTGCCTGTGACTGGCGCACTATATGGCAGCATTTTTGCAAGAATATTATACATTTACAAGAGTACTAGATGGCAGCACTATTTCCTGCCATGCAGTGCTCCAGACACCTACCTAGGTACCAATGAATACCATGGGAACAAAGCAAATTTGATAACAGAAATAAATTGAAAACTTTTTAAAAATTGTATGCCCTGTCTGAATCACAAAATAACATTTTGGGCAGCATATAAATGTTTGGCTATTAAACACACATTATATTATATTCCCTAAAAAAACTATTTATTCTTACCTGATAAATTCCTTTCTTGTTGGTGAGAGTCCACGATTCCTTACTGGTGGCAATTCATCACCTGACCACCAGGAGGCACAGATACCATAAAGCAGAACTTTATATAAACTAAAACTGCCATCACAAGGCAAAAACGGGTGGGTTTGTGGACTCTCACCAACAAGAAAAGTCCACAATTCCTTACTGTTGGGAACTAATACCCAAGCTGTGGAGTCCATAAAGTAACGGGTAAGAAAAATAAATAACAGGCAGGTACCCATTTACCAGGAACTACAGCCTCAAAAATCTGCCTTATTTGAGGCAAAACCCTCCAAAATTACAAAAGTTTGTATGCAAAGATGACCAAGACGTAGGAAAAGAGTTGAATGGGCTGAATAACACCAAGACTGCGATTGACCTGCCTCCGAGAGAGCCCTAGAATCAAACGCTCAAATCATGAGATTAAGGAAACTAAAGTGACCCTCTGATTTGAAAGTGTACCTGAAAATAGAACAAATAACTGCAGAACAGATGGATATCCGTTGTAGCCTTTAAAAAGATATCAACATCATAACCACATCTAGAGTATGTTGTAATCTCTACGTTCATAAATTTGGAGTGGAACATAGATGCACCACAACTTCCTGATTAATGCTCTATGGAAAACCCTCTCAGAGAAAAAACTGAACAACGGTCAAGGACAACCCTGTCCTGATTGTAGAGCACATATGGTGGAACATTTTAGAGAGCTGACAATTTAGACACTCTCCTATCTGAAGAATAGCTAACAAAACAAAACCTTTCAGAATAACTACTGAATAACCAGTAAATACATAGATTCAACTAAATCCTGAATCAGACTCTATGGAGAAGAGATAGGCTTGAAAACAGACCCAAATCAAATCCAGGCCTGTCACCACTAACCTGAAGGAATTGTAAATGAAAACAAAAACTATTGCTAGATTTTCTCTTGGCTCTAGATTTGCTCTGGGGCAAAAATGTTCCCTAGCCATTAGAAATAAAAAAGATAATAAAATATTTATCTTGAAAACTAACTATACTAGTGCTGACGTACACATCATGTCTGAGTACCAGGGCTTCAATCCACCAATAACCATCAAAGTCGTATTACTACGGAATATTTGAGTAATCTCACTACAGATAAAAACAAAAATGAGCCAACTACAAGTAGCAAATATGCTCCTCAATATCTTCTAAAGGAGATTCCACTGAAACCAAGTCAGATAATGAATCACACCAAAGAGATGCTGCACAAGCTATACTCACAGCAAGTGGTAATATCACTGATTTAAAACAGTTACAAAGGTATAGCTGAGAAACTGCAATACAGGATTTAAATACAAGTACTGTGGTATTCGTTAGGACTGCAATATGGAATTAAAGCAGGTACTGCGATATAGGCCAGAACTGCAATACAGGAATTAAGCAGTTACAGAAGTATACATTAAAAATGCAATCTGAAAGAAACAGTTACTGTGATAAACCCTAAAAGTGCAATACACGTGGTAAACAGTTACTGTGGCGTAAATCAGAACCACAATACAGGTAATGTCAAATACCTTTGGACTGCATACAGAATGTAAGCAGTTACTGCTATATATCCTAGAACTGCAATAGAGGAGTAGTATACCTCCTTTACATCCTTGAAACAGTTACTGATATACAGAAATGAGAGCAGTACAGTAATATAAAATTGGTAGTAAACAATGCATTATTATTGACCAAACATACATAATTTAGGGGGGGGGGGACAAATCTGAGTAAACTACTCCTAAAGGGTCCACCCCAGGGAGAACAACCCTTAATAGCATTCTGAGAATGCGTGCCGTTGTTTAACGCAGATGCCTCTTACACTGCAAGTATTGCAAAATAAAACTGACTAAGGGCCCCCGGCCCTAACCCAAGCTGCTCGTCTCCAGGAGCTTCTACGTCTAGGTTGCATAAAAACATTATAAATAAAACATTTTTACATAATATATAGCACAATCTCGGCTTTAAAACCTATAGCTAGAGAAGAGTCCGCTTGCTTGTGTTATAGGGTTTTACCCCCTCTGGCACTTACAATAGTGGTAACTGAAGGTCTGGATGCAGTTAGAGGAAGGGGCGGAGATCACGCGCTTAGCACAAAAACGCAACAGCTCCCTGCAGTTAATAAAGCTCCAATCCCCATAATGAAGAATAAAACCCCCCTGAATATCCTCTGTCTGATGAAGGAACTTGATAAGGCATTCTGTGCACAAACTGTATAAACCCAGTCTATGTTGTAACTTACTGAAAGTGGCTATAACATATATAAAACATATATACTTACTGCTAGCCTGTAATGCCCACTATACTCTTCTTACCAAAGTTAGTAGTGAGGATGCAGTAGAAATCCCACCCTGCACTGTAACTGACAGGATATACTGAGGGAGTACATCACCTTGCCAGAGGCTAAAGGAACTGCTTCAGCGACACTCATGACAGGCTTGTAACCACAACTCCAGAGAGAAGATTTACATTGCACAGCCAGTACTCTCCTATGTCCCTCTCTTCCAGGAACTATACATTGAGGGAGAATTTCTGGGATTAATATCCCTGAAATCTTGAAGAAATGCAGAGCACCTCTATCTTCGCTTGCTCCTTGATACAAGGCAAACAAATACTGGGAGGGTAAGGGAGATAGGAGGGATATTTAAAGCTCTGTTTTAGGGTGTCTTTGCCTCTTTCTGGTGGCCAGGACATTAATTCCCAACAGTAAGGAATGGTGGACTCTCACCAACTTAGAAAGAAATTACAAGTGGCACAGTGACATATTTAAATACGTTTTCAAGGTATCCTCTGTCTGCTGTTCTCCCCCTCCAGAGAGCTCTTTTGAGTTGTGGCCACCCTAAAGCACACATTTTTAGTGAGCATAAGTTAAATATTAGCAAACATTCTTGAGATTGCTATTCTCCTTGATTAAAAAAACAATTTGAACATAAAGTAAATAGGTATAACATGAAGGCAGACATATTTTTTTTACCCTAAATTAATTTTGTATTCCAAGTAGAAAATTTGCTCTATGTATTTACTTTCATTGTATTACAATTAATGATTTTGTTTTCAGGGTTGAGTGATTAACATCCTGTAGTTCTACTATCTATATTGGTAGATCATCCTCGTCACGCAGCTTTTCGTGTGACAATACCCTGTGGGATACAGTGGATTGCTGATGCGTGTATAATTATACATCTGTATTCTATGAATGCATGGAAAGAATCCTTTCTTCCTAAACAACTTTTCTGCTTTATACAGACAAGGACTCCATATCATTTAATAATACAATTTGAGAAGACATGGAAACCAGTGACATGCAGGTTTGAATCTAATTGAGCAATAAATTAAACTCCTTAAGGGCACACTGTTGCTCTATATATTTATAGCTATATTTTCCTGACAGTTTTGTGATATCTGACATTATCTGACATATCAGTTTTATCACTTATTCCCATTGTTTTAGATTTAAAAAAAACCCATACCAAATGGTATGAAAGGGTCTAATACATTTAAACCAGTTGAATTATTTGGAGATGTTTTGCCCTTTCTAGACTACAAAATTGATTTGAGTTAGATTAGTTCTTTTTTTTAATTAGATTCTGCAAGCCCTTGAAAAAAGGAACATTAATGGGGAGATGGACAGGTAGAAGGCAGGGGAAGGTGGAAATAAAATCCATTTGAAATGGAATAAGTATTATAGTAAAAACAGAATTTATGTTTACCTGATAAATTACTTTCTCCAACGGTGTGTCCGGTCCACGGCGTCATCCTTACTTGTGGGATATTCTCTTCCCCAACAGGAAATGGCAAAGAGCCCAGCAAAGCTGGTCACATGATCCCTCCTAGGCTCCGCCTACCCCAGTCATTCGACCGACGTTAAGGAGGAATATTTGCATAGGAGAAACCATATGGTACCGTGGTGACTGTAGTTAAAGAAAATAAATTATCAGACCTGATTAAAAAAACCAGGGCGGGCCGTGGACCGGACACACCGTTGGAGAAAGTAATTTATCAGGTAAACATAAATTCTGTTTTCTCCAACATAGGTGTGTCCGGTCCACGGCGTCATCCTTACTTGTGGGAACCAATACCAAAGCTTTAGGACACGGATGAAGGGAGGGAGCAAATCAGGTCACCTAAATGGAAGGCACCACGGCTTGCAAAACCTTTCTCCCAAAAATAGCCTCAGAAGAAGCAAAAGTATCAAACTTGTAAAATTTGGTAAAAGTGTGCAGTGAAGACCAAGTCGCTGCCCTACATATCTGATCAACAGAAGCCTCGTTCTTGAAGGCCCATGTGGAAGCCACAGCCCTAGTGGAATGAGCCGTGATTCTTTCGGGAGGCTGCCGTCCGGCAGTCTCGTAAGCCAATCTGATGATGCTTTTAATCCAAAAAGAGAGAGAGGCAGAAGTTGCTTTTTGACCTCTCCTTTTACCGGAATAAACAACAAACAAGGAAGATGTTTGTCTAAAATCCTTTGTAGCATCTAAATAGAATTTTAGAGCGCGAACAACATCCAAATTGTGCAACAAACGTTCCTTCTTTGAAACTGGTTTCGGACACAGAGAAGGTACGATAATCTCCTGGTTAATGTTTTTGTTAGAAACAACTTTTGGAAGAAAACCAGGTTTAGTACGTAAAACCACCTTATCTGCATGGAACACCAGATAAGGAGGAGAACACTGCAGAGCAGATAATTCTGAAACTCTTCTAGCAGAAGAAATTGCAACTAAAAACAAAACTTTCCAAGATAATAACTTAATATCAACGGAATGTAAGGGTTCAAACGGAACCCCCTGAAGAACTGAAAGAAATAAGTTGAGACTCCAAGGAGGAGTCAAAGGTTTGTAAACAGGCTTAATTCTAACCAGAGCCTGAACAAAGGCTTGAACATCTGGCACAGCTGCCAGCTTTTTGTGAAGTAACACAGACAAGGCAGAAATCTGTCCCTTCAGGGAACTAGCCGATAATCCTTTTTCCAATCCTTCTTGAAGGAAGGATAGAATCTTAGGAATCTTAACCTTGTCCCAAGGGAATCCTTTAGATTCACACCAACAGATATATTTTTTCCAAATTTTGTGGTAAATCTTTCTAGTTACAGGCTTTCTGGCCTGAACAAGAGTATCGATAACAGAATCTGAGAACCCTCGCTTCGATAAGATCAAGCGTTCAATCTCCAAGCAGTCAGCTGGAGTGAAACCAGATTCGGATGTTCGAACGGACCCTGAACAAGAAGGTCTCGTCTCAAAGGTAGCTTCCAAGGTGGAGCCGATGACATATTCACCAGATCTGCATACCAAGTCCTGCGTGGCCACGCAGGAGCTATCAAGATCACCGACGCCCTCTCCTGATTGATCCTGGCTACCAGCCTGGGGATGAGAGGAAACGGCTGGAACACATAAGCTAGTTTGAAGGTCCAAGGTGCTACTAGTGCATCCACTAGAGCCGCCTTGGGATCCCTGGATCTGGACCTGTAGCAAGGAACTTTGAAGTTCTGACGAGAGGACATCAGATCCATGTCTGGAATGCCCCACAGCTGAGTGACTTGGGCAAAGATTTCCGGATGGAGTTCCCACTCCCCCGGATGCAATGTCTGACGACTCAGAAAATCCGCTTCCCAATTTTCCACTCCTGGGATGTGGATAGCAGACAGGTGGCAGGAGTGAGACTCCGCCCATAGAATGATTTTGGTCACTTCTTCCATCGCTAGGGAACTCCTTGTTCCCCCCTGATGGTTGATGTACGCAACAGTTGTCATGTTGTCTGATTGAAACCGTATGAACTTGGCCCTCGCTAGCTGAGGCCAAGCCTTGAGAGCATTGAATATCGCTCTCAGTTCCAGAATATTTATCGGTAGAAGAGATTCTTCCCGAGACCAAAGACCCTGAGCTTTCAGGGATCCCCAGACCGCGCCCCAGCCCATCAGACTGGCGTCGGTCGTGACGATGACCCACTCCGGTCTGCGGAATGTCATCCCTTGTGACAGGTTGTCCAGGGACAGCCACCAACGGAGTGAGTCTCTGGTCCTCTGATTTACTTGTATCTTCGGAGACAAGTCTGTATAGTCCCCATTCCACTGACTGAGCATGCACAGTTGTAATGGTCTTAGATGAATGCGCGCAAAAGGAACTATGTCCATTGCCGCTACCATCAAACCGATCACTTCCATGCACTGCGCTATGGAAGGAAGAGGAACGGAATGAAGTATTTGACAAGAGTTTAGAAGTTTTGTTTTTCTGGCCTCTGTCAGAAAAATCCTCATTTCTAAGGAGTCTATTATTGTTCCCAAGAAGGGAACCCTTGTTGACGGAGATAGAGAACTCTTTTCCACGTTCACTTTCCATCCGTGAGATCTGAGAAAGGCCAGGACAATGTCCGTGTGAGCCTTTGCTTGAGGAAGGGACGACGCTTGAATCAGAATGTCGTCCAAGTAAGGTACTACAGCAATGCCCCTTGGTCTTAGCACAGCTAGAAGGGACCCTAGTACCTTTGTGAAAATCCTTGGAGCAGTGGCTAATCCGAAAGGAAGCGCCACGAACTGGTAATGCTTGTCCAGGAATGCAAACCTTAGGAACCGATGATGTTCCTTGTGGATAGGAATATGTAGATACGCATCCTTTAAATCCACTGTGGTCATGAATTGACCTTCCTGGATGGAAGGAAGAATAGTTCGAATGGTTTCCATCTTGAACGATGGAACCTTGAGAAACTTGTTTAAGATCTTGAGATCTAAGATTGGTCTGAACGTTCCCTCTTTTTTGGGAACTATGAACAGATTGGAGTAGAACCCCATCCCTTGTTCTCTTAATGGAACAGGATGAATCACTCCCATTTTTAACAGGTCTTCTACACAATGTAAGAATGCCTGTCTTTTTATGTGGTCTGAAGACAACTGAGACCTGTGGAACCTCCCCCTTGGGGGAAGCCCCTTGAATTCCAGAAGATAACCTTGGGAGACTATTTCTAGCGCCCAAGGATCCAGAACATCTCTTGCCCAAGCCTGAGCGAAGAGAGAGAGTCTGCCCCCCACCAGATCCGGTCCCGGATCGGGGGCCAACATTTCATGCTGTCTTGGTAGCAGTGGCAGGTTTCTTGGCCTGCTTTCCCTTGTTCCAGCCTTGCATTGGTCTCCAAGCTGGCTTGGCCTGAGAAGTATTACCCTCTTGCTTAGAGGACGTAGCACTTTGGGCTGGTCCATTTCTACGAAAGGGACGAAAATTAGGTTTATTTTTTGCCTTGAAAGGCCGATCCTGAGGAAGGGCGTGGCCCTTACCCCCAGTGATATCAGAGATAATCTCTTTCAAGTCAGGGCCAAACAGCGTTTTCCCCTTGAAAGGAATGTTAAGTAGCTTGTTCTTGGAAGACGCATCAGCTGACCAAGATTTCAACCAAAGCGCTCTGCGCGCCACAATAGCAAACCCAGAATTCTTAGCCGCTAACCTAGCCAATTGCAAAGTGGCGTCTAGGGTGAAAGAATTAGCCAATTTGAGAGCATTGATTCTGTCCATAATCTCCTCATAAGGAGGAGAATCACTATCGACCGCCTTTATCAGCTCATCGAACCAGAAACATGCGGCTGTAGCTACAGGGACAACGCATGAAATTGGTTGTAGAAGGTAACCCTGCTGAACAAACATCTTTTTAAGTAAACCTTCTAATTTTTTATCCATAGGATCTTTGAAAGCACAACTATCCTCTATGGGAATAGTGGTGCGTTTGTTTAAAGTGGAAACCGCTCCCTCGACCTTGGGGACTGTCTGCCATAAGTCCTTTCTGGGGTCGACCATAGGAAACAATTTTTTAAATATGGGGGGAGGGACGAAAGGAATACCGGGCCTTTCCCATTCTTTATTAACAATGTCCGCCACCCGCTTGGGTATAGGAAAAGCTTCTGGGAGCCCCGGGACCTCTAGGAACTTGTCCATTTTACATAGTTTCTCTGGGATGACCAACTTGTCACAATCATCCAGAGTGGATAATACCTCCTTAAGCAGAATGCGGAGATGTTCCAACTTAAATTTAAACGTAATCACATCAGGTTCAGCTTGTTGAGAAATGTTCCCTGAATCAGTAATTTCTCCCTCAGACAAAACCTCCCTGGCCCCATCAGACTGGGTTAGGGGCCCTTCAGAACCATTATTATCAGCGTCGTCATGCTCTTCAGTATCTAAAACAGAGCAGTCGCGCTTACGCTGATAAGTGTTCATTTTGGCTAAAATGTTTTTGACAGAATTATCCATTACAGCCGTTAATTGTTGCATAGTAAGGAGTATTGGCGCGCTAGATGTACTAGGGGCCTCCTGAGTGGGCAAGACTCGTGTAGACGAAGGAGGGAATGATGCAGTACCATGCTTACTCCCCTCACTTGAGGAATCATCTTGGGCATCATTGTCATTGTCACATAAATCACATTTATTTAAATGAATAGGAATTCTGGCTTCCCCACATTCAGAACACAGTCTATCTGGTAGTTCAGACATGTTAAACAGGCATAAACTTGATAACAAAGTACAAAAAAACGTTTTAAAATAAAACCGTTACTGTCACTTTAAATTTTAAACTGAACACACTTTAATACTGCAATTGCGAAAAAACATGAAGGAATTGTTCAAAATTCACCAAATTTTCACCACAGTGTCTTAAAGCCTTAAAAGTATTGCACACCAAATTTGGAAGCTTTAACCCTTAAAATAACGGAACCGGAGCCGTTTTTAACTTTAACCCCTTTACAGTCCCTGGTATCTGCTTTGCTGAGACCCAACCAAGCCCAAAGGGGAATACGATACCAAATGACGCCTTCAGAAAGTCTTTTCTAAGTATCAGAGCTCCTCTCACATGCGACTGCATGTCATGCCTCTCAAAAACAAGTGCGCAACACCGGCGCGAAAATGAGGCTCTGCCTATGATTTGGGAAAGCCCCTAAAGAATAAGGTGTCTAAAACAGTGCCTGCCGATATTAGTATATCAAAATACCCAGAATAAATGATTCCTCAAGGCTAAATATGTGTTAATAATGAATCGATTTAGCCCAGAAAAAGTCTACAGTCTTAATAAGCCCTTGTGAAGCCCTTATTTACGATCTTAATAAACATGGCTTACCGGATCCCATAGGGAAAATGACAGCTTCCAGCATTACATCGTCTTGTTAGAATGTGTCATACCTCAAGCAGCAAGAGACTGCTCACTGTTCCCCCAACTGAAGTTAATTGCTCTCAACAGTCCTGTGTGGAACAGCCATGGATTTTAGTGACGGTTGCTAAAATCATTTTCCTCATACAAACAGAAATCTTCATCTCTTTTCTGTTTCTGAGTAAATAGTACATACCAGCACTATTTCAAAATAACAAACTCTTGATTGAATAATAAAAACTACAGTTAAACACTAAAAAACTCTAAGCCATCTCCGTGGAGATGTTGCCTGTACAACGGCAAAGAGAATGACTGGGGTAGGCGGAGCCTAGGAGGGATCATGTGACCAGCTTTGCTGGGCTCTTTGCCATTTCCTGTTGGGGAAGAGAATATCCCACAAGTAAGGATGACGCCGTGGACCGGACACACCTATGTTGGAGAAACAATATTTAGTAAACAAATATAGAGAAATGTGCCACGTTACACTTCATTGACTGCACTACAAGAATTAATCAAATGTTTATTTTAAACCGACCTAAAGGGGCAGTAAACCCTTTCAGATTGTAACTACAATCTTTATTTGCGTGCAGTAAAACAACTTTGCAGTGCACTTTCATTATTTATTTTGCCACCTCTCCGATAATTTAAAGTTGAAAATTAAGTTTTTTTTAAGAATTAGATGGGGAGGCATATAATAGATTTTAAAAACCTAACCATGCCCCATATCTGTCCCTCGTTGGCCTAAGCCACTAATTTTCTCTGTCCTCAGGCCTCACTAACAGGCCACATTTTGAGGATACTGTATCTGAACTATAGCACAGGTGAAATAATCAGCAGATTAATAAACACGGTTATTTTACCTGCTCTTATCTAAGGTAATCCAGAAAACCTGGCCTGTTGGGGAGGCCTGAGGACTGGTTTGAAAACCAGTGGCCTAAGCAAAGATTATCAGATAACAAAGGCAATAGAACTTTTTCTAACAAAATGACACTGGCTAGCTTTGTCTTTGTGATTGGATCCTCCAAATATGGCAAGTGATTGGTGCAGATGATTTTCTTCTTCTGGCTCCAGTACACTTTATAATAAACACAATTGGCTAACAGACTTGTCCAGTTACTTTAGCTTCCCAAGCATAACTAGTTTCTATGTAATTCTGGCCAGCTGGTTCACTTACAAATAGGAGATATGAGTCAAGCATAGTGAATAAAGTACATAAAATAACTGTGGTGAATCTGAATATAGAGAGATTTCTTCATCCTTCACTCAACTAAATGAATCTGTGAGACCTAGAGGTGTAATATGCTCAGATTATTCTGATAGCAATTGCGAGAAAAAACTGTAGGCGAGATTACAAGTTGCGCAACAAAGAAGATTTTTGCAACTGAACGTGTTTTGCACATTTAGGGTTGCACAGGTATTGCAAGTTGAAAAAACTTAGTTTGCGCACGCGTTAACCCGAACACCACGCATAAACTAAGTTGCGTTTTCGTGTGTGCGTGCATGTATTTCCCCATTGAGATGAATAGAGAAAAAAAGTGGGGGGAAAAACCCAACACAGGAGATTGCGCAATCACCATAGCAATTTTGCATTCTCCATAGAAGTAAATGGAGAAGAAAAAAATTGTTGAAAAAAAACAAAGACCCATTGTGCCTACAATATAGCATATTTGCATTAGCAAATGTGAAATATTTACAGTAAATACATATTTAAAATCCTTAAAAAATATAAATATTGCATACATATATTTTATGTTTTTAATCTACTTAAAGGGACACTGAATCCCCATTTTTTCTTTTGTGATTAAGATAGAGCATGAAATTTTAAGCAACTTTCTAATATACTCCTATTATCAAATTTTCTTCATTCTCTTAGTATCTTTATTTGAAATGCAAGAATGTAAGTTTAGATACCGGCCCATTTTTGGTGAGCAACCTGGGTTGTTCTTGCTGATTGGTGGATAAATTCATCCACCAATAAAAAAAAGTGCTGTCCAAAGTCTGAACCAAAAAAAAGCTTAGATGCCTTCTTTTTCAAATAAATATAACAAAGAAAAATTGATAATAGGAGTAAATTAGAAAGCTGCTCAAAATTGCATGCTATATCTGAATCACAAAAGAAAAAATTTGGGTTCAGTGTCCCTTTAAAGGCAAAGGGATATAATGCACTTTTATATATGTCTACATATATATTTATGTTTTATTATGTGTATATATGTCTGTCAATACATATATAAACATATAAATACATTAATATATATGTTCACATATATAGACATATCTATATACATACAAATACATATTTAGCAATGTATCTGTATGTATCTCTATGTAAAATACCTCTGTCTACTTTTTTTTTTCTAACACCCGAGATCTCCTTTCTTTGATCCCTTATAACTTTTGTGTGTAATATTTATTTAAAATAATTTTTATTCGACAGTGTTAATATGAGTGTAACTGTACTTTGTAATGTATTTTTGAAGTGTTTCGTTAAACTTTTTTGTTGCAGAAAACTGTTAACTACAGCTCTTCGAGCGCGGAACGGATTGTTGTGTAAAAAGGCTGCAATATGAATTTTTCAAGACTTGTTATATCTGCGCAATGAAAATTGCTTGCGAAAATACAATATCACGCGCGGAATAGACATACCGCACAACTTGTAATCTAGCCCTATATACTGTATGTCCAAAGAACATCCCTGTTCTTGCCAGTTCTGTGAGACTTATTTTACGATTTCAATGTTTTTTTTAAATGAATGTGTACCATAAATACAGGATTTACCCTTTTTATTGAATACATTTTTTTCTGCATAATTTATGTATGGCATTATGTAAAATATAATTTGCAGTGGCGCTTTAACACCTATTTGAATGTGTACTGTTTATACAAGTTTTTATGTGTAATATGATTCAATGCACATTTCACAATCTAAATTTAAGCGCTTTCCTATATGTATGCATCTTGTCATTATATACAGAAATGTAACTTTCACCCTTAGATATACAGCTCACAGATTAAATGTGCCTTGGATCATCCTGCCGTGGCCCTTGTTGCAGAACATTTTAGATCATCTTTCCTGAGCAGAGAAATTTAGATCACTGAGATTTTATTACCTGCTGACTACAGACTTTGAACTGTCCATCATTCAGTACCATGTTTTACCCTAAACATTAAATACTTATTAATATATAAATAATTATCCAATGGGATGACAAAGTTAAACAGTTTTGATTTGTTGTGACACTTTTTTTTCATTGTTTTGATATTCTCATGAACTGGTTTGTTTGAATTTAGGCCAATTTTAACTGCAATTATTTTTAATTGCATAACAAGAGCTGTAGCTATGTAAATATAAAGAGTACCCTAGCTTTATATAGTTGTTCTTATGTTGCCCCGATTTTGTCCATGATTCACATTCTAGCATAGAACTGTCATTAAGGAAAAATAGTTCTGACCTTAATTCTAAGTAATAAAATATGCTGACAAGAACATCTGTTCTTTTTATGGATAACAGAAAATAAAACCATCCCACATAACCTAGAAACAATGAGGGGCGACCAAAATGAAAATAGCTAGTAGCAACCACAGTGTTTATGTACAATATCCACAGTGACCTATGCACCATTTTCAAGGCCACAGTGGTTTGTGTTTAAATTTAATCACTGTTTCAGCCACTTGTTTTGTCAAAATATTAAGGGCTTGATTACAAGTGGAGCGATAAATTATCGTGCGCCCATAAATGGGCAAATTTGTGAATAATAATGAACCAGCCATTACAAGTGGATGGTTATTGCTACTGCAAGCTCTGGTTAATTTTAGAGATAGCAGCATCTTTATTTTTTTAATAAAATAACTGCACTAGGCAGTATTTTGGGGGTAAAATTGAGTTGGGTGTTAGAAAACAGAACTGAAAAGTACCTTTACATTGCGGTCTATGGGAACTGTGTGTTCCCAGGAAATATATAAGTATATGCTTATATTCATTTACATTTATGTGTTAATATGTGTATATACACATATTAAGAGAAACAACTCTCAGGCGCCCTGTTATCAATTACAAAACTTAGAAGAAAGGATATAGGATTAGTGGAGTTAGCTCAGAAGATAATTAGGTCCCTCGTAGGAATCGCTGCCTGTCATGGAAAACAGCACTGGATGCTGGAGCGTAGCTAGACAAAAAAGAGAACAGACAGAGGCTCAGGCTCCTCTGAGTGTAGTAGTTAAAAGCTTTGTTGGTATTTATTTAAGAGTACAAATACAAACTCAAACTTAAAAACCTCAAACATGTAAAGTAGGTAAAAACATAAAAAATAACAATTAAGGTCCCATACACACACACTAATCCCCCAAACGATACCTCTCCCTCAGTTGGAACAAACTGTCCACAGTGTCGGTAAGTGACTAAACGTTCCCTAAGTTCAATAGGTGTAAAGTGTTCAAGTGTTTTCGAATAAACCGCCACACATAGAGCAAAGTGATCCGAAGAAAAGCCGGCTCACAGATCAACAGCTGTGCATGACGTATAGACGGTGGGCGCGGCCTTACGCGTTTCGTAGGGTAACTCCCTACTTCGTCAGAGGCTGTCCACAATCCCTGATGAACCGTCTATTTAAACTGTCAGTATAGGTCACGTGTGCTCTGATACGCCCCTCTTTTAACCAATATAGCACAAACGGCAGCTAACAGTGAATTCAAGGAATATAAGAAATGTGATCACAGCACGTCATATTAGTATTTCTTATATGTTGGCTTGAATATCAAATATATTTTCTTATGCGTACCAAACATATTGATCAATCCTAGTAGGTTTATCTCTAAAGGCTATGTTCAATCACCACAAATACAAAGATCATACGAAGAAAATCAGCACAGTATAACAAATAATCTGGCTGTGTCACAGGGCACTTACATTTAAAGGTGTATACATGCAGTTTAGTTCACTACCATATATATATATATATATATATATAGTATTAGAGGAAAGAAAAACGAGGAACTGCAGACTCTGTTTCCAAAGTGGTTAGTTTAATGAACAGTCAAGTGAAATACACAGTCACAGTGTGCAGGGCTGGATCTGACGCGTTTCCCGCATGCTCACATGCGCTTCATCAGAGATCTAGTGGTGTTCACCTGCTATCAGGTTAAATACTGGTGTTAGCCAATAGTGTGTAAGCAAAGCCTAATTGATATTGTGTGAATAAGACATAGTGTGCAGGTGTTTGGTGCAAAAAAAAAAGAAAGTCTTAAATGTGAAACTCTCAAAAGGAAAAAGTGTTATTAAACAGTGATTTGGTAGGCTGTGCATATAATAAAAAAATAACGTGGTTGTGTGTTTATTATAATTAAGTTAGGGAATGGTGACATATTACTAGGAACTAAGTACTAAAGTTTAACTTTTTAGTAGTTATGCTATACATAAAGATGTAAGCACAACCGAGTTCAGCAATCACCACGGTGATAGACAGGATTGTACTCTAGGGGTGTAGGAAAAAAGCTCACATTATATATAGAAAACTTGTAGATGAGCACAAGAGATAAGAATAAAAATGTAAATAAGGATAAAGATGCAGATTGAAAAGGGTAAAGATAGCAACTCTATTGTTTGGGAACTACAGGGCTTTTCTTGCTAATGCCTAACATTTCACACTATCCGTGGCCAAGCAGTTGTTATTATATATTTTAGATTTGTGGTAAGTATTTATTTGTTTATTTCTTCGTTTATTTGTTTATTTATTTGCCACCTATATGTGCTGGTTGTTAATTACAATTTAATTGAAAATTTGACATGGTGGCTGTATTGCTGGACATGGTAGGTGTTGTGTAGTAATTCGGGAAATATGAGATATAGTGTTCCTGCTATCCTAGGTAGCAAAGTAATTGCTACAGGTTTCAACTATCCTGTACAAAAGTATCTAGTTGGAAGTTGAGTTCCTAGGTGATAGCGAGATGGCATAAATAAGTGTGAAAGGGTGTATGATGTGGGTAAGTGTTTATTGAGGACAACATTCGTTTGGCATATATATAGTGAATACTTGTAAATTGCCTGTTGAACTCAATCCTAGGTGATCCTATCTGTATGGCACCCAGGTGGTTACCCAAATATGTGTTTCACACTCCTGTTGGGCCTATGATGGTGGTGACATCCTATAGGTCCAATATATATAATTTGAAATTTATATACAAGAATAGTTGCTATTGGGGAAGGGAGTCTCAAAAAAGTGCAATGATGTTATAAAGAATTTAGTGAACTGATAATAATAAAATGATAAAATCATTTTAATAAGTGATGTAGCCTAGAATAAACCTATATATCTATACAAATCTTTTTAAAATAAAACACATTATATTTTTATATATAAAACCGATGAACACTCATTGGTTGTTGTTTATTATTTCATTTTTATATTTATATGTGCCAAGGGGCAATGGAATTTGCCTACAATACTAGGTAGGGAGAGGATAAAAATGCTCTGTACAGATAATATTGCTTTAGTAGCAGTTGGTGAAGGACTTGTAAATTAATCTATGAATAGATCCAGGTCTTGCCTCATATTCATGCCTTTTGGGCTTTTTGTCTGCAAGGTAAAGATCCAAAAGGCTTCTTTCCTCTGCAGTTTACTGATTCTGTCACCTCCTCTAATATCCTTTCCTATGTGATCAATACCTAAGAATGAGAATAAATGTTTGATGTGTACGCCATGTGTTCGAAAATGCTTTGCTACAGGTGTTCTGGGGACTTCCTCTTCAAGTGATAATAGATGTTGTCTAATACGGTCCTTAAGGGGACGTGTGGTAAGACCTATATATTGTAGGAGACACTGTTGGCATGTAATTAAATAAATTACAAATTGACTAGTACAATCTATTCTTTGTTTGATTGGGAAAGTCCTGCCTGTATTTGAGGATGTAAACTGATCTTTCTTCTGGGTATAATTACAGCTTTTACATATGCGTCCACACTTGAAAAAGCCTGGATGTGAAGTTAACCAGTTTGTATTGTGTTGAGGTTTTGAGGTAAAGCTTTTTCTTACTTTATCTCCTACTGTGGGAGCTCTTTTGGCTACACATTTTATTTGCTGTCTAGTTATGTCTTTAAGTTTGTGGTCACTTTGTAGAATGGGCAAATATTTATGTATTATTTTGCAAATTTCATCATACTGTCTGCTATACTGGGTGGAGAAGACAATTTCTCTAGTCAGTGTGTTCTGTCTGTCACTAGTGCATTTGTTTTTATTTTTGTTGGCAAATAGTGTACGTCTGTCTAATTTTCCAACCTCTTTTGCTGTTTTTGTCAGAGTGGTCTTATTGTATCCTCTCTCCACAAGCCGGGCAGTAATTTGATCAGCTTGTTCTTGGTACTGTAAAAAATTAGAGCAATTCCTCCGGGCTCTTATATATTGGCCCTTCGGTATGCCTCTTATAGTATGTTTTACATGGCATGAATCTGCCCTCAGTATTGTGTTACGTGCTAGTGCCTTCCTGTAGATAGAGGATACTGTAAGAAATCACTTGTTTATGTGACAATGCTTTACTTATCTTTAGTACTTTAGAAGTAGAACTGTGGTAATATGTTAATGTAACAAACTGGGAAATATGCTTGCTAGTAAGGAAGCATATAATCCTAATCTGTATTTATATTGCCTCAATAAGCTTCCAATATCAAAGAGTAATGAATACAGGAATGCTTTAGAGGCAGAACAAAGGATATATATTTCTCAAGACAGGAGCAGTAACTAGTTAAGGAAAATACCCTGATTAGTACTCATAGCATGTTTAATATGGCACACTGCAGGTGAGGAGTTAATATAACCATTTAGTACTGGTAGTGCTAGTAGCTTGCTGGCAGATTTATACAGTGTAACACATAGAGGAATGTCAATATTATGGCAAGCTTAAATATGGAAGTAGTGAGAGTAGCAGACTTAGAACACTACAAGTAAAAGCTTATACGGAACCTGATAACCTCATGTGTCGCTATACTTGTTGCAAGCTGAAGGCACTGTGAGTGCTTGAGATCCGGAAGGCTGTGTCAGAGCAGCTGGAAGTCTGTGCACGCTGTGAAGTTGGAACGCTGCCAGGCCTGAGCAGCGTGTGAGGAGTGAATGGCTTGCAGAGACGTCAGAGGAAGCCAGGTAGGAAGACAACAAGCAGCGCTTTTGCCAAGGTGTGCAAGTGAAGTAGTTTAAATGCAGCCGAGTACTTTCCTTCACCAGGATACAAGCTGGAGTTGTGAGTTAATCACTTCAATAAACCAGCAAAGAGTAATTAGACAGTGCAGGCTTTATAGGCAGGAGGAGACAATGTTAAGGTGGTATAGGCTTGATATGGCAAAGTATATATTAAGGTGGAATGTGTAAGATAGGACCATGACATACTCCCCCCCCAAGGAAACATCAAAGAGGTTTCAGGGAGAAGGACGATCCGGATGCCTCCGATGAAACAAAGAGACCAACCTATCTGCAGAGAGATTCGAAGCGGGTTCCCAAGAGTCCTCCGAAGAGTCGTACCCAGACCAATGAACCAGATACTGCAGTTCACCATGCCAACGTCTAGAGTCCAGAATGGCCTGGACCTCGTACTCAGGATCCGGGGTAGGAGAACCCAGGGAAGTGGCTGATAGAGGGGTAGAAGAGTAGCAAGGCTTGATGAGGGACACATGAAATGTCGGGTGAATGCGGTAAGTGGGAGGAAGCTGTAGAGTCACCGTAACCGGGTTTGGAAGAGCAATGATAGAAAAAGGACCAACAAAAAGTTTGTTAAACTTCTTGCAAGGAGTTGGAATCCTCAGATTCTTTGCCGATAACCAGACTTTTTGTCCTACAGCGTAGGTAGGATGAGGGCGATGGCGTAGGTCATAGAACCTCTTTTGGGTGGCCTGTGCTTGCTTGATGTTATCCTGTATGGCGACGTAAGTCTGCTTGATGGAATTGACGAGATCATTCACCTGAGGACAAGGTGAGTGTGTCATAGGCAATGGATGAAATCGGGGATGGTAGCCTGAATTGATATAAAAGGGAGAAAACCCCGTAGAAGTATTGGTGGTATTATTATATGCAAACTCAGCATGTGGGAGGTACGTGGCCCAAGATTCTTGTTTGTGGGAACAGTAGCAACGTAAAAATTGCTCCAGCCACTGGTTGGTTCTCTCACACTGTCCATTGGTCTGTGGGTGGTACGATGTGGTCAAACACTGATGTATGTCTAGTGAGGTACAAAGATGTCTCCAAAATTTTGAGGTGAATATGATGATCCTTATCGTCAGATTACTGCTGAGACTAAACTCAGAGGACTCAAACAGTTAAAAGCTCCAGTGGAGGAGTATATTACTCGTTTCAAGATTTGGGCCAGAGATTCGCTCTGGAATGAGGTCTCTCTCAAGAATCAGTATCGAATGGGGTTGTCAGAGGAAGTAAAGGACGAACTCTCCAGAACTGGCATACCAGATCGCCTAGAGGATTTCTATACTTTAACAACTACTATAGATCGCAGGCTCCGAGAGCGAAGGCAGGAAAAAGGTAGTTCTAGCCACCCCACACGCCGCTTGCTCCCGACTCCGCCTACTGCTACTGCTCCCCCTGACCAGCCTATGGACATTAGCTTTCTGAGAGGACCTCTCACTATGCAAGAAAAGACCAGACGCCGTAATCTCAATCTGTGTATGTATTGTGCTGGTACGCAGCATGTGGTTAAGGATTGTCCCCTGCTTCTGAAGCAAAAGCGAGGTAAGACAAAATCAAATAGTAACTGTCTTCACACAAAGTCAGCTACATCAACTTACTTTACCTTACCTTTACAATTACAGTGGGATCAGCACAGGATCAGCAGTAACGCCATTGTTGATACAGGCGCTTGTACCAATTTCATTGATGTTCGTTTGGTTCATTCTAATAAAATTCCTTTTCAGTTAAAAAGCATTCCACTGCCTCTCAAAGTCATTGACGGGTCACATTTAGCTTCTGGTCCGGTGTCACATCAAACTGTCCCTCTGTTAGTCACAACTCCCTCTGGTCACACTGAAACAATTACTTTCGATATCATATCCTCTCCTATTTACCCTATTGTACTGGGAATCTCTTGGCTTCGTTTACACCAACCCACTCTGCATTGGTCCACTCTTTCTCTCTCCTTCCCCTCCTCTTACTGTTCTAACACTTGCTTCCCTAGGAAACATATTTTGATCACATCCACTCCTGTCATACCAGTTGAATATTCTGATTTTTCAAACGTTTTTGATAAAAAAGAGGCAGAGGTATTGCCTCCCCATAGGGCCTATGATTGCCCCATAGATCTGCTGCCTGGTGCAACCATACCTCATGGTCATATTTATCCCCTCTCAAGACCTGAGTTACAACACCTTAAAACTTATATTACTGAGAATTTAAAAAAAGGGTTCATCCGTCCCTCCACCTCACCTGCAGCAGCAGCTATGTTTTTTGTAAAGAACAAGGATGGGTCTTTACGCCCGATAATAGATTATCGCGAGCTGAACAAAATAACAATAAAAAACAGATACCCACTACCTCTCATCCCAGAACTGATTGAGAGGTTACGTGGCGCCACAGTGTTCACTAAACTAGATCTGAGGGGTGCCTATAACCTTGTCAGAATAAGAGCCGGGGACGAGTGGCTGACCGCATTTAGGACTAGGTATGGTCTCTATGAGTATACGGTTATGCCATTCGGTCTGTGCAATGCCCCGGCGACATTCCAGAACTTCATTAATGATATTTTTAGAGATGTCCTTGACACGTTTTTGGTTGTCTACTTAGACGACATTCTTATTTACTCACCCTCTTTGACAGAACATATACAACATGTCAGGCTGGTTTATTATGTAAGAAATCACTTGTTTATGTGACAATGCTTTACTTATCTTTAGTACTTTAGAAGTAGAACTGTGGTAATATGTTAATGTAACAAACTGGGAAATATGCTTGCTAGTAAGGAAGCATATAATCCTAATCTGTATTTATATTGCCTCAATAAGCTTCCAATATCAAAGAGTAATGAATACAGGAATGCTTTAGAGGCAGAACAAAGGATATATATTTCTCAAGACAGGAGCAGTAACTAGTTAAGGAAAATACCCTGATTAGTACTCATAGCATGTTTAATATGGCACACTGCAGGTGAGGAGTTAATATAACCATTTAGTACTGGTAGTGCTAGTAGCTTGCTGGCAGATTTATACAGTGTAACACATAGAGGAATGTCAATATTATGGCAAGCTTAAATATGGAAGTAGTGAGAGTAGCAGACTTAGAACACTACAAGTAAAAGCTTATACGGAACCTGATAACCTCATGTGTCGCTATACTTGTTGCAAGCTGAAGGCACTGTGAGTGCTTGAGATCCGGAAGGCTGTGTCAGAGCAGCTGGAAGTCTGTGCACGCTGTGAAGTTGGAACGCTGCCAGGCCTGAGCAGCGTGTGAGGAGTGAATGGCTTGCAGAGACGTCAGAGGAAGCCAGGTAGGAAGACAACAAGCAGCGCTTTTGCCAAGGTGTGCAAGTGAAGTAGTTTAAATGCAGCCGAGTACTTTCCTTCACCAGGATACAAGCTGGAGTTGTGAGTTAATCACTTCAATAAACCAGCAAAGAGTAATTAGACAGTGCAGGCTTTATAGGCAGGAGGAGACAATGTTAAGGTGGTATAGGCTTGATATGGCAAAGTATATATTAAGGTGGAATGTGTAAGATAGGACCATGACAGATACAATGTTGTTATTAGTATCTATGGTCAACTGTAAGTCTAGATAGGCAATAGATCTAGGGTGGACATTATATGTAAAGCTCAAGTTAAAGGGGTTAGTGTTTAGTAAGTCAACTAAATGTTGGGCTTCTCTTTGATTAATGGGGTTCCAGACAATTATTAGGTTGTCTATGAAACGGCCATACACTACTACATTGTCTCTGAGGGGGAAGTCATCGGCATAAATGGTGTTAATTTCCAGCCAACCCATGTATAAGTTAGCATAGGCCGGGGCGAATTTGGCCCCCATGGCTGTGCCGCAGTTTTGTAAGTAGATCATACTAAGAAAATCAGCACAGTATAACAAATAATCTGGCTGTGTCACAGGGCACTTACATTTAAAGGTGTATACATGCAGTTTAGTTCACTAATATATATATATATATATATATATATATATATATATATATATATAATGTTCACACATAAAAAGTACATCATTTTTGAGTACCATAAATTAAATTTAGTTAATCAATTCGGTTAAGAATACTTTATAAGATAAAACATTTCTTTAAAAATAATATATATTTAATAAGATAGATAATTCCCTTGAAAGTGATATATATATTTAATCTGTGATTAATTAATAAAAAAAGAGTACATAAAAACAAGTGGAATTCATTCATATATTGAACTACAAATAAATAAAAAATCAGATGATAGGAGCTTCAATTTGCTGCTCTATAGTTATTTCATGCATATATATATAGTTTGATATGCATTGACATATATATACATATATACAAATCCTCTCACATTTATACAGAGTTATGGAGGTATTAGAGAAAGGGATCTAATCCTCAACCAGAAAAGCTGCCAGGTCTATATCCCGGTTCATGCCCATGGGTTCTAGAGTGCCCAATGTTCTGATCCAATAGGTTTCTCTATGCCGTAAGGTAATTAACCTATTTCCCCCTCTAATGTAATTTTTAACCACTTCTATGGCTTTGACTTTGAGGCTATTGATGTCCCCTTTGTGGACTGTGGAAAAATGTGCTGAGACCCTGTGTGTTAAAATGCCTCTCTCTATATTAACCAAGTGTTCTCTAAACCTTGTCTACATGCTTCACTTTGTTCTCCCTATATAGATCTTATTAACGAGCAAGATCGATGGTAAACTACATATCTACTTTTGCAATTTATAGAGTCCTGGATCTCAAAAGTTCTGTCATCTCTAAGTGAGGAAAAGTCCATGTGTCTCAGGTTATAGAGTTTGCACCTCAAACATCCTTTCTTGCCACATTTGAAGAAATCCTTCGTTCTCTTTTGTAACCAGTTTTGTTGTGGAGTTTGTTCCCTGAGTTTACTTGGGGCTAGAATATTTTTCAAGTTAAGGTTTTTGTTAACCCCTTAATGACCACAATGTACCCTGTATGTCACTGGTCGTTAAGGGTTTTTTCAGGACATAATAGCACAAGTCTAGCAAGAACACGCTATTAATGCCCTCCCTCCAGAAGGCTTTGTGGAATAGAGCAGTCGTAACGCTGGTGGCAAGACCGCGCTTTAAAACAATCAAGTCCCGAAAAAAGGCCAGCGACATACAGGGTACGTCGCTGGTCCTTAAGGGGTTAAAAAGGACTTGTGGTTTGTCATCTAGGACATTTCTTAAAACTGGATCCTGTAACAATATTTTCCAATGCTTTTGAAGGGACTTCTTTATTTGGTTGATCTTTATCCCTAGAGTTATATCTCTTGTAACTTTTGTGTCCCAATAAATCTGATCTCTCTTGGTTCCTGGCTCTGGTATATGGTTGTTTAACTAGTGTCGGGTCATAGCCTTTGCTAACTAAGCGTTTTGTCAAAATCTCAGATTCTTGCTCAAAAATATCCCTATCGGTACAGTTTCGTCCCACTCTTTGAAACTGCCTGAAAGGGATGTTTTGAATCCACTTGTGATGGTGACCGCTAGTGGCATGAAGATAAGCATTTGTATTGGTATCCTTACGGTACAGACTAGTGATAATACTATTCCCTCAATGGTACAATTCCAAATCAAGGAAGGTTATTATCTCCTTGCTTTGGCTCTCTGTAAATGTGAGATTCAAAAGGTTACGGTTCACATATGACATCAGATCTGGGATCTCTTCCTCTGGACCATGCCAGATGATCAAGATGTCATCAATGAAACAACACCCCTTTACTATCTTTTTAGAGAATGGATTATTTGAGAAGATGTTCATCTCCTCTTACCATCCCATATAAAGATTTCCAAATTTGGGTGCAAATTTCATCCCCATTGCCGTCTCAGTAGTTTGGAAAAAATCTCCCCTCAAGAGGAAAGTTATTTTTAAGGATGAATTTGATACTATCTTTAATAAACATTCTCTGGGTTCGATCTATATAGTTAGTTTTCTGAAAGTATTACTCGATTGCTATCAGTCCCAAATTGTGCGGTATATAGAAAGGCAGCATCTAGTGTCACCCATATATATTCATTTTGCCACTGGCAATTACTGAGCTGAGTAATGATATATGTTGTATCCATAACATAAGATTGTAGGCATGGAACCATAGGTTTCAGTATAGCATCTACATATTGGGATAGCTTTGTGGTTAGGAAACCTATCCCAGATACGATAGACCTCCCTGAGGAGTTAGAAAGCCGGTTATTAATTTTTGGAAGGTGATAGAACACCTCAATGCAGGGCTCTATCACCTGTAAAAACTCATATTCTAATTTGTCCAGAACACCATTCTCTCTGGCTGTTCCGAATAGCTTATCATAAAACTCTGTAAACTCTTTTGTGGGACTTTTCTTCAATTTCACATATGTGTTAGCATCTCCCAATAACTGATAAGCCTCTCTCACGTAATCTATGCGGTTTTGGAGAACAATCCTTCCCCCTTTATACGCTTCCCGAATAACCAAGCTATGGTCCTTTTTCAGGCAATTAGTGCTTTTTTTTCTCCTAAGCCAATCCCACAAACGAGTTTAAAAAGAGTTTTATAATAAACTAATCAGAACAGCCAGAAAGAATGGTGTTCTGGACAAATTAGAATATGAGTTTTTTCAGGTGATAGAGCCCCACACTGTGGTGTTCTATCAGCTTCCAAAAATTCATAAGCGGCTTTCTAACCCCCCAGGGAGACCTATTGTGTCATGGATAGGATCCCTGACCACAAAGCTATCCCAATATATAGATGCTATACTGAAACCTATGGTTCCATGCCTACAATCTTATGTTAGGGATACAACAGATATCATTACTCAGCTCAGTAATTGCGAGTGGCAAAATTAATATATATGGGTGACACTAGATACCTCCCAAATTGGGCCTGATAGCAATCAGGTAATACTTTCAGAAAACTAACTACTATATATAGATTGAGTCTAGAGAATGTTTATTTAAGATAGTATCAAATTCATCCTTAAAAATAACTATTTCCTCTTTGAGGGGGAGTTCTTTCTCCAAACTACTTGGACGACAATGGGGACAAAATTCGGCCCCTAATTTTGCAAATCTTTCTATGGGATGGTGGGAGGAGTTGAACAGCTCAAATAATGCCTTCTCTAAAAAGATAGTAAAGTGGTGTTGTTTCATTGATGACATCTTGATCATCTGGCATGGTCCAGAGGAAGAGATCCCAGATCTAATGTAATATGTGAACCGTAACCTTTTGAATCTCGCATTTACAGAGAGCCTCAGCAAGGAGAGTATCACGCTCCATGATTTGGAATTATCCCATAGAGGGAATAGTATTATCACCAGTCTGTACCATAAGGATAAAGATACAAATGCTTATCTTCATGCCACTAGCGGTCACCATCAGAAGTGGATTCAAAAACATCCCTTTCGGGCAGTTTCAAAGAGGGAGACGAAACTGTACAGATAGGGATATTTTTGATCAAGAATCTGATATTTTGACAAAATGCTTCGTTAGCAAATGTTATGACCCGACACTAATTAAACAAGAAAAGAGATCAGATTTATTGGGACACAAAAGTTACAAGAGAAATAACGCTAGGGATAAAGATCAACCACTTTTTACAACCAAGTTTAACCAAGCCTCTCGCCAAATAGAGAAGTCCCTTTGAAAGCATTGGCCAGTATTGTTACAGGATCCAGTTTTAAGAAATTTCTTAGATGATAAGCCACAAGTAATTTTTAAGAAAAACCTTGAAAAATATTCTAGCACCAAGTACACTCAGGGAACAAACTCCACAATAAAACTGGTTACAAAGGAGAATGAAGGGTTTCTTCAAATGTGGCAGGAAAGGGTGTTTGAGTTGCAAACACTATGACCCGAGACACATGGACTTTTCCTCACTTAGAGATGACAGAACTTTTGAGATCCAGGACTCTATAAATTGCAAAAGTAGATATGTAGTTTACCATCGATCTTGCTCGTGTAATAAGATCTGTATTAGAGAGAACAAAGCAAAGCATGAAGACAAGGTTTAGAGAACACTTGGTTAATATCGATTTTAACACATAGGGTCTCAGCACATTTTTCCACAGTCCACAAAGGGGACATCAATAGCCTCAAAGTTAAAGCCATATAAGTGGTTAAAAATAACAGGGGGGGGAATAGGTTAGTTGCCTTACGGCGTAGAGAAACTTATTGGATTAGAACTTTGGGAAATTCAGAACCCATGGGCATGAACCGGGATATAGGCCTGGCAGCTTTTCTGGTTGAGGATTAGATCCCTTTCTTCTATACCTCCATAACTCTGAATGAATGTGAGAGAATTTGTATATACATGTCTGTTTGCACATCAAACTATATACTGTATATGCATGCAATAACTATAGAGCAGCATATTGAAGCTCCTATCATCTGATTTTTTTTTTTAATTTATTTGTAGTTCAATATATGAATGTATTCAACTTGTTTTTATGTACAATTTTTTAATTAATCACAAATTAAATATATATGTCACTTTCAAGGGAATTATCTATCCTATGAAATTAAACATATATTATTTTTAAATATTTTTTTATCTTATGAAGTATTCTTAACTGAAATGATTAACTACATTTAATTTATGGTACTCAAATATGATGTAGTTTGTATGTGTGAACATGAGATATATATATATATATATATATATATATATATGGTAGTGAACTATACTGCTTGTATACACCTTAAAATGTGATTGATAATGTGTTCCATGACACAGTCAGATTATTTGTTATACTGTGCTGATTTTTTTTTAGTATGATCTTTGTATTTATGGCAATTTAACATAGCCTTTAGAGATAACCCTATTGGGATTGATCAATATGTTTGGTATGCATAGGAAAATATATTTGATATGTAAGACAACATATAATAAATACCAATAGGACATGCTGTAATCACATTTGTTATATTCCTTGAATTCACTGTCAGCTGCTGTTTGCACTCTTTTGGTTAAAAAAGGGGCGTATCTGAGCAAACATGACCTAAACTGACAGTTTAAATAGATGGTACATCAGGGATGGTGGACAGCCTCTGACGAAGTAGGGAGTTACCCTACAAAACGTGTAAGGCCACTGTCTATACATCATGCACAGCTGTTGATCCGTGAGCCGGCTTTTCTTCGGATCACTTTGCTCTATGTGTGGCGGTTTATTCGATAACACTTGAACACTTTACACCTATTGAACTCAGGAAACGTTTAGTTACTTGCCACTTACCGACACCGTGGACAGTTCGTTCCAACTAAGGGAGAGGTATCGTTTGGGGGATCAGTGTGTGTACCGCTGTGGGACCTCAATTGTTGTTTTTTGATGTTTTTACATACCTCACATGTTTGAGGTGTTTAAGTGTGAGTTTGCGGGTTTTTAAATAGCAATGAAGCTTTTAACTACTACACTCAGGAGTCTGTGCCTCTCTGTCTGTTCTCTTTCATCTATATACACATAAATATATATGCATATAATCATATACATATATTTGCAGCCATTGCTGCGCTACTTACCCCCCTTGATGCGCTTAGGTTCTGATGCTGTCTCTGTCTGAATGAGGCTCCCATTGGAGCCTATGGAAGTGAGTTCTCATAAGCACAATGCTTCCCAGTATGACAACTTGTAATACTAACGCACATTGGTGTGCGCTGGTATGTCACAGTGGAGCGCAAACATCGTTTTCATAAAAGCTATATTTAGCGTTACACTTGTAATCTGGCCCTTTAGCAAGTTTTTCAATAATATTAAGCAGATAACCAAGGCAAAATGTTCCTGGGAGAAACACTCTGCAAGTAAATACAGGTAGCCCTCAGATTACGCCGGGGTTAGGTTCCAGAAGGAATGGTTGTAAATCGAAACCGTTGTAAATTGAAACCCAGTTTATAATGTAAGTCAATGGGAAGTGAGGGAGATAAGTAACACCTAATACATTATTTTTAAAGCTTTGAAATGAAGACTTTAAATGCTAAACAGCATTATAAACCTTATAAAATAATCACACAACACAGAATATATAATTAAACTATAAGTTAAATGAACAAAAACATTTGCTAAACAGCATTATAAGCCTAATACAATAATCACACAACACAGACTTCACTTGCATTTTTCTGCAAACAGTCCTTTCTATGCATTCCAATCTGGACTGATTTATAGACAGGTCTGGTTAAACTGATTAATTTCAGCTTGCTTGACTTTGCTGCAACACAAGCTGACAGCTCCACCTACTGTCTATTTTAATAAATGCACTGCTTCTCAATGCTTTTCAAATGCAGTCACATGAATGGAAAAAACAGAATTTATGTTTACCTGATAAATTTCTTTCTCCAACGGTGTGTCCGGTCCACGGCGTCATCCTTACTTGTGGGGATATTCTCTTCCCCAACAGGAAATGGCAAAGAGCCCAGCAAAGCTGGTCACATGATCCCTCCTAGGCTCCGCCTACCCCAGTCATTCGACCGACGTTAAGGAGGAATAATAGCATAGGAGAAACCATATGGTACCGTGGTGACTGTAGTTAAAGAAAATAAATTATCAGACCTGATTAAAAAACCAGGGCGGGCCGTGGACCGGACACACCGTTGGAGAAAGAAATTTATCAGGTAAACATAAATTCTGTTTTCTCCAACATAGGTGTGTCCGGTCCACGGCGTCATCCTTACTTGTGGGAACCAATACCAAAGCTTTAGGACACGGATGAAGGGAGGGAGCAAATCAGGTCACCTAAATGGAAGGCACCACGGCTTGCAAAACCTTTCTCCCAAAAATAGCCTCAGAAGAAGCAAAAGTATCAAACTTGTAAAATTTGGTAAAAGTGTGCAGTGAAGACCAAGTCGCTGCCCTACATATCTGATCAACAGAAGCCTCGTTCTTGAAGGCCCATGTGGAAGCCACAGCCCTAGTGGAATGAGCTGTGATTCTTTCGGGAGGCTGCCGTCCGGCAGTCTCGTAAGCCAATCTGATGATGCTTTTAATCCAAAAAGAGAGAGAGGTAGAAGTTGCTTTTTGACCTCTCCTTTTACCTGAATAAACAACAAACAGGGAAGATGTTTGTCTAAAATCCTTTGTAGCATCTAAATAGAATTTTAGAGCGCGAACAACATCCAAATTGTGCAACAAGCGTTCCTTCTTTGAAACTGGTTTCGGACACAGAGAAGGTACGATAATCTCCTGGTTAATGTTTTTGTTAGAAACAACTTTTGGAAGAAAACCAGGTTTAGTACGTAAAACCACCTTATCTGCATGGAACACCAGATAAGGAGGAGAACACTGCAGAGCAGATAATTCTGAAACTCTTCTAGCAGAAGAAATTGCAACTAAAAACAAAACTTTCCAAGATAATAACTTAATATCAACGGAATGTAAGGGTTCAAACGGAACCCCCTGAAGAACTGAAAGAACTAAATTGAGACTCCAAGGAGGAGTCAAAGGTTTGTAAACAGGCTTGATTCTAACCAGAGCCTGAACAAAGGCTTGAACATCTGGCACAGCTGCCAGTTTTTTGTGAAGTAACACCGACAAGGCAGAAATCTGTCCCTTCAGGGAACTTGCCGATAATCCTTTTTCCAATCCTTCTTGAAGGAAGGATAGAATCCTAGGAATCTTAACCTTGTCCCAAGGGAATCCTTTAGATTCACACCAACAGATATATTTTTTCCAAATTTTGTGGTAAATCTTTCTAGTTACAGGCTTTCTGGCCTGAACAAGAGTATCGATAACAGAATCTGAGAAACCTCGCTTCGATAAAATCAAGCGTTCAATCTCCAAGCAGTCAGCTGGAGTGAAACCAGATTCGGATGTTCGAACGGACCCTGAACAAGAAGGTCTCGTCTCAAAGGTAGCTTCCAAGGTGGAGCCGATGACATATTCACCAGATCTGCATACCAAGTCCTGCGCGGCCACGCAGGAGCTATCAAGATCACCGACGCCCTCTCCTGATTGATCCTGGCTACCAGCCTGGGGATGAGAGGAAACGGCGGGAACACATAAGCTAGTTTGAAGGTCCAAGGTGCTACTAGTGCATCCACTAGAGCCGCCTTGGGATCCCTGGATCTGGACCCGTAGCAAGGAACTTTGAAGTTCTGACGAGAGGCCATCAGATCCATGTCTGGAATGCCCCAAAGTTGAGTGACTTGGGCAAAGATTTCCGGATGGAGTTCCCACTCCCCCGGATGCAATGTCTGACGACTCAGAAAATCCGCTTCCCAATTTTCCACTCCCGGGATGTGGATAGCAGACAGGTGGCAGGAGTGAGACTCCGCCCATAGAATAATCTTGGTCACTTCTTCCATCGCTAGGGAACTCCTTGTTCCCCCCTGATGGTTGATGTACGCAACAGTCGTCATGTTGTCTGATTGAAACCGTATGAACTTGGTCCTCGCTAGCTGAGGCCAAGCCTTGAGAGCATTGAATATCGCTCTCAGTTCCAGAATATTTATCGGTAGAAGAGATTCTTCCCGAGACCAAAGACCCTGAGCTTTCAGGGATCCCCAGACCGCGCCCCAGCCCATCAGACTGGCGTCGGTCGTGACAATGACCCACTCTGGTCTGTGGAATGTCATCCCTCGTGACAGGTTGTCCAGGGACAGCCACCAACGGAGTGAGTCTCTGGTCCTCTGATTTACTTGTATCTTTGGAGACAAGTCTGTATAGTCCCCATTCCACTGACTGAGCATGCACAGTTGTAATGGTCTTAGATGAATGCGCGCAAAAGGAACTATGTCCATTGCCGCTACCATCAACCCGATCACTTCCATGCACTGAGCTACGGAAGGAAGAGGAACGGAATGAAGTATTCGACAAGAGTCCAGAAGCTTTGTCTTTCTGGCCTCTGTTAGAAAAA
Source organism: Bombina bombina (assembly GCF_027579735.1). Taxonomy (NCBI): domain Eukaryota; kingdom Metazoa; phylum Chordata; class Amphibia; order Anura; family Bombinatoridae; genus Bombina; species Bombina bombina. The sequence continues at coordinate 1,072,162,362 of NC_069502.1, forward strand.
TCCTCATTTCTGAGGAGTCTATAATTGTTCCCAAGAAGGGAACCCTTGTTGACGGGGATAGAGAACTCTTTTCCACGTTCACTTTCCAGCCGTGCGATCTGAGAAAGGCCAGGACGATGTCCGTGTGAGCCTTTGCTCGAGGGAGGGACGACGCTTGAATCAGAATGTCGTCCAGGTAAGGTACTACTGCAATGCCCCTTGGTCTTAGCACAGCTAGAAGGGACCCTAGTACCTTTGTGAAAATCCTTGGAGCAGTGGCTAATCCGAAAGGAAGCGCCACGAACTGGTAATGTTTGTCCAGGAATGCAAACCTTAGGAACCGATGATGTTCCTTGTGGATAGGAATATGTAGATACGCATCCTTTAAATCCACCGTGGTCATGAATTGACCTTCCTGGATGGAAGGAAGGATAGTTCGAATGGTTTCCATCTTGAAAGATGGGACCTTGAGAAATTTGTTTAAGATCTTGAGATCTAGGATTGGTCTGAATGTTCCCTCTTTTTTGGGAACTATGAACAGATTGGAGTAGAACCCCATCCCTTGTTCTCTCAATGGAACAGGATGAATCACTCCCATTTTTAACAGGTCTTCTACGCAATGTAAGAACGCCTGTCTTTTTATGTGGTCTGAAGACAACTGAGACCTGTGGAACCTTCCCCTTGGGGGAAGTCCCTTGAATTCCAGAAGATAACCCTGGGAGACTATTTCTAGCGCCCAAGGATCCAGAACATCTCTTGCCCAAGCCTGAGCGAAGAGAGAGAGTCTGCCCCCCACCAGATCCGGTCCCGGATCGGGGGCCGATATTTCATGCTGTCTTGGTAGCAGTGGCAGGTTTCTTTGCCTGCTTTCCCTTGTTCCAGCCTTGCATTGGTCTCCAAGCTGGCTTGGCCTGAGAAGTATTACCTTCTTGCTTAGAGGACGTAGCACCTTGGGCTGGTCCGTTTTTACGAAAGGGACGAAAATTAGGTCTATTTTTTGCCTTGAAAGGCCGATCCTGAGGAAGGGCATGGCCCTTACCCCCAGTGATATCAGAGATAATCTCTTTCAAGTCAGGACCAAACAGCGTTTTCCCCTTGAAAGGAATGTTTAGTAGCTTGTTCTTGGAAGACGCATCAGCCGACCAAGATTTCAACCAAAGCGCTCTGCGCGCCACAATAGCAAACCCAGAATTCTTAGCCGCTAACTTAGCCAATTGCAAAGAGGCGTCTAGAGTGAAAGAATTAGCCAATTTGAGAGCATTGACTCTGTCCATAATCTCCTCATAAGGAGGAGAGTCACTATCGAGCACCTTAATCAGTTCATCAAACCAGAAATATGCGGCTGTAGTGACAGGGACAATGCATGAAATGGGTTGTAGAAGGTAACCCTGCTGAACAAACATCTTTTTAAGCAAACCTTCTAATTTTTTATCCATAGGATCTTTGAAAGCACAACTATCCTCTATGGGAATAGTGGTGCGTTTGTTTAAAGTAGAAAACCGCTCCCTCGACCTTGGGGACTGACTGCCATAAGTCCTTTCTGGGGTCGACCATAGGAAACAATTTTTTAAATATGGGGGGAGGGACGAAAGGAATACCGGGCCTTTCCCATTCTTTATTAACAATGTCCGCCACCCGCTTGGGTATAGGAAAAGCTTCTGGGAGCCCCGGCACCTCTAGGAACTTGTCCATTTTACATAGTTTCTCTGGGATGACCAAATTTTCACAATCATCCAGAGTGGATAATACCTCCTTAAGCAAAATGCGGAGATGTTCCAATTTAAATTTAAAAGTAATCACATCAGATTCAGCCTGCTGAGAAATGTTCCCTAAATCAGTAATTTCTCCCTCAGACAAAACCTCCCTGGCCCCCTCAGATTGGGTTAGGGGCCCTTCAGAGATATTAATATCAGCGTCGTCATGCTCTTCAGTAACTAAAACAGAGCATCCACGCTTACGCTGACAAGGGTTCATTTTGGCTAAAATGTTTTTGACAGAATTATCCATTACAGCCGTTAATTGTTGCATAGTAAGGAGTATTGGCGCGCTAGATGTACTAGGGGCCTCCTGAGTGGGCAAGACTCGTGTAGACGAAGGAGGGAATGATGCAGTACCATGCTTACTCCCCTAACTTGAGGAATCATCTTGGGCATCATTGTCATTATCACATAAATCACATTTATTTAAATGAATAGGAATTCTGGCTTCCCCACATTCAGAACACAGTCTATCTGGTAGTTCAGACATGTTAAACAGGCATAAACTTGATAAGAAAGTACAAAAAACGTTTTGAAATAAAACCGTTACTGTCACTTTAAATTTTAAACTGAACACACTTTATTACTGCAATTGCGAAAAAACATGAAGGAATTGTTCAAAATTCACCAAACTTTCACCACAGTGTCTTAAAGCCTTGAAAATATTGCACACCAATTTTGGAAGCTTTAACCCTTAAAATAACGGAACCGGAGCCGTTTTAAGCTTTAACCCCTTTACAGTCCCTGGTATCTGCTTTGCTGAGACCCAACCAAACCCAAGGGGAATACGATACCAAATGATGCCTTCAGAAGTCTTTTATAAGTATCAGAGCTCCTCTCACATGCGACTGCATGCCATGCCTCTCAAAAACAAGTGCGCAACACCGGCGCGAAAATGAGACTCTGCCTATGCTTTGGGAAAGCCCCTAAAGAATAAGGTGTCTAAAACAGTGCCTGCCGATATTATTATATCAAAATACCCAGAATAAATGATTCCTCAAGGCTAAATAAGTGTTAATATCAATCGATTTAGCCAAAAAAATGTCTACAGTCTAAATAAGCCCTTGTGAAGCCCTTATTTACAATCGTAATAAACATGGCTTACCGGATCCCATAGGGAAAATGACAGCTTCCAGCATTACATCGTCTTGTTAGAATGTGTCATACCTCAAGCAGCAAAGGACTGCAAACTGTTCCCCCAACTGAAGTTAATGCTCTCAACAGTCCTGTGTGGAACAGCCATGGATTTTAGTTACGGTTGCTAAAATCATTTTCCTCATACAAACAGAATTCTTCATCTCTTTTCTGTTTCTGAGTAAATAGTACGTACCAGCACTATTTGAAAATAACAAACTCTTGATTGAATAATGAAAAACTACAGTTAAACACTAAAAAACTCTAAGCCATCTCCGTGGAGATGTTGCCTGTACAACGGCAAAGAGAATGACTGGGGTAGGCGGAGCCTAGGAGGGATCATGTGACCAGCTTTGCTGGGCTCTTTGCCATTTCCTGTTGGGGAAGAGAATATCCCCACAAGTAAGGATGACGCCGTGGACCGGACACACCTATGTTGGAGAAAAAAGGTTGTTATTCTGAAACGGTGTAAATTGAACCGTTGTAAAACGAGGGCTACCTGTATTGTTGTTTAATAGAATTTGTTGTGCATTACTGTAATACAAGAAATAAAATTACTTAAAAAAATAAAAAATAATATATATATATATATATATATATATATATATATATATATATATATATATATATATATTATAAACACCTTCATGATTCACATAGGGCATGTCATTTTAAACAACTTTCCAATTTTCTTTTATCATCAATTTTGCTTTGTTCTCTTGGTATTCTTAGTTGAAAGCTAAACCTACGTAGGCTCATTTTTTAACCCTTGGAGGCTGCCCCTTATCTGAATGCATGTTGACAGTTTTTCACAGCTAGACGGTGTTAGTTAAAGGGACAGTCTAGGCCAAAATAAACTTTCATGATTCAGATAGAGCGTGTAATTTTAAAAAATTTTCTAATTTACTTTTATCACCAATTTTGCTTTGTTCTCTTGGTATTCTTAGTTGAAAGCTTAACCTAGGAGGTTCATATGCTAATTTCTTAGACCTTGAAGCCCACCTCTTTCAGATTGCATTTTAACAGTTTTTCACCACTAGAGGGTGTTAGTTCACGTATTTCATATAGATAACACTGTGCTCGTGCACGAGAAGTTATCTGGGAGCAGGCACTGATTGGCTACACTGCAAGTCTGTCAAAAGAACTGAAAAAAGGGGCAGTTTGCAGAGGCTTCGATACAAGATAATCACAGAGGTTAAAAGTATATTATAATATAACTGTGTTGGTTATGCAAAACTGGGAAATGGGTAATAAAAGGATTATCTATCTTTTAAAACAATAAAAATTCTGGTGTAGACTGTCCCTTTAATGTGTGCCATATAGATAACAAGCAATTATTTCAAAAGAACTGAAATAAGGTGGCAGTCTGCAGTGGCTTAGATACAAGGTAATCACAGAGGTAAAAAGTGTATTAAAGGGACAGTTAGAAAAAAGTTCCCAAAGTGTTACCACCAAGGATCTGTAGAGGGCGCACAGGTAGTCCAAATGAACAAATACTGCTCACTCCAAATTGGGGTCCCAACCCAACGTAAAAACAAAAATATTCTGGACACAGCGGCTGCTCTTCTCAAAACGACCAACGAACATCTGAAGATAAATTAAAATAAAGATGGCGCCTCCTAGTACAATATGTTTCCACAGTGTGAATGCAGTGTGTAAGTGATACAATAATACTCACAAACAGAGCAGCACCAAATGTGCTTATTGGAGCCTGCTGGGATCTCTCAGTGTCCCAACTCACTGATAACATCTGTGGTGTAAGCTGCTCCCTGTTGGTCTACTGGTCCTCAATCAGGATAATCGATGTGAGAATTAAACAGTGTTTACATTTTAAAAACACAATTTATTAAAATCCAATAAAACAAAGGAGCTATTTATATTGTGTGTATCTCTTTACAAACCGATTTGCAACATGTTTCTCAGCCCCTCTGGCTGTTTCCTCAGGCATAATCTCACATCTACCTAATAAAGGAACAATGTCCAATCAGACCTGATTGTCTGAACCCCCCTTTTTTAACCGTTTAGGTATCATATTGAATGATCTTCATTTGTGTATCCCAAAATTCATAATTACAAATTGCTTATAACTCATTGCATTACCCATAACAGAGCCAGATTATAAATTAATATTCACACACACATCCAATATTTCACAAATGTGACCAACCCATTCGTATTGGTACTAAGATTAGTAATAGTATATCTGTCCACTTACTTTGAGGGGATCCTGTGATCTGATTAGCCGCACGTTATAATAAAATTGATCTAACTCGTCCCCAAATACCTAGCAAATGCTATGATTACTAAACTTCTATGTGTATGTCTACTATCAATGGCAGATTCTAAATACAGCATGTTTAGTTTGTGATGAATCAGGTGTGACGTCAGGCTCTCATAGCTACTCCACAGCTCCACCCTATGTGGATGTGCTGAATAGGAGAATTGCACCCTTATTTATATCAATCAAATTAGTCTGTGGGGCTGATTTGCTAAATGTCGGACGGACATGATCCGCTGTAGTGGATCATGTCCGCCCGACATCGCTAAATGCAGACAGCATATGCTGTCGGCATTTAACATTGCACAAGCATTTCTAGTGAAATGCTTGTGCAATGCCGCCCCTTGCAGATTCGTGGCCACTAGCAGAGGGTGTCAATCATCCAGATCATATCTGATCGGGATGATTGCTGTCCGCCGCCTCAGAGGTGGAGAACGAGTTAAGGAGCAGTAGCTTCTTAACTCCTGATTACGGCGAGCCTGAAGGCTTGCGCGGAATAAGCAGCATTGACTGCTTAGTAAATCCCCCCCCATGTGCTAAAAGGTATATTAAAGGGACAGTGTAGTCAAAATTAAACTTTCATGATTCAGATAGCAATTTTAAACAACTTTCCAATTTACTCAAATCATAACATTTGCTTTTTTCTTTTGTAATTCTTTGCTGCAAGCTAAACCTAGGTAGATTCAAACTAATTTCTAAACTGTTAAAAACCCACCTCCTACCTCAGTGCATTTTGACAGTTTTTCACAGTTAAACGGAGCTAGTTCATGTGTGCTATATAGATAATATTGTACTCACTCTTGTGGAGTTATTTTAGAGTCAGCACTGATTGGATAAAATGCATGTCTGTCAAACGACTGAGATAAGGTAACAAGATACAAGGTAATCACACAGGTAAAATGTGTATTAATATAACAGTGTTGGTTATGCAAAACTGGGGAATTGGTAATAAAGGCATTATCTATCTTTTTAAACAATACAATTCTGGTGTAGACTGTCCCTTTAATCCTCTTGATCTGTTCATTTCTTCTACCAATAATAAAAATTGTATAATATCTAATCAACAAATAATGAATTTCTAATGACATCATCATTTTTAAATATTGACTGTCTTGGGGTTAGCACAATCACAATAAATAGAGTAATGTAGGGGAACTATTATGTTGGCCCTATATAAAGATCTAAAGCCCCAGGAAATCCCTCCTTTGATAGTCATCTGTCTGAACCCTGTTCATTTCTATTATATTAGCCACCTAACAGTTTTCAAATGTAAAGTGTGGATATAAACATTAAAGGGACAGTCAACTCAATTTTTGTTTATTGTTTAAAAAGATTGATAATCCTTGCATTACCTATTCCCCAGTTTTTTTTTACAGAAACCATGGTTATATTAAAACACTTTTTACCTCTGTGATTACCTTGTATCTAAGTCAATAGATTTACTATCTATTGACTTGTATGTAAAGGGACAGTCAAGTCCAAAAAAAACTTTCATGATTCAAATAGGGCAATATTTACTTTATCACCAATTTTGCTTTGCTCTGTTGGTATTCTTAGTTGAAAGCTAAACCTAGGAGGTTCATTTGCTAATTTCTTAGACCTTGAAGGCCGCCTCTAATCTAAATGCATTTTGATAGTTTTTCACCACTAGAGGGCATTAGTTCATGTGTTTCATATAGATAACATTGAGCTCATGCACGTGAATTTACCATGGAGTCAGCTCTGATTGGCTAAAATGCAAGTCTGTCAAAAGAACTGAAATAAGGGGGCAGTCTGCTGAGGCTTAGATACAAGGTAATTACAGAGGTAAAACATGTATTATTATAACTGTGTTGGTTATGCAAAACTGGGGAATTGGTAATTAAGGGATTATCTATCTTTTAAAACAACAACAAAATTCTGGTGTTTGTCCCTTTAAGCCAATTAGTGCTGTGTTGTTAGAATCCACGGGTGTCAGCTCAGTGTTATCTATATGGCTCACATGAACTAGCCCTCCCCTGTTGTGAAAAGCAAATACAAAAGCATGTGATTATGGGGCTGCCTTTAGGACTTGGAAGCAGACAGAAATCTAGAGGTTTAAAGGTTATAAAGTATGTTAATATAACCATTTTGATTGTGCAAAGCTGGGGAATGGGTAGTAAATGCATTATCTATCTTTTTAAACAATAATTTTTTGGGGGTTAACTGTGCCTTTAATATATTGATTTAATTAGTAAGTTTGAAAAAAATTGTGTTAAATGGCGAATGAGGGCTCATTCATTGGCTGCAAGTGATTTAAAGCAAACAATTATCCCATGCATATCCTATACAATGAAAGTTAATCTTTGCATTAGTGTAATATTATGTTACAGTAGTCTCATTTTTCAAACCATATTTTTTCAGTGAAGCAAATCATGGCAAACAGCATCTTGTACTTTGTTATTTAAAAAAATGACACTGGCTTTTGAAAGTGACTAAACAACCCTTAAACACAATGGGGTGACAATAACAGAAATATTTAGAGTCTGTCTAATTAATGGATCTTTTTGTAAATTACTGATTAATCAATTTGAGTTGTTGCATTATGATAATAGGGGGCATGTGCGTAGGATCTGTTATTTATATTCATTATACTGTAAAATTGCTTCTTATACCTTTGTTATTAATTAATTGTCAATAATATATTTTTATTTTTGCGGTTTTGCTCTAGAATGAAGATTAACAGTGTTGGATGTTAAGTGGTCACAATTTTCCCCATTTCCATGAATGGGCTTAAAACAGTTCTCACAATGTAAAATGTGTTGAATTGGCAAGAGGTCCAACACTAAGACTAGTTGAGCTGCTTCAGTTAAACAAAAATGTAATTATTCACTTTACAGAATGGGATTCTGCAAATAAACCACTTTCTGCTACTCCCCTACCTCTCTTCTACCCTTACCTCTATACTCACACACATCTTCAACCTCTCCCTCAGCACCGATATATTTCCCTTATCTCTAAAACATGCACTGGTCACACCTATCCTCAAAAAACCTTTTCTCGATCCAACCTCCCCATCTAACTTCTGCCCTATTTCCCTTCTCCCTCTTGCCTCAAAGCTTCTTGAAAAGCTAGTATATGCATGTCTATCCTATTTCCTTAAATTAAACGCACTCCTTGATCCAATGCAATCTGGATTTTGCCCCCATCATTTCACAGAGACAGCAGTCGTTAAGGTTACCAACGACCTACTTACAGCTAAATTCAAAGGCCACTTCTCTCTGCTTATCCTCCTGGATCTGTCTGCAGCCTTTGATACTGTTGACCACCCTCTTTTGCTCCAAACTCTCCAATCCTTTGGCATTTGCGACACAGCTATCTCATGGTTCTTTTCCTACGTGTCTAACCGTACCTTTAGTGTAGCCTTCTCTACCCCTTTACCACTTTCTGTTGGGGTACCACAAGGCTCTGCCCTCGGTCCTCTTCTCTTCTAAATCTACACGTCATCATTAGGTTCCTTAATAAAGTCCCACGGGTTTCAATATCATTTGTATGCTAATGACACCCAAATCTACCTCTCTGTCTTTCTCATATTTCATCCTGGATGTCCTCTCACTATTAAGCTAAATCTCTCCAAAACTGAACTCCTTATTTTCCCCGTTCTTCCAAAATCTCCACCCTCATTTTTCTATAACTGTCGAAAACTCTATCATTACCTCTACCTCGCATGTCCGATATCTTGGGGTCAGACTAGAGTCTGTCCTTGGCTAAAAATTAGAAATTTCCTTACACAAGACACAATTAAGATTTTAATCCACTCTCTCATCCTTTCCCACCTTGACTACTGCAATTCCATCCTCTCTGGTCTCTCCAGCTGCTGCCTAGCTCCTTTATAATCCATAATGAATGCCTCTGCCAGGCTCTTCTTCCTTGCACATCACTCTTCATCTGCTACATCTCTCTGCCAATCTCTTCACTGGCTTCCTCTTGCCTCCAGAATTAAACACAAAATTCTCACTCTGACATACAAAGCCCTCAATTGCACTGCTCCTCCTATATATCAGACCTTGTCTCTAGCTACTCTCCCTCCCGTACTCTTCACTCTGCTCTCCTCCTCTCTTGTTGAAAAAAGGAAAAACAAACCCCGCTCCTGCACCACCCCTAGGACGAACCCGTTCCCCTGCCTATAAGTCTGGGAATTCTTTATTTACAATGGCCAACTCTAGCGTCACCATACCCTGGAAAGGTGCAATTAGCTGTAATTGGATTTCTTTAGGGAAACCAATGATGACATTCATCCATTTGGCCAGGAAGCATTTAAATTGTGCCTCTGTATTTACTGAAGTATCCATTTGCTCCATAATCAGTAGGTTTTTAAACTTATGCCTAAATTCCGTCAAATTGGGAGCCTTGTTGGATTTCCAGTATTTCAAGATCAATAATCTGCCCATCATTATTATAGCGTTTAGTTGCCGTACATTTTTATATGTGCCTTCTTTTTGCCCGTCTATAAAAAAATGTGTTTGACCAGGAGTTGTAACTCAATACGGTTAATTTTATTTATCCAATAATTAATCTTGCACCAGAATTTCCTAACCTTAGGGCAATCCCAGAAACAGTGTTTCAAATCTGCATTGGGTGCTTTACATTTATAACATAAAACGCCTGAGTTATCCCATTTTGCTTTCATACTTGAAGTAATATAAGCTTTATTTATAATTTTGGTGTGAGAATCTCTCCAAGTGGAAGAGAGTATCATTGAGTCTACCAGATTGAAGCTTTTATGTATAGCAGGGATGTCCAAACTTTGCTCTCCAGAGGTTTTGGAACTACATTTCCCATGATGCTCAGCTAGATAAAATGCTGGCTGAGCATCATCGGAAATGTAGTTCCAAAACCTCTGGAGAGCAAAGTTTGGACACCCCTGATGTATAGTTTCTACCGGGACCTTCCAACTTTCTATTTTTTTACATTGTCACTCCCTTTTGTGCATATAACTATTTTATATAGTGTAGATATCGCATATCTCCCTGTTTTAAATGAGTTTAGGGCAGGATCAAGGGTTTTACAAATGTATTCTTCTGCAGGAACGTATGGAAATTCCTGCAGGAAATGCCGAACCTGAAAGAAGGGAAAAAACTCCTTTTTGGAAATCTCAAATCCTTGTGTTAATTCATGCAGTGATCTACAAACCCCTGATCCTCTTTCTCTTAGCTGGTCTAGGAATATTAAACTCTTTTGCGCCCAGTCCTTAAAATTTTTGGAATTCAAGGCCGGGGTGAAATTGGAGTTACCTGCTACAGTCAAATATATTGAAGTTGTAACTAATATGCAGTTGTTTTTAATAATTTATGCCAGGCCCGAATTACATTATAAATGGTTGGAAATTGTTTGATTTTGGTTGGCTATTTGTCTGGGTTACAATGTAAGAGTGCTTTCAGGGAGTATGGCCATACTAGAATTTCTTCTAAAACGAACTCTGCAAAATAATCTGCACCCGTTAGCCAGTCTAGAGCGATTTTTGTCACACTTATAAATTTATAGGTCTCTATGTCTGGAAACGCCAATCCACCATCCAGTCTAAAAAGCGTGAGTTTATTAAAAGGACACTGTACCCAAAATTTTTCTTTCTTGACTCAGATTGAGCATGAAATTTTAAGCAATTTTCTAATTTACTCCTATTATCAAATTTTCTTCATTCTCTTGGTATCTTTATTTGAAATGCAAGAATGTAAGTTTAGATGCCGGCCCATTTTTGGTGAACAACCTGGGTTGTCCTTGCTGATTGGTGGATAAATTCATCCACCAATAAAAAAGTGCTGTCCAGAGTACTGAAACAAAAAAAACATAATTTATGTAAGAACTTACCTGATAAATTCATTTCTTTCATATTAGCAAGAGTCCATGAGCTAGTGACGTATGGGATATACATTCCTACCAGGAGGGGCAAAGTTTCCCAAACCTCAAAATGCCTATAAATACACCCCTCACCACACCCACAAATCAGTTTAACGAATAGCCAAGAAGTGGGGTGATAAGAAAAAAAGTGTGAAAGCATAAAAAATAAGGAATTGGAATAATTGTGCTTTATACAAAAAAATCATAACCACCACAAAAAGGGTGGGCCTCATGGACTCTTGCTAATATGAAAGAAATGAATTTATCAGGTAAGTTCTTACATAAATTATGTTTTCTTTCATTTAATTAGCAAGAGTCCATGAGCTAGTGACATATGGGATAATGAATACCCAAGATGTGGATCTTCCACGTAAGAGTCACTAGAGAGGGAGGGATAAAATAAAGACAGCCAATTCCGCTGAAAAATAATCCACACCCCAAACAAAGTTTAAATCTTATAATAAAAAAAACTGAAATTATAAGCAGAAGAATCAAACTGAAACAGCTGCCTGAAGTACCTTTCTACCAAAGACTGATTCAGAAGAAGAAAATACATCAAAATGGTAGAATTTAGTAAAAGTATGCAAAGAAGACCAAGTTGCTGCTTTGCAAATCTGATCAACCGAAGCTTCATTCCTAAATGCCCAGGAAGTAGAAACTGACCTAGTCGAATTAGCTGTAATCCTTTGAGGCGGAGTTCTACCCGACTCAACATAAGCATGATGAATCAAAGACTTTAACCAAGACGCCAAAGAAATGGCAGAGGCCTTCTGACCTTTCCTAGAACCAGAAAAGATAACAAATAGACTAGAAGTCTTTCGGAAATCTTTAGTAGCTTCAACATAATATTTCAAAGCTCTAACTACATCCAAAGAATGCAACGATCTTTCTTTAGAGTTCTTAGGATTAGGACACAATGAAGGAACCACAATTTCTCTACTATTGTTGTTAGAATTCACAACCTTAGGTAAAAATTTAAATGAAGTTCGCAAAACCGCCTTATCCTGATGAAAAATCAGAAAAGGAGACTCACAAGAAAGAGCAGATAATTCAGAAACTCTTCTAGCAGAAGAGATGGCCAAAAGAAACAAAACTTTCCAAGAAAGTAATTTAATATCCAGCGAATGCATAGGTTCAAACGGAAGAGCTTGAAGAGCCCCCAGAACCAAATTCAAACTCCAAGGAGGAGAAATTGACTTAATGACAGGTTTTATACGAACCAAAGCCTGTACAAAACAATGAATATCAGGAAGATTAGCAATCTTTCTGTGAAAAAGAACAGAAAGAGCAGAAATTTGTCCTTTCAAGGAACTTGCAGACAAACCTTTATCCAAACCATCCTGAAGAAACTGTAAAATTCTAGGAATTCTAAAAGAATGCCAAGAAAAATGATGAGAAGAACACAAAGAAATGTAAGTCTTTCAGACTCGATAATATATCTTCCTAGACACAGATTTACGAGCCTGTAACATAGTATTAATTACGGAATCAGAGAAACCTCTATGACTGAGAATCAAGCGTTCAATCTCCATACCTTCAAATTTAAGGATTTGAGATCCTGATGGAAAAAAGGACCTTGCGATAGAAGGTCTGGTCTTAACGGAAGAGTCCACGGTTGGCAAGTAACCATCCGAACAAGATCCGCATACCAAAACCTGTGAGGCCATGCTGGAGCCACCAGCAGAACAAATGAACGCTCCTTTAGAATCTTTGAAATCACTCTTGGAAGAAGAACTAGAGGCGGAAAGATATAGGCAGGATGATACTTCCAAGGAAGTGACAATGCATCCACTGCTTCCGCCTGAGGATCCCTGGATCTGGACAGATACCTGGGAAGCTTCTTGTTTAGATGAGAAGCCATCAGATCTATTTCTGGAAGTCCCCAGATTTGAACAATCTGAAGAAATACCTCTGGGTGAAGAGACCATTCGCCCGGATGTAATGTTTGGCGACTGAGATAATCCGCTTCCCAATTGTCTATACCTGGGATGTGAACCGCAGAAATTAGACAGGAGCTGGATTCCGCCCATACAAGTATTCGAGATACTTCTTTCATAGCCAGAGGACTGTGAGTCCCTCCTTGAAGATTGACATATGCCACGGTTGTGACATTGTCCGTCTGAAAACAAATGAACGACTCTCTCTTTAGAAGAGGCCACGATTGAAGAGCTCTGAAAATCGCACGGAGTTCCAAAATGTTGATTGGTAATCTCGCCTCCTGAGATTCCCAAACCCCCTGCGCTGTCAGAGACCCACATACCGCTCCCCAACCTGTCAGACTTGCATCTGTTGAGATCACAGTCCAGGGTGGAAGAACAAAAGAAGCCCCCTGAACTAAACGATGGTGGTCTGTCCACCACGTTAGAGAGTGTCGTACATTCGGTTTTAAAGATATTAATTGTGATATCTTTGTATAATCCCTGCACCACTGGTTCAGCATACAGAGCTGAAGAGGTCGCATGTGAAAACGAGCAAAAGGGATTGCGTCCGATGCAGCAGTCATAAGACCTAGAATTTCCATGCATAAGGCTACCGAAGGGAATGATTGAGACTGAAGGTTTCGACAACTGAAACCAATTTCAGACGTCTCTTGTCCGTTAACGACAGAGTCATGGACACTGAATCTATCTGGAAACCTAAAAAGGTTACCCTTGTCTGAGGAATCAACAAACTCTTTGGTAAATTGATCCTCCAACCATGTTCTCGAAGAAATGATACAAGTCGATTCGTATGAGATTCTGCTAAATGTGAAGACTGAGCAAGTACCAAGAAATCGTCCAAATAAGGAAATACCACAATACCCTGTTCTCTGATTACAGATAGCAGGGCACCGAGAACCTTTGTAAAAATCCTTGGAGCTGTTGCTAGGCCAAACGGCAGAGCCACAAACTGGTAATGCTTGTCTAGAAAACTGATAGTGATCTGGATGAATCGGAATATGCAGATATGCATCTTGTAAATCTATTGTGGACATATAATGCCCTTGCTGAACAAAAGGCAGAATAGTCCTTATAGTTACCATTTTGAATGTTGGTATTCTTAGATAACGATTCAATATTTTTAAATCCAGAACTGGTCTGAAGGAATTCTCCTTCTTGGTACAATGAATAGATTTGAGTAAAACCCCAGACCCTGTTCCAGAACTGGAACTGGTACAATTACTCCAGCCAACTCTAGATCTGAAACACATTTCAGAAATGCTTGAGCCTTCACTGGATTTATTGGAACACGAGAAAGAAAAAATCCTCTTGCAGGAGGCCTTATCTTAAAGCCTATTCTGTACCCTTGTGAAACAATGTTCTGAATCCAAAGATTGTGAATCGAATTGATCCAAATTTCTTTGAAAAATCGTAATCTGCCCCCCTACCAGCTGAGCTGGAATGAGGGCTGCACCTTCATGTGGACTTGGGAGCTGGCTTTGGCTTTCAAAAAGGCTTGGATTTATTCCAGACTGGAAATGGTTTCCAAACTGATACCGTTCCTGTAGGGGAAGGATCAGGCTTTTGTTCCTTATTGTGACGAAAGGAACGAAAATGATTAGCAGCCCTATATTTACCTTTAGATTTTTTATCCTGTGGTAAAAAAGTTCCTTTCCCCCCAGTAACAGTTGAAATAATAGAATCCAACTGTGAACCAAACAATTTATTACCTTGGAAAGAAAGGGAAAGCAAAGTTGACTTAGAAGACATATCAGCATTCCAAGTTTTAAGCCATAAAGCTCTTCTAGCTAAAATAGCTAAAGCCATATACCTGACATCAACCCTAATGATATCAAAGATGGCATCACAAATAAAGTTATTAGCATGTTGAAGAAGATTAACAATGCTATGAGTATTATGATCTGTTACTTGTTGTGCTAAAGCCTCCAACCAGAAAGTTGAAGCTGCAGCAACATCTGCCAAAGATATACCAGGCCTAAGAAGTTTACCTGAACATAAGTAAGCTTTTCTTAGAAAGGATTCAATTTTCCTATCTAAAGGATCCTTAAAGGAAGTACTATCCGCCATAGGAATAGTAGTACGTTTAGCAAGAGTAGAGATAGCCCCATCAACCTTAGAGATTTTGTCCCAAAACTCTAATCTGTCAGATGGCACAGGATATAATTTCTTAAACCGTTTAGAAGGAGTAAATGAATTACCCAAATTCTTCCATTCCCTGGAAATTACTTCAGAAATAGCTTCAGGAACGGGAAAAACCTCCGGAATAACTACAGGAGGTTTAAAAACCGTATTTAAACGTTTAGATTTAGTAT
Source organism: Bombina bombina (assembly GCF_027579735.1). NCBI lineage: Eukaryota > Metazoa > Chordata > Amphibia > Anura > Bombinatoridae > Bombina > Bombina bombina. The sequence continues at coordinate 1,072,177,618 of NC_069502.1, forward strand.
CAAGAGGACCAGATTCCTCTATTTCTAATGCAATTAAGACTTCTTTAAGTAAAGAACGAATAAATTCCATTTTAAATAAATATGAAGATTTATCAGTATCAATATCTGAAACAGAATCCTCTGAACCAGAAAAATCATTCTCAGAAACAGAATCAGAATGATGATGTTCATTTAAAAATTCATCTGAAAAATGAGAAGTTTTAAAAGACTTTTTACGTTTACTGGAAGGAGGAATAACAGACATAGCCTTCCTAATAGATTTAGAAACAAAATCTCTTATGTTAACAGGAACACCCTGAGTATTAGATGTTGATGGAACAGCAACAGGTAATGGAACATTACTAAAGGAAATATTATCTGCATTAGAAAATTTGTCATGACATTCATCACAAACAACAGCCGGAGGAACAGTAACCACAAGTTTACAACAAATACACTTAACTTTGGTAGATCGAGCATCAGGCAACGATTTTCCAGAAGTAGCTTCTGATTCAGGGTCAATCTGAGACATCTTGCAATATGTAATAGAAAAAACAACATATAAAGCAAAATTGATCAAATTCCTTAAATGACAGTTTCAGGAATGGGAAAAATATGCCAATGAACAAGCTTCTAGCAAGCAGAAGCAAATAAACAACGAGACTTAAATAATGTGGAGACAATAATGACGCTCATATTTTTTAGCGCCAAAAAAGACGCCCACATTATTTGGCGCCTAAATGCTTTTGGCGCCAAAAATGACGCCACATCCGGTGACGCCGACATTTTTGGCGCAAAAACGTCAGAAAAATGACGCAACTTCCGGCGACAAGTATGAAGCCGGAAATGACAAAGAAAATTTTTGCGCCAAAAAAATCCGCGCCAAGAATGACGCAATAAAATGAAGCATTTTCAGCCCCCGCGAGCCTAACAGCCCACAGGAAAAAAAGTCAAATTTTTAAGGTAAGAAAAATTGATTATTCATATGCATTATCCCAAATAATGAAACTGACTGTCTGAAATAAGGAATATCGAACATCCTGAATCAAGGCAAATAAATGTTTAAACACATATATTTAGAACTTTTATATAAAAGTGCCCAACCATAGCTTAGAGTGTCACAAAAAAATAAGACTTACTTACCCCAGGACACTCATCTACATGTCGTAGAAAGCCAAACCAGTACTGAAACTAGAATCAGTAGAGGTAATGGTATATATAAGAGTATATCGTCGATCTGAAAAGGGAGGTAAGAGATGAATCTCTACGACCGATAACAGAGAACCTATGAAATAGACCCCGTAGAAGTTGATCATTGAATTCAAATAGGCAATACTCTCTTCACATCCCTCTGACATTCACTGCACACTGAGAGGAAAACCGGGCTCCAGCCTGCTGCGAAGCGCATATCAATGAAGAATCTAGCACAAACTTACTTCACCACCTCCACGGGAGGCAAAGTTTGTAAAACTGATTTGTGGGTGTGGTGAGGGGTGTATTTATAGGCATTTTGAGGTTTGGGAAACTTTGCCCCTCCTGGTAGGAATGTATATCCCATACGTCACTAGCTCATGGACTCTTGCTAATTACATGAAAGAAAAAGCTTAGATACCTTCTTTTTCAAATAATGATAGCAAGAGAACGAAGAAAAATTATTAATAGGAGTAAATTAGAAAGTTGCTTAAAATTGCATGCTCTATCTGAATTACAAAAGAAGAAATTTGGGTTCAGTGTCCCTTTAAGCGTGATGGACTCCCCCCCCCCCCACCCCCACAAATAAACTGCAGGAATATCTGATTAAGTATTTTTAAGTCTTTCAGTTTTATAACAATTGGATGTTTTTGCATTAGGTAAAGAAGTTTGGGGAATATCACCATTTTAACTAGGTTAATTTTGCCAGATAATATTAAATTAAATTTGTACACGGTATCTAGGTTGAGTTTCATTTTTAAGAGGATTGGCGAATAATTAAGGTCGTACTATTCCTTACTATCTTTTGACAATTTAATTCCTAGATAAAGGCCGCTTTGGTCTCTTTAAAATGGTGTGAGTGATATGAGTCTAAGTTTATTTAACCAGAAAATTTCTGATTTAAGTGTATTTACTTTGTAGCCTGAGAATGCACTAAACTCTTGTAAAATTTGTATTAGTATGGGAATATTCCTGTTGGTATTAGCTATCAACACTAATAAATCGTCAGCATAAAGTAATGTGGTAGTCTTTCTATGCCCTACTATAATCCCTTCAATCTCTTTCTTTATATATATTACAAGGGGTTCTAAGGAAAAGTTAAAATGATAAGGGGAAAGTGGGCAACCCTGTCTAGAGCCTTTATATAAAGGAAAGTTTATGGTGGGGGTATCATTAATCAAAACAGAGGAGTTTGAAGAATTATAAATTAGCTGAACGAACTTTAAAAAGGCCCGCTCGACTCCAAACCTTGGGAGAGCTGAAAACAGGTGGTCCCAGGAAATGGAGTCAAAGGCTTTTCTGCATTGATTAAAATTATTGCGGCATCAAGGCTTTTTGGGATGCATCTCTTCTGAGGGTAAAAGTTGTTTAGGATCAATTGTAATTTACACAAGTTATGTGAGGAATTTCTTCCTGGCATAAAACCAACCTGGTCCTTATGTATGAGGGGGCCAATAATTAGTTTACGCCTTTCAGCAATAATACTCATCAGGATTTTATACTCACTATTGAGAAGTGAAATCGGCCTATATGAGTTTATCTATTCTGGGTCTTTGTCTTTTTTTAAGATCAGAACTATTTGTGATGCAGTAAAGTATCTAGAACAAGGTTTGGCATCAGAGTAATAATTTTTAAAAAGTAAAGCCAGAGTTTGGACAATATCTTCTGATAAAATTTTATAAAGGTCTATGGGGATCTGGTCCGGGCCAGCGGCTTTTTTGAGAGCTGCTCTCTTTATACCCTTAATTACTTCAGTTGGTGTAATTGGAACGTTTAAATCCCTCTGTTGCTCCCTGTCCAACTTTGGAGTCTGTATATTTTCCCAAAGTTTTTCTTTACTTTGTGAATCAGTAGTATCTATTGAATAAAGGTCTTGAAAATATTGCAGGACTAAGTAATTGATTTCGTTAATTTTGGTGGTTCTGCCTGTTGGGGTCTTAAGGGCTTCTATCATGAACTTCTTTTTTTTAGATTTGGTTAAACTGGCCAGGAATTTCCCTGCTTTCCCTCCGTGTCTATAAAAAAGTAAAATTATGCTTACCTGATAAATTAATTTCTTCTACGATACGACGAGTCCACGGATTTCTTCCTTACTTGTGAGATATTAACCTCCTGCTAACAGGAAGTGGCAAAGAGCACCACAGCAGAGCTGTATATATAGCTCCTCTCTTCCCTCCGCCCCCAGTCATTCGACCGAAGGTTTAGGAAGAGAAAGGAAAAGCTAAAGGTGCAGAGGTGACTGAAGTTGTAAAAAATAAATATAATCTGTCTGAAAAATGACAGGGAGGGCCGTGGACTCGTATCGTAGAAGAAATTAATTTATCATGTAAGTATGAATTTACTTTTCTTCTACACGATGCAACGAGTCCACGGATTTTATCCTTACTTGTGGGATGCAATACCAAGCTACAGGACACGGATGAAACAGGAGGGATAAGACAGAGACCTAAACGGAAGGCACCACTGCTTGAAGAACCTTTCTCCCAAAAACAGCCTTAGAAGAAGCAAAAGTATCAAATTTGTAAAATGTATGAAGAGACGACCAAGTCGCAGCCTTGCAAATCTGTTCAACATAAGCATAGTTTTTAAAGGCCCATGTGGAAGCCACAGCCCTAGTAGAATGAGCCGTAATTCTTTCAGGAGGCTGCTGTCCAGCAGTCTCATATGCCAGGCGGATGATACTCCTCAGCCAAAAAAAAAGAGGTAGCCATAGCTTTCTGACCCCTACGCTATCCAGAATAAACAAGAAATAATGAAGATGATTGACAGAAATTCTTAGTCGCTTGTAAGTAAAACTTCAAGGCACAGACCATGTCCAGGTTATGTAACAGACGCTCCTTCTTAGAAGGATTAGGACACAAGGAAGGAACAACAATTTCCTGATTAATACTCTTATTTGAAACAACCTTGGGAAGAAATCCAGGTTTGGTACGCAAAACCACCTTATCAGAATGAAATATAAGATAAGGCAAATCACATTGTAACGCTGAAAGCTCAAAAACTCTACGAGCAGAAGAAATAGCAACCAAAAACAAAACTTTCCAAGATAACAATTTAATATCTATGGAATGCAGGGGTTCAAACGGAACCCCTTGAAGAACTCTAAGAACTAAATTCCAGGGAGGAGTAATTGGTCTAAATACAGGCTTAATTCTGGTTAGAGCCTGACAAAAAGACTGAACATCTGGAACATCTGCCAAACGTTTGTGAAGCAAACTTGACAAAGCAGAAATATGTCCCTTTAAGTAACTTGCTGATAACCCTTTCTCCAATCCTTCTTGGAGAAAAGACAGAATCCTGGGAATCCTAACTTTACTCCATGAGTAGCCCTTGGATTTACACCAATAAAGATATTTACGCCATATCTTATGATAGATTTTTCTAGTGACAGGCTTATGTGCCTGTATCAAAGTATCAATGACCAAATCTGAGAATCCCTGCTTAGATAAAATCAAGTGTTCAATCTCCAAGCAGTCAGCTGTAGAGAATTTAGATTTGGATGTTGGAAAGGTCCTTGAATGAGAAGGTCCTGTCTCAAAGGAAGTTTCCACGGTGGCAGAGAGGACATGTCCACTAGAGCCGCATACCAAGTCCTGCGTGGCCACGAAGGCGTGATCAGAATTGCCAAAGCTCTCTCCTGTTTGATCCGAGCAATCACGCATGGAAGGAGAGGAAATGGTGGAAACACATAAGCTAGGCTGAACGACCAAGGCACTGCCAGGGCATCTATCAGTTCGGCCTGGGGATCCCTCGACCTGGATCCGTATCTTGGAAGCTTGGCATTCTGTCGAGATGCCATCAGATTAAATTCTGGCTTGCCCCATTGGAGAATCAGTGAGGCAAACACCTCCGGGTGTAGTTCCCACTCCCCCGGATGAAAAGTCTGTCGACTTAGAAAATCCGCTTCCCAGTTCTCTACTCCTGGGATGTAGATTGCCGACAGATAACAAGAGTGGGCCTACGCCCATCGGATTATCTTGGATACTTCTATCATCGCTAAGGAACTCCTAGTTCCCCCCTGATGATTGATATAAGCCACAGTTGTGATATTGTCGGACTGGAATCTGATGAATTTGGCCAAAGCCAACTGAGGCCATGCCTGAAGCGCATTGAATATTGCTCTCAATTCCAGAATATTAATTGGAAGTAGAGACTCCACCTGAGTCCATACACCCTGAGCCTTCAGGGAATTCCAGACTGCACCCCAGCCTAGTAGACTGGCGTCCGTTGCCACTATCACCCATGAGGGTCTGTGGAAACACATCCCCTGGGACAGATGATCCGGTGACAACCACCAAAGAAGAGAGTCTCTGGTCTCTTGATCCAGATTTATCTGAGGAGATAAATTTGCATAGTCCCCATTCCACTGTCCGAGCATGCACAGCTGCAGTGGTCTGAAATGAAAGCGAGCAAACAGAATGATGTCCATTGCCACTACCATTAATCCAATTACCTCCATACACTGAGCCACTGATGGCCGAGGAATGGACTGAAGGGCTCGACAAGTATTTAGAATTTTTGATTTTCTGATCTCCGTCAGAAATATTTTCATGTCTACTGAGTCTATCAGAGTTCCCAAGAAGGGAACCCTTGTCCGTGGAACTAGTGAACTCTTTTCTAGGTTCACTTTCCAACCGTGAGTTCTCAGAAAGGACAACACTGTGTCTGTATGAGATTTCATCAGATGATAAGTCGACGCCTGAATCAAAATATCGTCCAGATAAGGAGCCACTGCTATGCCCCGCGGTCTGGGAACCGCCAGAAAGGACCCTAGAACCTTTGTGAAGATCCTGGGTGCTGTGGCCAACCCGAAGGGAAGAGCCACGAACTGAAAATGTTTGTCCAGGAAGGCAAACCTTAGGAACTGATGATGATCCTTGTGAATAGGGATATGAAGGTATGCATCCTTCAAGTCCACTGTAGTCATATATTGACCCTCCTGGATCATTGGTAAGATTGTTCGTATAGTCTCCATCATGAACGATGGGACTCTGAGAAACTTGTTTAGACACTTGAGATTTAAAATGGGTCTGAAGGTTCCCTCTTTTTTGGGAACCACCAAAAGATTTGAGTAAAACCCCTGTCCCTGTCCCTGTTTTGGAACGGGACGAATTACTCCCATGGTAGAGGTCTTTTACACAGCGTAAGAACGCCTCTCTTTTTATCTGGTCTACAGACAATCATAAAAGATGAAATCTCCCTCTTGGGAGAAAATCCTTGAATTCCAGTTGATACCCATGGGTCACGATTTCCAATGCCAAAGGGTCCTGAACATCTCTTGCCCAAGCCTGGGCAAAAAAAGAAAGCCTGCCCCCCTACTAGATCCCGTCCTGGATTGGGGGCCGCCCCTTCATGCTGTATTTGTAGCAGTAGCGGGCTTCTTGGATTGTTTACTTTTGTTCCAAGCCTGGTTGGGTCTCCAGACGGATTTGGACTGAGCAAAATTCCTTTCCTGCTTTGTGGAGGAAGAAGAAGCAGAGGGTACTCTTTTAAAATTTCGAAAAAGAACGAAAATTATTTTGTTTACCCCTCATCTTAACAGACTTATCCTGAGGTAGGGAGTGGCCTTTACCTCCAGTAATGACAGAAATGATTTCCTTCAACTCAGGTCCGAATAGGGTCTTACCCTTGAAAGGAATAGCTAAGAGCTTAGATTTTGATGACACATCAGCAGACCACGATTTAAGCCATAATGCTCTATGCGCTAAAAATTTTCGCTGCCAATTTAGCAATCTGAAAAGCGGCATCTGTAATAAAAGAATTAGCTAGCTTGAGAGCCTTAATTCTATCCAAAATGTCCTCTAAAAGGGGTCTCAATCTTCAGAGACTCTTCTAGAGCATCAAAGCAAAAAGCTGCTGCAGTAGTAACTGGAACAATGCAAGCTGTAGGTTGTAAAAGAAAACCCTGATGAATAAATAATTTCTTTAGAAGACTCTCTAACTTCTCATCCATAGGGTCTTTGAAAGCACAACTGTCCTCAATAGGTATAGTTGTACACTTAGCCGAGGTAGAAATAGCTCCCTCCACCTTAGGGACCGACTGCCAAAAGTCCCGAATGGTGTCTGATATGGGATACATTTTCTTGAAATTAGGAGGAGGAGAGAACGGTATACCCGGTCTGTCCCATTCCTTTTTTATAATTTCCGAAATTCTTTTAGGAACCGGAAAAACATCAGTGTAAATAGGTACCTCTAGATATTTGTCCATTTTACACACTTTCTCTGGTGGAATCGCAATAGGGTTACAATCATCCAGAGTCGCTAAAACCTCCCGAAGTAACAGGCGGAGGTGTTAAAGCTTAAATTTAATCTGTCTGAGGTAACATATTTCCTGAGTCTGAAAGTTCTCTCTCAGACAATTCCCTGACCCCCATTTCAGAGACCTGTGAGGGTACATCGGAAATAGCCAATAAAGCATCAGAGGATTCAGTATTCACATTAATACCTGACCTACTGAGTTTACCTTACACTGGTAATTTAGATAATACGTCTGTAAGGGTAGTTGACATAACTGCAGCCATATCCTGCAGAGTGAAAGAATTAGACGCACTTGAGGTACTTGGCGTCACTTGTGTGGGCGTTAAAGGTTGTGACACTTGGGGAGAATTGGATGCATATCCTGATTCTCTACAGACTGAGAATCATCCTTAGGCACACTTTCTTTACCTAAAATATGCTTTTTACATTGTAAGGCCCTTTCAGTACAAGAGGTACACAAAGTAAGAGGGAGTTCCACAATGGCTTCTAAACACATAGAGCAATTAGATTCCTCAATGTCAGACATGTTGAACAGACTAGTAATAACCACAATAGTCGTAAAACACTTATTTTATTGATTTCAACAACTTTAAGAAAAATGTGTACTGCGCCTTTAAGAAATAAAAAAGCGCACAATTTTTCCTAAACTGCTTAAAACGTTAAATAACGCTACACAATTAAATATATTGATTTAATTGGGCCAAAAATTATTGCACCCTATAAGCAAAGGGTGAATTTAACTTCTAAGAGACATTTTTATAGCAAAAAAACATAATTTATGTAAGAACTTACCTGATAAATTCATTTCTTTCATATTAGCAAGAGTCCATGAGCTAGTGACGTATGGGATATACATTCCTACCAGGAGGGGCAAAGTTTCCCAAACCTCAAAATGCCTATAAATACACCCCTCACCACACCCACAAATCAGTTTAACGCATAGCCAAGAAGTGGGGTGATAAGACAAAAGTGCGAAAGCATAAAAAATAAGGAATTGGAATAATTGTGCTTTATACAAAAAAATCATAACCACCACAAAAAGGGTGGGCCTCATGGACTCTTGCTAATATGAAAGAAATGAATTTATCAGGTAAGTTCTTACATAAATTATGTTTTCTTTCATGTAATTAGCAAGAGTCCATGAGCTAGTGACGTATGGGATAATGAATACCCAAGATGTGGATCTTCCACGCAAGAGTCACTAGAGAGGGAGGGATAAAATAAAGACAGCCAATTCCGCTGAAAATAATCCACACCCAAAATAAAGTTTAAATCTTATAATGAAAAAAACTGAAATTATAAGCAGAAGAATCAAACTGAAACAGCTGCCTGAAGAACTTTTCTAACAAAAACTGCTTCAGAAGAAGAAAACACATCAAAATGGTAGAATTTAGTAAAAGTATGCAAAGAAGACCAAGTTGCTGCTTTGCAAATCTGATCAACCGAAGCTTCATTCCTAAATGCCCAGGAAGTAGAAACTGACCTAGTAGAATGAGTTGTAATCCTTTGAGGCAGAGTTTTACCCGACTCAACATAAGCATGATGAATTAAAGATTTCAACCAAGATGCCAAAGAAATGGCAGAGGCCTTCTGACCTTTCCTAGAACCGGAAAAGATAACAAATAGACTAGAAGTCTTTCGGAAATTCTTAGTAGCTTCAACATAATATTTCAAAGCTCTAACTACATCCAAAGAATGCAATGATCTCTCCTTAGAATTCTTAGGATTAGGACACAATGAAGGAACCACAATTTATCTACTAATGTTGTTAGAATTCACAACCTTAGGTAAAAATTTAAAAGAAGTTCGCAACACCGCCTTATCCTGATGAAAAATCAGAAAAGGAGACTCACAAGAAAGAGCAGATAATCCAGAAACTCTTCTAGCCGAAGAGATGGCCAAAAGAAACAAAACTTTCCAAGAAAGTAATTTAATGTCCAGTGAATGCATAGGTTCAAACGGAGGAGCTTGAAGAGCCCCCAGAACCAAATTCAAACTCCAGGGAGGAGAAATTGACTTAATAACAGGTTTTATACGAACCAAAGCTTGTACAAAACAATGAATATCAGGAAGATTAGCAATCTTTCTGTGAAAAAGAACAGAAAGAGCAGAGATTTGTCCTTTCAAGGAACTTGCAGACAAACCTTTATCCAAACCATCCTGAAGAAACTGTAAAATTCTCGGAATTCTAAAAGAATGCCAGGAAAAATGATGAGAAAGACACCAAGAAATGTAAATCTTCCAGACTCGATAATATATCTTCCTAGATACAGATTTACGAGCCTGTAACATAGTATTATTCACAGAGTCAGAGAAACCTCTTTGACTGAGAATCAAGCGTTCAATCTCCATACCTTCAAATTTAAGGATTTGAGATCCTGATGGAAAAAAGGACCTTGCGACAGAAGGTCTGGTCTTAACGGAAGAGTCCACGGTTGGCAAGTGGCCATCCGGACAAGATCCGCATACCAAAACCTGTGAGGCCATGCTGCAGCCACCAGCAGAACAAACGAGCATTCCTTCAGAATCTTGGAAATTACTCTTGGAAGAAGAACTAGAGGCGGAAAGATATAGGCAGGATGATACTTCCAAGGAAGTGACAATGCATCCACTGCTTCCGCCTGAGGATCCCTGGATCTGGACAGATACCTGGGAAGCTTTTTGTTTAGATGAGAAGCCATCAGATCTATTTCTGGAAGTCCCCACATTTGAACAATCTGAAGAAATACCTCTGGGTGAAGAGACCATTCTCCCGGATGTAACGTTTGGCGACTGAGATAATCCGCTTCCCAATTGTCTATACCTGGGATATGAACCGCAGAAATTAGACAGGAGCTGGATTCCGCCCATACCAGTATTCGAGATACTTCTTTCATAGCCAGAGGACTGTGAGTCCCTCCTTGATGATTGATATATGCCACAGTTGTGACATTGTCCGTCTGAAAACAAATGAACGACTCTCTCTTTAGAAGAGGCCACGACTGAAGAGCTCTGAAAATTGCACGGAGTTCCAAAATATTGATTGGTAATCTCACCTCCTGAGATTCCCAAACCCCTTGTGCTGTCAGAGACCCCCAAACAGCTCCCCAACCTGTCAGACTTGCATCTGTTGAAATCACAGTCCAGGTTGTAAGAACAAAAGAAGCCCCCTGAACTAAACGATGGTGATCCGTCCACCACGTCAGAGAGTGTTGTACAATCGGTTTTAAAGATATCAATTGCGATATCTTTGTATAATCCCTGCACCACTGGTTCAGCATACAAAGCTGAAGAGGTCGCATGTGAAAACGAGCAAAGGGGATCTCGTCCGATGCAGCAGTCATAAGACCTAGAATTTCCATGCATAAGGCTACCGAAGGGAATGATTGAGACTGAAGGTTTCGACAAGCTGAAACCAATTTTAGACGTCTCTTGGACGTCATGTGTCATGGACACTGAATCTATCTGGAAACCTAAAAAGGTTACCCTTGTCTGAGGAATCAATGAACTTTTCGGTAAATTGAACCTCCAACCATGATCTTGAAGAAACAATACAAGTTGATTCGTATGAGATTCTGCTAAATGTGAAGACTGAGCAAGTACCAAGATATCGTCCAAATAAGGAAATACCACAATACCCTGTTCTCTGATTACAGACAAAAGGGCACCGAGAACCTTTGTAAAAATCCTTGGAGCTGTAGCTAGGCCAAACGGCAGAGCCACAAACTGGTAATGCTTGTCTAGGAAAGAGAATCTCAGAAACTGATAGTGATCTGGATGAATCGGAATATGCAGATATGCATCCTGTAAATCTATTGTGGACATATAATGCCCTTGCTGAACAAAAGGCAGAATAGTCCTTATAGTTACCATTTTGAGTGTTGGTATCCTTACATAATGATTCAATATTTTTAAATCCAGAACTGGTCTGAAGGAATTCTCCTTCTTTGGTACAATGAAGAGATTTGAGTAAAACCCCAGCCCCTGTTCCAGAACTGGAACTGGCATAATTACTCCAGCCAACTCTAGATCTGAAACACATTTCAGAAATGCTTGAGCTTTCACTGGATTTACTGGGACACGGGAAAGAAAAAATCTTCTTGCAGGAGGCCTTATCTTGAAGCCTATTCTGTACCCTTCTGAAACAATGTTCTGAATCCAAAGATTGTGAATTGAATTGATCCAAATTTCTTTGAAAAATCGTAATCTGCCCCCTACCAGCTGGGCTGGAATGAGGGCCGCACCTTCATGTGGACTTGGGAGCTGGCTTTGGCTTTCTAAAAGGCTTGGATTTATTCCAGACTGGAGATGGTTTCCAAACTGATACCGCTCCTGTAGGGGAAGGATCAGGCTTTTGATCCTTATTGTGACGAAAGGAACGAAAACGATTATTAGACCTACATTTACCTTTAGATTTTTTATCCTGTGGTAAAAAAGTTCCTTTCCCTCCAGTAACAGTTGAAATAATAGAATCCAACTGTGAACCAAATAATTTATTACCCTGGAAAGAAAGGGAAAGCAAAGTTGACTTAGAAGACATATCAGCATTCCAAGTTTTAAGCCATAAAGCTCTTCTAGCTAAAATAGCTAGAGACATATACCTGACATCAACCCTAATGATATCAAAGATGGCATCACAAATAAAATTATTAGCATGTTGAAGAAGATTAACAATGCTATGAGAATTATGATCTGTTACTTGTTGCGCTAAAGCTTCTAACCAAAAAGTTGAAGCTGCAGCAACATCCGCTAAAGATATAGCAGGTCTAAGAAGATTACCTGAACATAAGTAAGCTTTTCTTAGAAAGGATTCAATTTTCCTATCTAAAGGATCCTTAAAGGAAGTACTATCTGCCGTAGGAATAGTAGTATGCTTAGCAAGAGTAGAGATAGCCCCATCAACCTTAGAGATTTTGTCCCAAAACTCTAATCTGTCAGATGGCACAGGATATAATTGCTTAAAACGTTTAGAAGGAGTAAATGAATTACCCAAATTATTCCATTCCCTGGAGATTACGTCAGAAATAGCATCAGGGACAGGAAAAACTTCTGGAATAACTACAGGAGATTTAAAAACCTTATTTAAACGTTTAGATTTAGTATCAAGAGGACCAGAATCCTCTATTTCTAATGCAATTAAGACTTCTTTAAGTAAAGAATGAATAAATTCCATTTTGAACAAATATGAAGATTTATCAGCATCAACCTCTGAAACAGAATCCTCTGAACCAGAGGAATCATTATCAGAATCAGAATGATGATGTTCATTTAAAAATTCATCTGAAAAATGAGAAGTTTTAAAAAACCTTTTACGTTTACTAGAAGGAGGAATAACAGACATAGTCTTCTTAATGGAGTTAGAAACAAAATCTCTTATGTTAACAGGAACACTCTGAGTATTAGATGTTGATGGAACAACAACAGGTAATTTAACATTACTAAAGGAAATATTATCTGCATTAACAAGTTTGTCATGGCATTCATTACAAACAACAGCTGGAGGAACAGATACCACAAGTTTACAGCAAATACACTTAACTTTGGTAGATCCAGCATCAGGCAGAGATTTTCCAGAAGTATCTTCTGATTCAGGGTCAATCTGGGACATCTTGCAATATGTAATAGAAAAAACAACATATAAAGCAAAATATTCCTTAAATGACAGTTTCAGGAATGGGAAAAAAATGCCAGTGAACAAGCTTCTAGCAACCAGAAGCTAGAAACAAAGAGACTTAAATAATGTGGAGACAATAATGACGCCCATATTTTTTAGCGCCAAAAATGACGCCACATCCGGTAACGCCGACACTTTGGGCGCAAAAAACGTCAAAAATGACGCAACTTCCGGTGACAAGTATGACGCCGGAAATAACAAAAAAAAATGTTTTTGCGCCAAAAAAGTCCGCGCCAAGAATGACGCAATAAAATTAAGCATTTTCCGCCCCCGCAAGCCTAACAGCCCACAGGGAAAAAAGTCAAATTTTAAGGTAAGAAAAACATTGATTATTCAAATGCATTATCCCAAATAATGAAACTGACTGTCTGAAATAAGGAATATTGAACATCCTGAAACAAGGCAAATAAATGTTTAAACACAAATATTTAGAACTTTACATATAAAGTGCCCAACCATAGCTTAGAGTGTCACAAAAATAAGACTTACTTACCCCTGGACACTCATCTACATGTAGTAGAAAGCCAAACCAGTACTGAAACGAGAATCAGTAGAGGTAATGGTATATATAAGAGTATATCGTCGATCTGAAAAGGGAGGTAAGAGATGAATCTCTACGACCGATAACAGAGAACCTATGAAATAGACCCCGTAGAAGGAGATCATTGAATTCAAATAGGCAATACTCTCTTCACATCCCTCTGACATTCACTGCACGCTGAGAGGAAAACCGGGCTCCAACCTGCTGCGGAGCGCATATCAACGTAGAATCTAGCACAAACTTACTTCACCTCTTCCATGGGAGGCAAAGTTTGTAAAACTGAGTTGTGGGTGTGGTGGGGGTGTATTTATAGGCATTTTGAGGTTTGGGAAACTTTGCCCCTCCTGGTAGGAATGTATATCCCATACGTCACTAGCTCATGGACTCTTGCTAATTACATGAAAGAAATATAACTTAAGTGAAAAAATGTCCCCTGCACCTCGCCACAGCTCTGCTGTGGCGCCTACCTGCCTCAAGGGTACTGCAAAATGACTCGACTACGATCCGGTGAACAGAACACAAGTTTAGGCCCCACCAAAGCTAATGCCTGCTGCCTTCTCAGCCGGAGTAAACTGCGCGTCTGAGCGTGCGAAATAGGCCCCGCCTATCATGGACGTCGTCCTAATAGTCTGATTAACCGCATGGGAAGCGGTTTGAAAACAAGCCATGTGGTCCCCTTATAAACGTTAAATAAAACTTGCAGCCCTATTGACTTTCTCTTGTTAATAACACATAAAATGTCAAGCTGCCTTTCCCAGTGTCAAGCCCCAAACAGTGTTAATTCCATATGTCCCAGCAATATGAATAAACATAGGATTTTCAGTAACACCCTCAGTGCACAGGTCTACTGCTTACCCCGTCCCTTGCAGGGAAATAACTGCCAGCCAAATCTGATATATCAAGTCTCCTCAGAAATAAAAGGCTGCACATACCTCAATGCTGATTGTAGCATGAAACCGTTCTCCACACTGAAGATGTCTTGTGTTACCTTCAGAAGTCTTGTAGGAACTAACATGGATCTTAGTTACAGCTGCTAAGATCATCAACCTCAGGGCAGAAATCTTCTTCCATATCTCCCTGAGGAAAATAGTACTCACCGGTACCATTTAAAATAAAAAACTTCTTGATTGAAGAAACTAAAACTAACACCACACTTTACCTCTTCCTAGTATAACACAGGCAAAGAGAATGACTGGGGGTGGAGGGGAGGAGCTATATATAAAGCTCTGCTGTGGTGCTCTTTGCCACTTCCTGTTAGCAGGAGGTTAATATCCCACAAATAAGGATGAAATCCGTGGACTTGTATCTTGAAGAAAAAGAACCTGGTTCTAAGTTCTTCTTGGGCTAAGAATATTTCTCTTTACCTTTTGGCTTGCTGATATAAGTCCCAAAATTTTATTGAGGGATCACTAACATATGTGTTATAAGCATTACGTAATTGGTTGGCTAATTGGGAGTCCCTCATTGTCATTTTTCTTTTTTGGATAACTAGATAGGCCTTAATCTCACCCCTAATTACAGCCTTGAAAGTTTTCCAACGTATTTCTGTTTGTATTGACGGAGAAATTTTTTTTTGGAAGAATTCTTTCCATTTTATTTTTAGCCAGGCTTTAAATTAAACAATATCTGACAAGTATCTTGGGAAAAGGAGCCTATTATTGTTTCACCGCTGTGGGTTTCTTATTTTAATGTTCAAAGTTAAAATCGCATGATCTGAGATGATTACCTCTTTAATATCTGCAACCATATCTAATCCCAACATCTTTTCGGAACTAAAAAAATAGTCTATCCTAGACATTGTTTGGTGTGAGAAAGACTCACAGGTGAAACGTCTTACGTCTGGATTCTGAATCGCCAGATATCCTTAATATGTAATAACCTGAAAAAGTTTTTTTTAACAATATAGACTCTTGTTTGCTGTTTTTATTCAGTGAAGGTTTAAGCCTGTCTAAGGTCAGGTATGCAGTTAGATTAAAATCTCCCGCAAAAACAAGATTTTTTGAATAAGCTGGTAGAAGTTTTGTCTGTAAATTCTCCCAAAATACTTTATCTAGTTTTTTTTTTTTTTTTTTAAAGTATTTATTTTGTAAGAAATCTGCAAAATACGATACATGACACCAGACCCGGCCTAGGGGTTACACAGCACGGCCGGGAGTGGTTGAGAGCAGATTACAAAAACTATATAAACATGATATTCAGTAATAGTAACAGAGTAAATTTCCTAACAGAACGAGTTGGGGGAAGGAGGGTGGGGGAACAGAAACAAATGACCCAAATGTGCCAACCCTGGACTTACATAAAGCTATCATAGGTGGGGGAAAATATGGTCAGTAAACAACCTGAAAAGGTTAAGGTTATCCCTGATAATAAGTCGGAAGGGGTAAGAGTCAGGGGAGCCCATGCTTTAATGCAAATGTATTCTAGGTTTGGTGGGGGCGGGGGGTAGTCATAGGAGGATGTCAATGAAAGAGTTATCCAAAAGGGTAGGGGGAGCTAGTAGAGAAGAAGTTACGGTTCCTTGACTGATCGAGAGAATCACTCATTTAGGGTGTTACAGGCTTTAGGGGTCATACGAGTCTCCCAGGGTAACCAGATCTGGGCATGAGTGCCCATTTGTCTATTGGCCAGATACGCACCGCTCTCCATAGACCTGAGATATTCAACTGTCTCCAGTACACTTTTCCATCTCAGAGGTTGTTTTTTTTTCCAATTTCTAGCTATCAGGAGCTTGGTGGATAGGAGGATGCAGATCAGGAGACACTTACTATGAAGGGGAATTGGAGGAATGTCTAGATGGAGTAAACCCATGGAAGGGAGTGTGACACTAGGAAGGCCTAGATTGGTACACAGTTGTCTCGTCTTAGCCCAGTAGTTTGTGAGTTGGGGGCAGTCCCACCATATATGTGTGGGGTTGCCTCTCCCCCCGCATCCCCTCCAGCACAGCCCCGATGTTGTAGGGTAGAATTTCTGTAATTTGGTTGGCACCAAATGCCATCGGGTGAGAAGTTTATTACTTTATCTAGTTTATTCGGGGCATATATATTGCATAAATTTACAGGCATGCCTTCGACCATAATTTGCAAAATCATATATCTTTCTTCTGAGTCTAGGTCTAATTCCAAAATATTATATTGTAAATTTTTTGTTAAAAAGGAGTGCCACGCCCTTTTTCCTTTTCTTGAATGGGGTTCCTACTTCACCTATCCATCCCATTTTAAGTTTATTCAGTTCAGCTTCCCTCAGGTGGGTCTCCTGAAAGAAGACTATATCTAGTTTGTAACGATTTAAGTGGGCTACTATTTTTTTCCATTTTTGGGGTGATGAAATACCGCCGACATTCCAAGATGCCAAGTTAAGCTGGGGCTTCATATATTTCTATTATAGTTAAGAGTATCAAAGATTCATGGGAATTCTTTGTCTACAGGCTTTACATTTAGGCGAGGGGAGGCAAGGGGCTTGGGAGGAGCGGTGGGGAGAAAAAAAAAAAAAAGGAAACATAACACACCTTTGGGGCGACCACTGCAACTGCAGGCATTTTAAAGAACGGTTAAAACCATAGTTAAGAAAAGTAGCCAAAAACATAAACAACCTTTTTAGGGATATAGCATTCTGAAACTTAACACCGACTTTATAGAGTAATACCCTTTTTTTTAAGCAAAGTCCCTGGCTCCTCAGGACTACTCAGTATCAAGCGCTCATTTTCTGTGAATATTTTGATTTTGGCTGGATATATAACTGTGAGACTGATACCATTAGCAATAAATTTGGTGCAAAGGGGAGTCATTTCTTTTCTTTTTTGTGAAGTTTCCGCCGAAAAATCTTGGAATAACAATATTGTTTTATCATCTATTGCAAACGGATTTTTTTTCTTATAATGCTGTGAATCTTGTGATTCCTAAGGCCTGTGGTAAAATCCTCAATATAAATTCAAGAAGATCTTGAAAGTCACTAGATTCAGGTATACCAATAAATCGACGTTGTTACGTTGAAAAAGGGTCTTCAATCTTGTTCAATGTATATTGGATACTAACCAATTGTGTTGCTTGTTCTCTAATAATTGTCTCTTGCTGATCATTAGTGTCTTCTAGGCCCGATATACGTTGTTCTGCCTCATTTAATCTATGTGCAAATTGTTTAAACTCACTGGCCAGATTCGATATGTCTGCTTTGAGTTGTTCAAATTGTGGAATCATAAGGTCTGAAATTTGCTTAACTATGTCCTGTGGTTCAGTTGGGGGTATCTCTGTCATATTGGCTAACGTAGGTAAATTTGCTGTGTTGTCAGAACTGGTCCCTAGGGGGAAGTGTAAGAGAACGCCCTGGGATTACCTGCAGGAACCTGCAAGGACCCCTAGTGTTCAAATATTCAATAAAAATGTGGAAAAAGATAATATTTTTTAGTGGAGTGTAATAAACACAAGCTTAAGTAAAGGAAAATGTCAGCAGGAAAAAGAACCTTAGTGCCTAAACAAAAGGAGACAGGGGCAGTGTCTCCTTTAACTTCAATTAATCCCCTATCACTTTATCTATAAGTTTTCATTTTGTGAGTAACCGCCCTTTAACAAGAAAGCTATATTGCAACTATTTTCAAGCTGGGGGTTTGGGAAGCTGGCAGGCTCTGACTGCTTTACTCTTTGCTCCTTATTGGGGATTTTTTAACATAATAAGGAATCACAAAAAAAACAAAACACTTATGCTATAGGGTTAAGTATACAAACATAACATATATGGGCATATCATAAACAAGCCCTTTTAACCAGCTCCCATTAGGTGACACAGGGAACAGCTACTAAACCGCTAAAGTCCTAGTATTAGACATATAGAGTAATAAAGTTAGTCCAGGGCTTAGTCCATGTTAAAGCAAACAAATCAGGGCTGGCCGTTTGCACAAGTCACAATTAGGACACCAGCAGTTGGACCAAATAGACAAGAAAAAAGAAAAAGTCCTGATGACTTAGAGACTCTTCTCTGTCGGGTATTTTGGTGTAAATGTTGGTGAGCGTGGTTTTCTCAAACAGGAAAGGTCTTACCGGCTTGTCGGCTCACGGGTCAAGATGCACCTCCTTCAGATGACCCTTGCCTTTCACTGGCACTTCTCCAAACGCTGGAGCCCATTGTTTGTCTGGGCTTATGGTGAGCAGCCTTCTCCTCTGACCCGCTGTGGGTTTCCATAACCGTCAGGTTATCAAATGTCAGCTTTGCGGGGTAACGCTGCCTGTTGGACCCAACTAGGACTGCTTCCGTGGGGCACCGGATGGTGTCACAGCAGAGTGCTCCTTCTGCCGGGGTAACTCCTTTGGTTCTGCGCCGACAGTTGGCCCTTCTCCTGGGATTCGGACCCCTTGCTGGCGGTAAGTGCAGCTATGGGTACCCTTCTTTACCCTTCTCTGCTGCCCATAGATGGGTGCTACCCAGATAGGCCCGGGTACAGGCCTCCGAACGCCTAAGTGTGGGCCGGAATTTGCAGCTAAACCCCGGTGGTGTCGAAGGTACTGTGTGTGCAAACTGTATTCTGGTGGCCGTTAAGAATCACACAGCCCCAAGAAAATGCCTGCAGAGTAACGTTCCTCTGGAGCTTAGCTCTTTCCATTGTGAGCTACAGCACGGCTCATACGTGCCTTCTCCCCTTCCTTGCTAAGAAGAGAAATATTGCAAGAATGCTTACTTTTTATGTTATTTGATATTGGATGTTTTTTTTCTTCTTTTTGCATAGTTGCTTTTGTTCTTTTGTTTTTTTTTTCTCTGACATAAATAAAAAGAGAAAGTGTAAAAAAAAAAATCACTGAGCTCTTCAGTACAACCTCTTGTACTGCCAATGTAACCATGAAATTGAGATTTAATGGTTATGGACTCAATTCCATGGTTATTTCACTGTATTCACGTTAATTTCACTGTATTCATGGTAATTTCACTGTATTCACCGGTTAGCAATGGGTGTGGCTGAAACAATTTAACTAATCATTTATAGCGGTGTCTCCATAATTTTTCCCATATAGTGTATGTATTATGTATGTTCACACAGACATTAAACATACTTGCCCCAAAATACATAGAATTAAAAATATACCCAATATACACACACATACAATGTAAAACATATACACTTTTATTATTATTATTTTATTAATGAAGCGCCATCATATTCCGCAGCCCTGTCCATAGATACAGTTCATTTAAATAAAACAATAAAACAAAACTTGTAAGAGACAGGACAAAATTTACAAACACATACAGGAGAAATTGAGGGTCCTATTCCTGTGGAAACTTACAATCTAGAAGGGTAGGAGGCTGAGAAACAGGAGGTGAGGACTGCAAGATTGAATGAGGGAAATGTTGTTAGGTAAGAGAAATAATATTGAGTTGGGTGGTAGGCTTCTCTGAACAGAAAAGTCTTCAGAGAGCATTTAAAGGAAGAAAGATTAGGGCAAAGCCTGACAGCACAAGGAAGAGTGTTCCAGAGGGTAGGGGCTGCACGACCGAAGTTCTGCAGTCTAGCATGAGAAGAGGTGATAGTCGCAGATGCAAGCAGCAGGTCATTGTTGGATCTTAGTGGGTGGGCTGGAGTATACAAATAGCGTGTTTGCTGAGAGTGCCAGGGCTGCAACTGACAGTGTGATGTTTTGAGCAGTTGGGGAGGTGTAAGTGTGTCTAGTGCTGAGGAGAGAGTTTTGTTATAGTGGGCTGTTGCAAGACCAGGGCAGGTTATAGTGGAAGTGTGAGGGAGAAGATCTTGAATGATTTTTGAAAATTGGAGCGGATCCACAGCATGTAGATTTCTACAGGTGCGGGATGGAGAAGTGAGTTTAGCTGTTGCATTAATATTATAGGTGACCAGGTGATGGTCTGAAATGGGAAAAGGGAGACAGGTGAGGTCAGATATAGAACAGAGGTAAGAAAATACCAGGTTGATGGAGTGTCCCTCACGGTGGGTAGGGGGGATAGAGTGGATTGTGAGAGACTGAAGGAGGATGTGAGTGAAAGAAGTTTAGAGGCAGCAGGGGCAGATGGGTTGTCAATGGGAATGTTGAAGTCCCCAAGAATTAGGGTTGGTATATTTGTAGAGAGAAAGTGAGGGAGCCAGGCGGCAAAGTTGTCAAAGAATTGGGAGGTAGGTCCAGGAGGGTGATAGATGACTACCACTTTGAGGGAGAGGGGGGAGAACAGGCGAATACAGTGGACTTCAAAGGAGGAGAAGGAGAGAGATGGGATTGGAGGTAGCTACTGATAAGTGCATGAGGGAGAGAGCAGGATCCCAACACCGCCGCACCGTTTCTCACCTGGCCTAGGGGTATGGCTAAAGTGAAGACCACCATGTGTGAGAGCAGCAGTGGTCTACCGAAGCAGTAGGTTTCGGTAATTGCTAAAAGGGTGAAAGCATTTGAAATACACAGGTCATGAATGGTTGTAAGTTTGTTGCAGACAGCGAGAGTTCCATAGTGTGCATGTGAAAGGAGTGAGTGCGTATGGGCTGCATTGGATGGAAATGAGGTTACGTGTGTTGCTTTTATTAAAGTTTCTATGAGGAGTGTTGATTGGGCAATGGTGCCCTCAGGATTTGGAGAGATATCGCCTGATGCTAATAGCAGCAAGATGGAAAGTAAGAGTAGGTGAGAATGAGATTTATATCAGTGGGGGTAATTCTGTGAGGTGGTGCAGTCTAGTGACATAGATTTTAAAATAGAAAGTAGTTCATGAGAGCTGAGGGAAGGAGAGAGGGGCCTATATAATCTGCATGTGGAGAAGGGTAAGGTATGAGCATGTGAGCATGCCTGTGGAATAGGCATGAGACTGTTGTAAGGAAAAGCAGCCCAGAAAACATAGTAGAATATTAAGTGCAAAAAAATCTTTTTGAAATGAAAATATTTAGCTTGCCTCAAACCTTCATCAACTCTTGTTCAATTATTGTCTAATTCTTAGTGCTGCCACTTAAAGATGGTCACTTAGACAGATGGGAGTTTAGAGAGATGGAATGCTCTGCAAACGCTCAGACCCCAGCAAACAGTACCCCTTAGCTGGTCTGAAATTTATAGGACTTTTACAGACAGCTGAGATTTATAAAATTAATTGATTGCAGACAGGGAGATAGGTTACACCCAGGTTTGCCTCCACTGTTAGTAGTTTGTCCTTACCTGCTCTTTGTGAAACAGCCGAACAGATTGTTCTGTGGAGAGAGCTGAGCCTCTGACAAACAGAACGTAACTAGCGTGCTGTGGCAGAGTTGCCAGTGCCATTTTTCATAGTAAGAGTGTCAGTGCTGGGAGTGGGAGAATTGCTACACACCTGCTCTGTTTGATCTTGTGACTAGATAAATCAGCTTTCATGGAATATATGAATGAATTGTACCTCTATTACCCTTTCAGGAAATTGTATTTATGCCAATGAAGCCCATTTTGTGTTATGGTGACTAGAGTTTGTAACCCCAAAAAATCTGCTGCCCAGGGCAAAGGTCTCAAATGCCTAAGAGTAAATAGATATTTGTGTTGCAGTAAACCTACATTATAAATGTATAATATTTAGAGTGACATATTCAGACTACCTGCAATCCAAGCAATTTGTTATATTTTTATTTAACTCCTAGGGGCCTATTTATCAAAGGTCTTGCGGACCTGATCCGACAGTGCGGATCAGGTCCGCAAGACCTCGCTGAAGGCGGAGAGCAATACGCTCTCCGCATTTAACATTGCACCAGCAGCTCACAAGCCGCCAGCAGGGGGGTGTCAATCAACCTGATCGTACTCGATTGGATTGATTTCCGGCAATTCCTGTCCGCCTGCTCAGAACAAGCGGACAGGGTTCTGGAGCAGGGGTCTTTAGAGCGCTGCTACATAAACTGTGTTTGTGGCGAGTCTGAAGACTAGCCAGAAACACGGGCATACAAGCTCAGTTCAGAGCTTGATAAATGGGCCCCATAGCCTGCAATGCTTGAGATATGGTAGGACCGAAGAATCAATACTCAATATGCAAATTAATGTATTTTGCACATCTTACCCTGATACAGATAAATTCAGCACACCAGATTACTATTTATGAATTTTAATCTGTTAAAACAAACTGTTAGACTAATATTTATTTACTATGCACAATGAATATATTGTTTTCTGTTGAATTATAAAAATAAAATAATTTATTAATAACTAAACATAAAAACACAGTATAGCAAACATAAAAAATATATAAATGAAAGAACAATAGTTATATAAACAGACTATATTTTTTACTAAATGTTTAAACTGATAACTAGCAGATAATTGATACTACACACAAATACTAATTTCAACAGTTGCTTACTCTATGATATGGAAAACAGATCTAAAGGACCCTAGGAAACCTTGAAAAGCACAATAATATATTAACTAACAAACAATTAGGGCTAGTTTATAAGTGGAGCATTACTGGCTGTGATCTGGTGCAAGTCGTTAATTAAAAAAACACAAGACTTTGAGTATGTTCTAAAATACCACCCTTATTACTGTACTGGCCACATTTACTTTGATATTTCAAGTTAAGTGTTATATGCCCAATGCACTCAATAATCAACATAGAATATTGCTTTTGAAGAGCTGGTGTCCATCCACATCAGCACTAATCCCACTGTAAGAAACACTACACAGCCCAAACCCAACTGCAACTCCCCTACACTATCAACCACTAAACAGCCACAACTCCCAACACAAAAAAAACTGCACTATTTAATACTAAACTTACTGTTTGCTGCTCCAGCTCTCCAGCTTTCTATGAGTAATATCGCTTTTTCATTGAATGCCACTATTTTTGCAATAATTGTCAGCGACAATAATCTGGAGCTACATTACAATTTAGTGACCTCACACTAGACCACCTGGCAGAGTGTTTTTAGTGCACTGTTCTATTGCTATTCATATTGAGTTTTTCACTGGCCGCTGATGTAAATTATGGTGACTACACTTAACTTTACGAACTTTACTCAACATATACAAAGCGACTTCTCAGGTAAGCTACGTGTTGCTTTTAACCCTCTCATTACTGGTGTCACTGTATTTTCCTCACACAGGTCATGTCCCTGTGTGCTATAGGGATGACAGTGATTTGAGGCCCCAGCTGCTACCCATTTGTACTGGTGATGTGCAGGGCCTGGGGAAAGAGGGGTTTTATTTGATAGAGCTACCCTAACATTCTTAGATGCCTCAAAAACATAATTTTTGTAAGACTTTACCTGATAAATTCATTTCTTTCATATTGGCAAGAGTCCATGAGCTAGTGACGTATGGGATATACAATCCTACCAGGGGGGGCAAAGTTTCCCAAACCTCAAAATGCCTATAAATACACCCCTCACCACACCCACAATTCAGTTTAACGAATAGCCAAGTAGTGGGGTGATAAAGAAAGGAGTAAAACGTATCAACAAGGAATTTGGAAATAATTGTGCTTTACACAAAAAAATCATAACCACCATAAAAAGGGTGGGCCTCATGGACTCTTGCTAATATGAAAGAAATTAATTTATCAGGTAAATTCTTACATAAATTATGTTTTCTTTTATGTAATGGCAAGAGTCCATGAGCTAGTGACGTATGGGATATCAATACCCAAGATGTGGAGCTCAACGCAAGAGTCACTAGAGAGGAGGGATAAAAACAAACAGCCATTTTCCGCTGAAAAAAAATCCACAACCCAAAATATAAGTTATTCTCATAATGAAAAGAAAAACTTAAAACATCAGCAGAAGTATCAAACTGAAACAGCTGCCTGAAGAACTTTTCTACCAAAAACTGCTTCTGAAGAAACAAATACATCAAAACGGTAGAATTTAGTAAATGTAAAAGAGGACCAAGTTGCTGCTTTGCAAATCTGATCAACTGAAGCTTCATTCTTAAAAGCCCACAAAGTGGAGACTGATCTAGTAGAATGAGCTGTAATTCTCTGAGGCGGGGCCTGACCCGACTCCAAATAAGCTTGATGAATCAAAAGTTTCAACCAAGAAGCCAAGGAAATAGCAGAGGCCTTCTGACCTTTCCTAAGACCAGAAAACATAACAAATAGATTAGAAGTCTTCCTGAAATCTTTAGTAGCTTCAACATAATATTTCAAAGCTCTCACCACATCCAAAGAATGTAAGGATCTTTCCAAATAATTCTTAGGATTAGGACACAAGGAAGGGACAACAATTTCTCTACTAATGTTGTTAGAATTCACAACCTTAGGTAAAAATTTAAATGAAGTCCGCAAAACCACCTTATCCTGATGAAAAATCAGAAAAAGAGATTCACAAGAAAGAGCAGATAGCTCAGAAACTCTTCTAGCAGAAGAGATGGCCAAAAGGAACAACACTTTCCAAGAAAGCAGTTTAATGTCCAAAGAGTGCATAGACTCAAATGGAGGAGCCTGTAATACCCTCAAAACCAAATTAAGACTCCAAGGAGGAGAAATTGATTTAATGACAGGCTTAATACGAACTAAAGCCTGTACAAAACAGTGAATATCAGGAAGTTTAGCAATCTTTCTGTGAAATAAAACAGAAAGAGCAGAGATTTGTCCCTTTAAGGAACTTGCAGACAAACCCCTATCCAAACCATCCTGAAGAAACTGTAAAATTCTAGGAATTCTAAAAGAATGCCAAGAGAATTTATGAGAAGAACACCATGAAATGTAAGTCTTCCAAACTCGAAAATAAATCTTTCTAGAGACAGATTTACGAGCTTGTAACATAGTATTAATCAATGAGTCAGAGAAACCTCTATGACTTAGCACTAAGCGTTCAATTTCCATACCTTCAAATTTAATGATTTGAGATTCTGATGAAAAAACGGACCTTGAGACAGTAGGTCCGGCCTTAACAGAAGTGGCCAAGGTTGGCAACTGGACATCCGAACAAGATCCACATACAAAAACCTGTGGGGCCATGCTGGAGCCACCAGCAACACAAACAATTGTTCCATGATGATTTACTGAGATGCATGAGAGAAAAAATCTTCTCACAGGAGGTCTTACTCTGAATCCTATGCGGTACCCCTGAGAGACAATGCTCTGAATCCATTGATTTTGGACAGAATTTGTCCAAACATCCTTGAAAAACCTTAATCTGCCCCCTACCAGCTGAGCTGGAATGAGGGCTGCACCTTCATGGGGACTTAGGGGCTGACTTTGGTTTCTTAAAAGGCTTGGATTTATTCCAATTTGAGGAAGGCTTCCAATTGGAAACAGATTCCTTGGGGGAAGGATTAGGTTTTTGTTCCTTAGTTTGACGTAAGGAACAAAAACGATTAGAAGCCTTAGATTTACCCTTAGGTTTTTTATCCTGAGGCAAAAAAACTCCCTTCCCCCCAGTAACAGTTGAAATAATAGAATCCAACTGAGAACCAAATAAATGATTACCTTGGAAAGAAAGAGATAGTAATCTAAACTTAGATGTCATATCAGCATTCCAAGATTTAAGCCACAAAGCTCTTCTAGCTAAAATAGCTAAAGACATGGATCTAACATCAATTTTGATAATATAAAAAATAGCATCACAAATAAAATGATTAGCATGTTGCAGTAAGCGAACAATGCTAGATAAGTCAGAATCCAATTCTTGTTGCGCTAAATTCTCCAACCAAAAAGTTGATGCAGCTGCAACATCAGCCAAAGAAATTGCAGGCCTAAGAAGATGACCTGAATATAAATAGGCTTTCCTTAGATAAGATTCAAGTTTCCTATCTAAAGGATCTTTAAAGGAAGTACTATCTTCCATAGGAATAGTGGTTTGTTTAGCAAGAGTAGAAATAGCCCCATCAACTTTGGGGATCTTTTCCCAAAACTCTATTGAAATTGCTGGTAAAGAATATAATTTTTGAAACCTTAAAGAAAGACTAAAAGGAGTACCCGGCTTATTCAATTCCTTAGAAATCATATCATAAATAGCATCAGGAATAGGAAAAACCTCTGGAGTAACCACAGGAGGTTTAAAAACAGAATTTAAACGTTTACTAGTTTTAATATCAAGAGGACTAGCTTCCTCAATATCCAAAGTAATTAACACTTCTTTTAACAAAGAACGAATATACTCCATTTTAAATAAACAAGTAGATTTGTCAGTGTCAATATCTGAGTAAGGATCTTCTGAATCAGATAGATCCTCATTAGAGGAGGATAATTCATTATGTTGTCGGTCATTTGAAATTTCATCAACTTTATGAGAAGTTTTAAAAGACCTTTTACGCTTATTAGAAGGTGGAAATGCAGACAAAGCCTTCTGAATAGAATCAGTAACAAATTCTTTAAAATTCATAGGTATATCATGTACATTAGAAGTTGAAGGAATGGCAACCGGTAATGTACTATTACTGATGGACACACTATCTGCATGTAAAAGTTTATCATGACAACTAATACAAATGACATTAGGAGATATAATCTCCACAATTTTACAACAAATGCACTTAGCTTTGGTAGAACTGATGTCAGGCAGCAAAGTTCCAATAGATGGTACATGAGAGTATATTTTCGATCTGAAAAGGGAGGTAGGAGATGAATCTCTACGACCGATAACAGAGAACCTATGAAATAGATCTCTCATGAGGAAAACCATTGCATTCAATAGGTGATACTCCCTTCACATCCCTCTGACATTCGCTGTACTCTCAGAGGAATCAGGCTTTAAAATGCTGAGAAGCGCATGTCAACGTAGAAATCTTGGCACAAACTTACTTCACCACCTCCATAGGAGGCAAAGTTTGTAAAACTGAATTGTGGGTGTGGTGAGGGGTGTATTTATAGGCATTTTGAGGTTTGGGAAACTTTGCCCTTCCTGGTAGGATTGTATATCCCCTACGTCACTAGCTCATGGACTTTTGCCAATTACATGAAAGAAAAAAACATAATTTATGTAAGAACTTACCTGATAAATTCATTTCTTTCATATTAGCAAGAGTCCATGAGCTAGTGACGTATGGGATATACATTCCTACCAGGAGGGGCAAAGTTTCCCAAACCTCAAAATGCCTATAAATACACCCCTCAACACACCCACAATTCAGTTTAACGAATAGCCAAGAAGTGGGGTGATAAGAAAAGAGCATAAGCATCAAATAAGGAATTGGAATAATTGTGCTTTATACAAAAAAATCATAACCACCACAAAAAGGGTGGGCCTCATGGACTCTTGCTAATATGAAAGAAATGAATTTATCAGGTAAGTTCTTACATAAATTATGTTTTCTTTCATGTAATTAGCAAGAGTCCATGAGCTAGTGAAGTATGGAATAATAAATACCCAAGATGTGGAACTTCCATGCAAGAGTCACTAGAGAGGGAGGGATAAAATAAAGACAGCCAATTCCGCTGAAAAATTAATCCACTACCCAAATCAAAAAAGTTTCAATTTTGATTATGAAAAAAACTGAAAATATAAGCAGAAGAATCAAACTGAAACAGCTGCCTGAAGTACCATTCTACCAAAACTGCTTCTAAAGAAGAGAAAACATCAAAATGGTAGAGCATAGTAAAAGTATGCAAAGAAGACCAAGTCATTGCTTTGCAAATCTGATCAACAGAAGCTTCATTCTTAAAAAGCCCAGGAAGTAGAAACTTACCTAGTAGAATGAGCCGTAATCCTCCGAGGCGGGAATCCACCAGACTCCAAATAAGCATGATGAATCAAAAGTTTAAGCAAGATGCCAAATAAATGGCAGAAGCCTTTTGACCTTCCTAACACCAGAAAAGATAACAAATAGACTAGAAGACTATCTGAAATCCGAATAGCTTCAACATAAAATTTCAAAACAAAGAATGTATGAATCTTACCAAAGAAGTCTTAGGAAAAGACAATAATTCCTCCCTAATGTTGATAGAAATCACAACTTTAGGTAAAAATTGAAATGAGGATAGCAAAAACCACCTTATCCTGATGAAAAAATCAGACAAAGGAGACTCACAAGAAAGAACAGATAATTAAAAATTGTTCTAACTGAAGAGATCTAAAAGTCTAACTGAAAAAAAAAAGTCTAACTGAAGAGTCTAAAAAGAACAATACTTTCCATGAAAGTAAATAATGTCTAGAGAAAACATATGCTCAAATAGAAGAGCCTGTAAAGCCTTTAGAACCAAATTAAAACTCCAAGGAGGAGAAATTGGCTTAATGACAGGTTTGATAAGAACCAAAGCCTGAACAAAATAATGAATAACAGGAAGGAACACTGCCTTACCCTGATGAAAAATCAGAAAAGGAGATCCACAAGAAAGAGCAGAAAACTCAGAAACTCTTGTAGCAGAAGAGATAACCAAAAGGAACAATACTTTCCAAGAAAGTAATTTAATGTCCAGAGAATGCAAATATTCAAACGGAGGAGCCTGTAAAGCCCTCAGTACCAAATTGAGACTCCAAGGAGGAGATATTGACTTAATGACAGGCTTGATACAAACCAAAGCCTGTACAAAACAATGAATATCAGAATGAATAGCAATCTTTCTGTGAAAAAGAACAGAAAGAGTAGAGATTTGTCCTTTCAAAGAACTTGCAGACAAAACCTTATCTAAACCAACCTGAAAAATTGTAAAATTCTAGGAATTCTAAAAGAATGCCAAAAGAATTTATGAGAAGAACACCAAGAAATGTAAGTCTTCCAAACTCGATAATAAATCTTTCTAACGACAGATTTACAAACCTGTAACATAGTATTAATCACCGAGTCAGAGAAACCTCTATGACTAAGAATCAAACGTTCAATATCCCTACCTTCAAATTAAATGATTTGAGATCCTGATGGAAAAATGGGCCTTGAGATAGAAGGTCTGGTCTTAACGGAAATGTCCAAGGTTGGCAACTGGCCATCCGAATGAGATCCGCATACCAAAACCTGTGAGGCCATACTGGAACCACCAGCAGTACAAACAAACGCTCCATTAGAATTTTGGAAGAACTAGAGGCGGAAAATATAGACAGAATGATAATTCCAAGGAAGTGTCAATGCATACGCTACTTCCGCCTGAGGATCCCCGGACCTGAAATAGGCCCCTGGGAAGTTCCTTGTTAAGACGAGAGGCCAACAGATCTATTTCTGGAAGCCCTCACATCTGAAAAATTGAAAAACATATCTGGGTAAAGACCATTCTCCCGGATGTAAAGCTTGATTAACAGAGATAATCCGCTTCCCAAATGTCTATACCTGGGAAAAGGACCCCAGAATTTAGATAGGAGCAGGATTTAGCCCAAGCAAATATCCAAGATACTTTTGTCACAGTCTAAAGACTGATAGTCACACCCTGATGATTGACATACACCACAGATGTGATAATGTCTGAAAAAAACAATAAACGTCTCTTCTTCAAAAGAAACCAACTGAAGAACTCTGGGAATGCACGGAGTTCCAAAATATCAAATGGTAATCTTGCCTCCTGAGATTTCCAAACCCCTTGTGCTGACAGAGATCCTCAGACAGCCTCCCAACATAAAAGACTTGCATCTATAAAGATCATGGTCCAGGTTGAAAGAATCAAAGAGACCTGTAGAACTAAATGATGGTGATCTTAACCACCGAATCAAAGATAGATAAACATAGAATTCGAAGATTTAAAAAGTGAAATCCTAGAATCCCTGCACCATTATTCAGCATAAAAAACTGGAAAGGTTTTCTATGAAAATGAACAAAGAGAATTGAATCTAATGCTGCAGCCATAAGACCTAAATTTCCATGCATATATAGCAACTGAAGGAAATAATAGAGACTGAAGGTACCGACAGACAAAACCCAATAAAAAAGTCTGTTTAGAGACAAAGACAGTGACACAAAAAAAAAAGGAAACCTAAAAAAAGGTGACCCTTGTGTGAGGAATCAAGAGCTTTTGATAAAAAGATCCTCTAACCAAGTCTTGAAAAAACAAAGTTGAATCATATAAGATTCCGTAGTCTCAGAAAATAAAAATAATCTGAATGAAAACAGAAAATGAAGATATGCATCTATTGTATCTAATGAAAACAAATAATGCTATCACTGACCAAAAAAAGGCAGAATAGACTATATAAATACCAATCTAAAAGATGGTACATAATAAAAAGATTTTCTATCTTTGGAACAATGAATAGTTTTGAATAAAAACCCCAAAACCCAGTTCCTAAAAAAGGAACTGGAATAAATACCCCAGAAGATTCCAGATCTGAGCAGCGCTTGAGCCCCAACAGGTGAACAGCCGCACTTCAACATTACCCAAAATATATAGTAAAATGTTAGCCTTACTGGAATAGCTGGAATATAATAGAGAGAAAAAGACTTCTCATAGACGGTTTAACTCTAAATTATATTCTGTACCAAAATCTAAGACATTTGGACCGAATAGAACTAAAAAAACTTCCAATTAAAAACATGTTACTTGGATAAGAATTAGAATTTTGTTCCTTAGTAAGAACAACCAAACTAAAATAAGCTTAAAGTTTTAGTCTTAGAACTCAATCTTGAAGCCCAGAGTAACAGTTATGAATTGAATCCAAAATGAACCAAAAAATTGATTATCTTGGAAAAAAAAGAAATAAGGATTTTTTAGAAATCACAAAATTCTTCTAGCTAAAAACAGCTAAAGACATAGATTAAAACCTCATTTGTAAAAATATTCAATAAAATTAAGATACAAATGAAATTATTAGCATGTTAATCCAGTTAAAAGACCAGTCAACACCAGACTTGCATAAACAAATGCAAGACAACAAGACAAATGCAACAGCACCCAGTCTAACCTCAAATGAGCAGTAGACTTTGTCCCTTAACAATGCTAAATAAAAACATAATCTGATACTTGATTTTAAAGTAAACTGAAAAAATGAAGCAATTGCAACATCATTCAAATAAAACACAGGTCCAAGAAAAATACCTGAAAAATAATTTTCCTTAAATAGGATACAACCATCTAAAGGAAAAATAAATACTTTTTTTGCTATAGAAACAATAGCATAATTAGCAGGAGTAGAGATAGCCCCATGAAATTGGAGAACCATCAAAATTGAAATGAAATGCCGGCAATGAATATAATTTAAAACCTTTAAAGAAGGAATAAAAGAAAATTCCCAGCCTATTCCATTTCCTAGTATGAGAAACTGGAAAAAACCTCTGAAAATACAGAAGAATAAATAAGCAGAAATAAAATGTTAGTTAGTCTTGAAAGAACTAAGTACCTTAATATCCAAAATAATCAACATTTTTTCAACAAAGAACAAATGTACTTTAAAAATAAAAAAGTGGATTTGATAGTGTCAATATCTGATGAAGAAAATTCTGAAATGAGAAAAAACATGATCAGAGAAGGATAAATCATTATGTAGTTGGTCATTTGAAACTTCAATAATTAAAAAACAGAATTTATGTTTACCTGATAAATTACTTTCTCCAACGGTGTGTCCGGTCCACGGCGTCATCCTTACTTGTGGGATATTCTCTTCCCCAACAGGAAATGGCAAAGAGCCCAGCAAAGCTGGTCACATGATCCCTCCTAGGCTCCGCCTACCCCAGTCATTCGACCGACGTTAAGGAGGAATATTTGCATAGGAGAAACCATATGTTACCGTGGTGACTGTAGTTAAAGAAAATAAATTATCAGACCTGATTAAAAAAACCAGGGCGGGCCGTGGACCGGACACACCGTTGGAGAAAGTAATTTATCAGGTAAACATAAATTCTGTTTTCTCCAACATAGGTGTGTCCGGTCCACGGCGTCATCCTTACTTGTGGGAACCAATACCAAAGCTTTAGGACACGGATGAAGGGAGGGAGCAAATCAGGTCACCTAAATGGAAGGCACCACGGCTTGCAAAACCTTTCTCCCAAAAATAGCCTCAGAAGAAGCAAAAGTATCAAATTTGTAAAATTTAGAAAAAGTGTGCAGTGAAGACCAAGTCGCTGCCTTACATATCTGATCAACAGAAGCCTCGTTCTTGAAGGCCCATGTGGAAGCCACAGCCCTAGTGGAGTGAGCTGTGATTCTTTCAGGAGACTGCCGTCCGGCAGTCTCATAAGCCAATCGGATAATGCTTTTAATCCAGAAGGAGAGAGAGGTAGAAGTTGCTTTTTGACCTCTCCGTTTACCAGAATAAACAACAAACAAAGACAAAGTTTGTCTGAAATCCTTAGTAGCTGCTAAGTAAAATTTGAGAGCACGAACTACATCCAAGTTGTGCAACAAACGTTCCTTCTTTGAAACTGGATTAGGACACAAAGAAGGCACAACTATCTCCTGGTTAATGTTTTTGTTAGAAACAACTTTTGGAAGAAAACCAGGTTTAGTACGCAAAACCACCTTATCTGCATGGAACACCAGATAAGGAGAAGAACACTGCAGAGCAGATAATTCTGAAACTCTTCTAGCAGAAGAAATTGCAACCAAAAACAAAACTTTCCAAGATAATAACTTAATATCAACGGAATGTAAGGGTTCAAACGGAACCCCCTGAAGAACTGAAAGAACTAGGTTGAGACTCCAAGGAGGAGTCAAAATTTTGTAAACAGGCTTGATTCTAACCAGAGCCTGAACAAAGGCTAGAACATCTGGCACAGCTGCCAGCTTTTTGTGAAGTAACACAGACAAGGCAGAAATCTGTCCCATCAAGGAACTTGCAGATAATCCTTTTTCCAATCCTTCTCGAAGGAAGGATAGACTCTTAGGAATCTTAACCTTGTCCCAAGGGAATCCTGCAGATTCACACCAACAGATATACCAAATAATGTGGTAATTTTTCTGGTTACAGGCTTTCAGGCCTGAACAAGAGTATTAATAACAGAATCTGAGAACCCTCGCTTTGATAAGATCAAGCGTTCAATCTCCAAGCAGTCAGCTGGAGTGGGTCGAACGGACCTAGAACAAGAAGGTCTCGTCTCAAAGGTAGCTTCCATGGTGGAGCCGATGACATATTCACCAGATCTGCATACCAAGTCCTGCGTGGCCACGCAGGAGCTATCAAAATCACCGACGCCCTCTCCTGATTGATCCTGGCTACCAGCCTGGGGATGAGAGGAAACAGCGGGAACACATAAGCTAGTTTGAAGGTCCAAGGTGCTACTAGTGCATCCACTAGAGCCGCCTTGGGATCCCTGGATCTGTACCCGTAGTAAGGAACTCTGAAGTTCTGACGAGAGGCCATCAGATCCATGTCTGGAATGCCCCACGGTTGAGTGACTTGGGCAAAGATTTCCGGATGGAGTTCCCACTCCCCCGGATGCAATGTCTGACGACTCAGAAAATCCGCTTCCCAATTTTCCACTCCTGGGATGTGGATAGCAGACAGGTGGCAGGAGTGAGACTCCGCCCATAGAATGATTTTGGTCACTTCTTCTATCGCTAGGGAACTCCTTGTTCCCCCCTGATGGTTGATGTATGAACTTGGCCCTCGCTAACTGAGGCCAAGCTTTGAGAGCATTGAATATCGCTCTCAGTTCCAGAATATTTATCGGTAGAAGAGATTCTACCCGAGACCAAAGACCCTGAGCTTTCAGGGATCCCCAGACCGCGCCCCAGCCCATCAGACTGGCGTCGGTCGTGACAATGACCCACTCTGGTCTGCGGAAGGTCATCCCTTGTGACAGGTTGTCCAGGGACAGCCACCAACGGAAAGAGTCTCTGGTCCTCTGATTTACTTGTATCTTCGGAGACAAGTCTGAATAGTCCCCATTCCACTGACTGAGCATGAACAGTTGTAATGGTCTTAGATGAATGCGCACAAAAGGAACTATGTCCATTGCCGCTACCATCAAACCTATCACTTCCATGCACTGCGCTATGGAAGGAAGAGGAACGGAATGAAGTATCCGACAAGAGTCTAGAAGTTTTGTTTTTCTGGCTTCTGTCAGAAAAATCCTCATTTCTAAGGAGTCTATTATAGTTCCCAAGAAGGGAACCCTCGTTGACGGAGATAGAGAACTCTTTTCCACGTTCACTTTCCATCCGTGAGATCTGAGAAAGGCCAGGACAATGTCCGTGTGAGCCTTTACTTGAGGAAGGGACGACGCTCGAATCAGAATGTCGTCCAAGTAAGGTACTACAGCAATGCCCCTTGGTCTTAGCACCGCCAGAAGGGACCCTAGTACCTATGAGAAAATCCTAGGAGCAGTGGCTAATCCGAAAGAAAACGCCACGAACTGGAAATGCTTGTCCAGGAATGCAAACCTTAGGAACCGATGATGTTCCTTGTGGATAGGAATATGTAGATACGCATCCTTGAAATCCACCTTGGTCATGAATTGACCTTCCTGGATGGAAGGAAGAAGTGTGCGAATGGTTTCCATCTTGAACGATGGAACCTTGAGAAACTTGTTCAAGATCTTGAGATCTAAGATTGGTCTGAACGTTCCCTCTTTTTTGGGAACTATGAACAGATTGGAGTAGAACCCCATCCCTTGTTCTCCTAATGGAACAGGATGAATCACTCCCATTTTTAGCAGGTCTTCTACCCAATGTAAGAATGCCTGTCTTCTTATGTGGTCTGAAGACAACTGAGACCTGTGGAACCTCCCCCTTGGAGGAAGCCCCTTGAACTCCAGAGAATAACCTTGGGAGACTATTTCTAGCGCCCAAGGATCCAGAACATCTCTTGCCCCAGCCTGAGCGAAGAGAGAGAGTCTGCCCCCCACCAGATCCGGTCCCGGATCGGGGGCCCGCATTTCATGCTGTCTTGGTAGCAGTGGCAGGTTTCCTGGCCTGCTTTCCTTTGTTCCAGCCTTGCATAGGTCTCCAGGCTGGATTGGCTTGAGAAGTATTACCTTCCTGCTTAGAGGACGTAGCCCTTGGGGCTGATCCGTTTCTGCGAAAGGGACGAAACTTAGGTTTATTTTTGGTCTTGAAAAGACCTATCCTGAGGAAGGGCGTGGCCCTTGCCCCCAGTGATATCAGAGATAATCTCTTTCAAGTCAGGGCCAAAGAGTGTTTTCCCCTTGAAAGGAATGTCAAGCAATTTGTTCTTGGAAGACGCATCCGCTGCCCAAGATTTTAACCAAAGCGCTCTGCGCCACAATAGCAAACCCAGCATTTTTTCGCCGCTAACCTAGCCAATTGCAAGGTGGCGTCTAGGGTGAAAGAATTAGCCAATTAAGAGCACGAATTCTGTCCATAATCTCCTCATAAGAAGGAGAATTACTAATAATCGCCTTTCCTAGCTCATCAAACTAGAAACACGCGGCTGCAGTGACAGGGACAATGCATGCAATTGGTTGTAGAAGGGAACCTTGCTGAACAAACATCTTTAGCAGACCTTCTATTTTTTTATCCATAGGATCTTGGAAAGCACAACTATCTTCTATGGGTATAGTGGCGCGCTTGTGTAGAGTAGAAACCGCCCCCTCGACCTTGGGGACTGTCTGCCATCAGTCCTTTCTGGAGTCGACTATAGGAAAACAATTTTATAAATATGGGGGGAGGTACTAAAGGTATACCGGGCCTGTCCCATTCTTTACTAACAATGTACGCCACCCGCTTGGATATAGGAAAAGCTTCGGGGGGCCCTCTCTAAGAACTTTTCCATTTTACATAGTGGTTCTGGAATGACCAGATAATCACAATCATCCAAATTGGATAACACCTCCTTAAGCAGAGCGCGGAGATGTTCCAACGTAAATTTAAAAGTAATCACATCAGGTTCAGCTTGTTGAGAAATGTTTCCTGAATCTGAAATTTCTCCCTCAGACAAAACCTCCCTGGCCCCCTCAGACTGGTGTAGGGGCCCTTCAGAAACCATATCATCAGCGTTCTCATGCTCTACAGAATTTTCTAAAACAGAGCAGTCGCGCTTTCGCTGATAAGCGGGCATATTGGCTAAAATGTTTTTGATAGAATTATCCATTACAGCCGTTAAATGTTGCATAGTAAGGAGTATTGGCGCACTAGATGTACTAGGGGCCTCCTGTATGGGCAAGACTGGTGTAGACGAAGGAGGGGATGATGCAGTACCATGCTTACTCCCCTCACTTGAGGAATCATCTTGGGCATCATTTTTACTAAATTTTTTTATGACATAAAATACATATAGTTAAATGAGAAGGAACCTTGGTTTCCCCACAGTCAGAACACAATCTATCTGGTAGTTCAGACATGTTAAACAGGCATAAACTTGATAACAAAGCACAAAAAACGTTTTAAAATAAAACCGTTACTGTCACTTTAAATTTTAAACTAAACACACTTTATTACTGCAATTGCGAAAAAGTATGAAGGAATTGTTCAAAATTCACCAAAATTTCACCACAGTGTCTTAAAGCCTTAAAAGTATTGCACACCAAATTTGGAAGCTTTAACCCTTAAAATAACGGAACCGGAGCCGTTTTTATATTTAACCCCTTTACAGTCCCTGGAATCTGCTTTGCTGAGACCCAACCAAGCCCAAAGGGGAATACGATACCAAATGATGCCTTCAGAAAGACTTTTCTATGTATCAGAGCTCCACACACATGCAGCTGCATGCCATGCTGTCCTCAAAAACAAGTGCGCCATACCGGCGCGAAAATGAGGCTCTGACTATGATTAGGGAAAGCCCCTAAAGAATAAGGAGTCAAAAACAGTGCCTGCCGATATAATCATATCAAAATACCCAGAATAAATGATTCCTCAAGGCTAAATATGTGTTAATAATGAATCGATTTAGCCCAGAAAAAGTCTACAGTCTTAATAAGCCCTTGTGAAGCCCTTATTTACTATCTTAATAAACATGGCTTACCGGA
Source organism: Bombina bombina (assembly GCF_027579735.1). Classification (NCBI taxonomy): domain Eukaryota; kingdom Metazoa; phylum Chordata; class Amphibia; order Anura; family Bombinatoridae; genus Bombina; species Bombina bombina. Next base: position 1,072,214,885 of record NC_069502.1, read on the forward strand.
TCCCATAGGGAAAATGACAGCTTCCAGCATTACATCGTCTTGTTAGAATGTGTCATACCTCAAGCAGTAAGAGACTGCACACTGTTCCCCCAACTGAAGTTAATTGCTCTCAACAGTCCTGTGTGGAACAGCCATGGATTTTAGTTACGGTGCTAAAATCATTTTCCTCATACAAACAGAAATCTTCATCTCTTTTCTGTTTCTGAGTAAATAGTACATACCAGCACTATTTTAAAATAACAAACTCTTGATTGAATAATAAAAACTACAGTTAAACACTAAAAAACTCTAAGCCATCTCCGTGGAGATGTTGCCTGTACAACGGCAAAGAGAATGACTGGGGTAGGCGGAGCCTAGGAGGGATCATGTGACCAGCTTTGCTGGGCTCTTTGCCATTTCCTGTTGGGGAAGAGAATATCCCACAAGTAAGGATGACGCCGTGGACCGGACACACCTATGTTGGAGAAAAGAAGTTTGAAAAAGACCTAAAATTTTTTATTAGAAGGCACGAAGTCAGACAAAGCCTTTAAAATAGAATCAGAAAAATATTCTTATAAATCTTCTACGTAATTCTTGTACATAAGATGTAAAAAGAATAGCAAATATATAAAGGATAAATACTAACGGATTCTGCATGTAAAAGTTTATCATGATAACTTATTACAAACCATAGCTAAAGAAAAAACATTCATAACATTTTTTTAAAATAAATGAACTTAGCTTTGGTAGGACTGAACTTCAGTCAAAAGGAATCCCTTAGAACGATTTTGAAACAGGAACAGTGAAATCTTGCAAGATGTAATAGAAAAAAACAATATTTAAAGCAAAATTATCAAATTCCTTAAATGACAGTTTCAGGAATGGGAAAAGAAATGCAAAATAATAAGCTTCTAAAAACCAGAAGCAATAAAAAAGTGAAATTTAAATAACCACATTTTTTTGCCGGCAAAAATGACGCCCACATTATTGGTGCTAAATACAACGCCCATATTCTTTGGCGCCAAGTATGACGCCACATCCTCTGACGCCGAAACCGACGCCCACATTTTTTGGCGGGAAAAAAATGTCTGAATATACATGCGTCAAAAAATGACGTTTACAGAATACAACTTCCGGCGTCAACTACGGCGCCGGAAATGACAAAATGTTTGCGCCAAAAAAGTCAGCGCCAAGAATGATGCAATAAAAAGCAAAATTTTCTGCCCCCGCGAGCCTAACAGCACGCAGGGAAAATGGTCAATTGAGAATTTTCAAGGTAATGAAAAATAAATTGAATTAAAATGCATTATCCCAAATAATGAAACTGACAGTCTGAATTATAAAGGAATACTGATTATCCTGAATCATGGCAAATATAAGTTTAAAGACATATATTTAGAACTTTACATATAAAGTGCCCAACCATAGCTTAGAGTGTCAGAAAAAATAAGATTTACTTACGCCAGGACACTCATCTACATATAGTAGATAGCCAAACCAGTACTGAAACGAGAATCAGTAGAGGTAATGGTATATAAGAGTATATCGTAGATCTGAAAAGGGATGTAAGAGATGAATCTCTACGACCGATAACAGAGAACCTATGAAATAGATCCCATAGAAGGAGACCATGGTATTCAAATAGGCAATACTCTTTTCACATCCCTCTGACATTCACTGCACTCTGAGAGGAAAACCGGGCTCCAGCCTGCTGCGAAGCACATATCAACGTAGAATCTAGCACAAACTTACTTCACCACCTCCATGGGAGGCAAAGTTTGTAAAACTGAATTGTGGGTGTGGGGAGGGGTGTATTTATAGGCATTTTGAGGTTTGGGAAACTTTGCCCCTCCTGGTAGGAATGTATATCCCATACGTCACTAGCTCATGGACTCTTGCTAATTACATGAAAGTATAGTAAAACGGCTATGGCAGATACGGTTAATCAAATAGGCAACACTGAGTACTGCTGCAGTGCTAAAAGGGTTCTGTAACATTTCTGTAACACTAACTTCCCCACTTTAGTTTAGAGTACCTGGAGACGTTTGCAGCCTGTAAAGTGTGATTGGTACTTATCTGTTTGACTTTCCTCATGCCGTGGAGAGAATTTGTGGCTTGCCGTCGGCAAGATGTATCTTGCTGCATTACACACTGGAACTGTTTTAGACTCCTTCAGTTAGTATCGACACTTATTAGAAGATCTTTGGGCCTGTACTTTCCTTTTGGGTCATTGAATTCGGTATATGTTGAATCATTCATTATAACAGAGATGAGATTAGATATGCAGAAGTGTGGCTGTTTATTTTACTCACTCCATATACTATGCTGAAACTCAGATTGTGCTCTGTTTTACCATTCCATTGATGAACTATGATGGCCAATTTACCGGAGACCAAGGGACTGATTGTCAGTGGAGGCTCCTCCATATGTGCACTGTCGCACGTGAACCCCCAGGGGGCAGAGGAGGGGAAAAAAAATGAGCAGGGAAAAAAAAATATGAAAAATTAAATTTTTTATGTATATTATTTTATATTGTATTTATTATATTTATTGTGCAGTGTATACTATCAGTAATATGATCATGATGCCAGGCTGCCAGCTTAAGCTGCTTGCAATGCTATCACATCAGATATTTTCATTTTGGTACCAGGTACATTTGAGTTTATTAGGCAGGAGGCAGGAGCTAGGACTGGGTGGACACTTCAGTGTGTGGTGACGTCCGTGACGTCACACACACCACAGCACCATGGCGCTCGTCACACTGCTGCCTGAGGGGGCTGAGAGAGGCTGAGTCTGTGAGTCATAGATTGACAGTCAGGCTCCAGTCTCCACCCCCCACTCGCAAGTGCGGTAAGGAGCGCTATATGCCTGCACAGTGATCACAATGTATTCACTGTGCAGGCGTAGCTCCTCCCCAGCTTCATGCCTATAGAGGCATAATCGCACAGGCTGAACTGTGCGGTCGTTCAGCCTGTGCTCTGTCTCCTCCCCCAGCCTCTCGTTCTGGACTGTGTGATAGGCTGAGAGGGCTCCCTGGCTCACGTGATGGTCCCCACGAGGCTCCTCCCGGCTCAACGGCGCGAAAATCTTTGTGGAGATAGCCGTTGAGCTGAGAGGAGGCGTTTTGCATAGCTCTGTTGTGCAAAAATCTGTTAGCAAAAAACGAATTTGTTTTGCTGCCTGCTGGCAGCCATCAACAGTCAACACAGTTATATTTGCTGCTGCTGAGCCTGAGCTGCAGTGTGCAAATAGCCTTAGGGCTCCTTAGGCTAATTAATAAATATAGGCTAATATAGACAGTGAGTGAGTTAGAGTTCAGTTAACCATTATTACATTTAGCTTAGCTTAGCAATAGAGTTTAGAACTTAATTTTAGATTCAGCTCTGTTGTTCAAAAATCTGTTAACTGCAAAAAACGATTTTGTTTTGCTGCCTGCTGGCAGCCATCAATACAGTCATATTTGCTGCTGCAGTGTGCAAATAGCCTTAGGCTAATAATAGACAGTGAGTGAGTTAGTTAGAGTTAGCCATTATTACATTTAGCTTAGCTTAGCTTAGCTTAGCAATAGAGTTTAGAACTTAACTTTAGATTCACAGTCACTAACTACTAGTATTCTATTATCTATCTAGTAGAACATAGTTACTAATTAAATTTTATACTACTATATTATATTAGTTCAGTAAGTTGTTTGACAGTTTGTGGGCAGATATTTTAATGATTTTTGCTGCAGGCCTGCAGTTTTTTATATAGAGTAACTGAGTGAGTTGAGTCTTGAACTACTAGTGTTGAAAAAAAATATTTTTTTCTACTTTGTAATTTAAACAACAGATACAGTCTGAGTCTGAGATTGCTTTTTATATAGAGTAACTTGAGTTGAGTCTTAAACTTGAACTAGTGTTTAAATTTTTTATTTTTTTTTCTACTTGTTATTTAAACAACACATACAGTCTGAGTCTGAGATTGCTTTTTATATAGAGTAACTTGAGTTGAGTCTTGAACTTGAACTAGTGTTAATAAATAAATAAATTCATTTTTCTACTTGTAATTTAAACAACAGATACAGTCTGAGTCTGAGATTGCTTTTGATATAGAGTAACTTGAGTTGAGTCTTGAACTTGAACTAGTGTTAAAAAATAAATTTATTTTTCTACTTGTAATTTAAACAACAGACACAGTCTGAGTCTGAGATTAGCAAGTTTAGGAGTATACTGGACTTTTAGGGAGTTCTTTAACAATTTAGTTCAACTTCTAGTTGATATTTTCTAATAGCTGCAGAGCAGCAGAGCTACCTACCTACAAGTTATATATTAGATAACAACCGCCAAACTATTTAAACTATTACTTCAAGTTGAGTTGTATATTTTCTAACAGCTGAAGAGCGACCTACCTACAAGTTATATATATAATATTAGATAGCAACCGCCAAAATATTAAACTATTACTTCAAGTTGAGTTGTATATTTTATAAAAGCTGCAGAGCTACCTACCTACAAGTTATATATATAATATTAGATAACAACCGCCAAAATATTAAACTATTACTTCAAGTTGATTTGTATATTTTATAACAGCTGCAGAGCTACCTACCTACAAGTTATATATATAATATTAGATAACAACCGCCAAAATATTAAACTATTACTTCAAGTTGAGTTGTATATTTTCTAACAGCTGCAGACCTACCTACCTGCTACCTACAAGTTATATATTACATAAAAACCGCCAAAATATTAAACTATTACTTCAAGTTAAGTTGTATATTTTATAACAGCTGCAGAGCTACCTACCTACAAGTTATATATATAATATTAGATAACAACTGCCAAAATATTAAACTATTACTTCAAGTTGAGTTGTATATTTTCTAACAGCTGCAGACTTTCGTAAAGGGGTGTGGCTTTTAAAAATGGGTGTGGCTTGTTAAAAGGGGCGTGGTTTTTTAAAAGGGTCATGTTTTTCAAAGGGGCGTGCCTTTCTAAAAGGGGCAGGGTCTTGTGCACCCCCATTCTAAAACTTCACCAGCCGCCACTGCTGATTGTAATTAGGGTATTACAGAATTGCTGGATTATCACATTTATAATAAGTTTTTGTTCTTATTTTGTATGTGAATCCTGTCCCTTAACAGCCGAATGTTTGTTATTGTTTATTATTACAATGTAAACGTACATCTCTGTATATGCAGCCTTCCTAGCAAATTATCAAATGCCTATTTATATTTCACATTGCTGTATGTGCTGATTCAAAGCAGGCTGGCTAATTTCTAAATAGGCGGGGACCACCAGCCAAATGTACCTGGAACTATTAATATCCACACTGCATGATATTGAATAGACTAGAGACTGAAGAGTTAATAATGGTTTGGCAATTTTACAACCCTTGAGTTAATCAAATATAGATATACTTGCTCTCATGTACAAACATTCTTATCCCATGATTCCCAGTGACTGCTATGCTACATATATATCTCAAATTCTGTCAGTTGAAAAAGCAGGAGTGTAAGCTTACGAGCCGGCCCTTTTTTGGTTCAGTACCTGGGTAGCACTTGCTGATTGGTGGCTAAATGTAGCCACCAATCAGCAAGCGCTATCCAGAGTTCTGAACCAAAAATGGGCCGGCTCATAAGCTTACATTCCTCCTTTTTCAAATAAAGATACCAAGAGAACAAAGAAAAATTGATAATAGGAGTAAATTAGAAAGTTTCTTAAATTGCATGTTCTATCTGAATCATGAAATAAAATATTTAGGTTCAGTATCCCTTTAAGTAAACAAAGCAGGTAATAAAAACTTTTACTAAGAAAAAGCTCCTTTTATACAGAGCCTTATCAGCTCTGCAGGACACTTTAAAGGTTGCTATAGCAACCATTGCCGATCGTCTCACTCGTGAGCTGGATCAGCTTTTGAGTGACACTTTTCAGACTGCACCTCTTTGCAGAAGCAGTGAGGAGGTAGATGAAGGCTGTAATGCGCAGGCTCTGACTTCCATATTGGTCAAACAACTCGGAGCATAATTAAAAGCAGAATCAGTGATTTCAATGGGAGTGGAAAGGATATACATTTGTAAAACTAATATCTTTACTACAGTGAAATACATTTAATAGGTATATATCGATTAAATTTGATGCACACACTAACCATTTCATTAAAAATGAATATATTGGCCCTTTAACCCCTTAAGTTCCGATGTAAACAAATAAGTAAAAGTTAAAATCATGCAATTGTTCAGGTTGATTTCAATGATGGGATCGGGTCAGGGGGAAGTGCCAATGACGCTAGACACGCCCTCCTGCCCGCAATCCCAATTAGCAAGCAGCTATGGCTTCAGGAAAGCCAAACAGCTAGGACGTTCCATGCCATCCTAACGGCGCTAAAGCCCAGCACAGTTAGGATAGCATGGAACGTCCTAATGATGGGGAGGTTTTAAGGTACAGCAAAGAAGAAACTAATCTCCCATTAGGCCAACAACATTTACAACTAAATTTAACAACTGAACTGTGAGATCTAGCCACAAGAAGAGATGACAGCTATCTTTATTTCCTAAAGAAAGTCACTTTAAGAAAAAAATAATAGAGTTGATCTTTAGTTTGTCAACCATAAATTATGTGATCTTTAACAAGGATCTTGCCAGCCCCTATGGGGAGGATCTGATTACAAGGGATGTCATTAACTTGATTGAGATATCCTGACAAAGGCTTTGTCACAAAGGGGGGCAGACTACCATATTTCACTGGTGATACAAGTTTGTCATGGGTTTAGTTGTCATACCAATCCAGACAGATGAGTTAGCTTTTTTTGGACTTACCCTACACACAAACATTTCAAGGGTTTTTGGAGGAAGTCAAAGTTCATGCTTGTTCAAGAGGTTGTATGGTAATATTATATTTTATAGCTGCCTTTATGAAAGTGATTACTTTTGCCCTGTTCCCTACGAGTAAAGTAAAACTGAGCTTGCCCTATGGTAAGTACTGATGGAATTACAAATAGTAAATTGTCAACAATAAGGAACACATTTATTTCTACTGATGATCCCTGCACGCCAATTCGAAACCTGTACAACTGCTTAAAATGCATTGCAGATATTTCTGATGAATTATGGGTTTCTATAAAATTACACAAAATTCTATTTATTTTCCTTTAGCCTATAATATTTTCCTCTTAGTAATTACTGTTATAATGGAGTCATTTTTAAAGAGAAAGTTTGTAATTGCAATAGCCGTAAAAATGGCTTCACATTGTTTAGAACAATCTGTTCTCTTCTAAATTTGTTTAACCTCATGTTTCCCAAAATAAGTAGGCGTACAACATTTTAATAATACCAATACCTAATATTCTAAGCAGAATTAAATCCCACTCTTACTGGTACATGTTTCTCCTTGGCAACTAGTATCACTCTGTTGGGGACACATAAATTAGTTTCATTCTTCAGGCTGACTGTTCATAAAACCTTTTTCAGTGATTATTCTGAATGGTCCAAATTGAATGATATTCTACTTGAAAATAAATGCAACTATTATTATTATCTGTTATTGTTCTGTCAGTTTATTAATGGTAAGGGCCCAAGTCAGTCATTAGATTTATTTAGGAAGGATTTTGAAGAAAATAGCAGCACATAATGGTTTATTCATTGGGTCACTGATAGAAATGTCACCAAATGTCCCTTCTCTAAATAAAAAAATATATAAAAATAATATCACATGTATTATGGTAGCACAGAAACGCTGCAATTTGTTCTTTGCTGTAAGAGTATTTTTCATATGCGTATAACTTTGGATAAGATTAACACATCTAGCTGAAAGGTAGTATAAAAATACCTGTATATTTAGAAGGGGTTTCACTAGAAAACTGCAATATGTGGAGTGAATACATTAAGCCCTTTTGAGATATTTAATGGAATCTGAAAAAATAGAGAGATGTTGATATTTAATCCTTCATCCAAGTCCTTTATAAAAATATAAAAATAATAAACAGGGCCTAGTACGGAACCTACTAATTACTTCTGTCTAATCTTTTATCCAGTTATTTATCCATCAGTTAACCTAAGGCTAAATTACAATTGACATGCAAACAGTGTGCAATATTGAAATTCCAAGTTAAAAGTAAACGTAACCGCACAAGAGTAAACTAAATTTGCACTCGTCTGGTTAGCTCGACTGAAGAGCTCGCTTAAAGGGTTAAGGCTAAATAAAAAGTTTCTCCAAGCATAACATATATGAATTAAAATAAAGTGTTACACTCATATATACACTATCTGATATAAATGATTTATATAAATATTAAAACAGTATAAGGGTTCAAAGGTGTTTGGTATATGACAAGGTATTTGAATATAAAGGGCTATAATGTATATAATATACATATACTGTACATGTCTAAATAGGTGTAATGGTGTATGTATGTGTATATATATATATATATATATATATATATATATATATATATATATATATATATAAATACTGTATATGTGTATACGTGTGTATTTATGCTTTTATATGTGTATATATTTATATACACCCTCTCAGCTACCTACCTTGTGCAAAATTCCCAGGTGCCTTCTCACCCTTGTGCACACTTCACAGGTGCTTTCTCACCCTTGTGCACACTTCACAGGTGCCTTCTCACCCTTGTGCACACTTCACAGGTGCCTTCTCGCCCCCTTATATACTTCCCCAGACACTCTCCCACTTTTACACAAATCTTTTGTAATATAACTTGAGGAGTACACTTTCAGGAAACATACATTAAAAGAGGTCTGTAGGATAGCTATAACACCATGCTTATGCAAGCATGCTGCAAATTTATGGGTAGTGGTAGCCATGGAGTTAAGGAAGCATACACTCTTGGAATGCATGTGTTCAGGAACATGGGGCATTATTTTCCTGCTTTTTTATTTTCTATCACTATGCAGGCATTTTCTGCAAAAAAAAAACAAACAAACAAAAAAAACTGTGGCATTTCTTTTGCCTAGCACTTAGAACACTGACCTTCAAAGCTAATTCCAGGGTATTTTCATGGATCAAGAAATGTCATGTAATTTTCTATTTATTATGCTATATACATTTATGAATAAGCTTTGTGGAATCATTTAAAACAATAACTAGATGAAAATATATTTTAGTTCTGTTATGCAAACATCATGCTTCTTAAAGGGATACTAAACCCACATTTTTTCTTTCATGATACAGATAGAGCATGCAGTTGTAAACAACTTTCTAATTTACTCCTATTATCAATGTTTCTTTGTTCTCTTGTTATCTTTATTTAAAAAGAAAGTATCTAAGCTTGGGAGTTGACCCATTTTTGGTTCAGCACCTGGGTAGTGCTTGCTGGTTGGAGGCTAAATGTGGCCACCAATCAGCATCCACTATCCAGGGTGCTGAATCAAAAATGGGCCAGCCTATGACATAGTGCTAAATCATGGGATGACCTAGTCATGGGGTAAAGAAAACATATACATGTTTGTATCTACATGGTCAGGAGGCAGGGGGTATTCCTATTCTATTTCCAACTGCCACTACTTGTTTTAAAGGCACACACTTAAATTAACTGGATACAAGATGACATTTTAAACAACGTTCCAATTTACTTTTATTATCCATTTTGCTTAGTTCTCTTAGTATCCTTTCTTAAAGAGTAAACATAGGCGAGTTCAGGAGCGTGCACGTGTCTTTAGCCATCTGGCGTTTGCAACACTGTTTTTATCAATGTTATACATAGTTGCAAACAGAACTGCCATATAATGCTACAAACATTCTATAGCAGCAGAGTTTGCAACCATGCATAACATTGTTTAAAGCATTTTTGCAAACACTTGCCAGATGGCTAAGGACACATGCACACTTCTGAGCTTATGATTACTCTTTCACAAAGGATACCAAGAGAACTAAACAAAAAATATAATAGAAGTAAATAGGAAAGTTTTTTCAAATGGCATGTCCTGTCTGAATCATGAATGTTTAATTTTGACTTTACTGACCCTTTAAAGCCTGCTAAGAATCAGGAACAAGGAATACAGATGTTCTTGGAAAAAAACTGCAGAGCACAAATCTCTGAACCCTATTCTGGGACAAGTAATTACATAGACAAAGGCCTTGTGTGAAATGTTATATTCCTTAAGGTGTGTAGGTTTGGGAAATATATGATCTTAAGGGGTTACATTAGGTATAGGGGGTTCTTAAACTCTAAAGAATAAAGAAAGCATTTTTTAATTTAATCATGAAAATGCTATGCTTGCACAGGACGAGTTGGGTCTGCCCGTCTTATCGGCCAGCTGTACGTTTGCTGCACAATTATTGTTGCACAAGGATTCCTTTGTGCAGTACGACTTCCTGTTCTCTGCAAGGACTGTCAATCAACCCAAACAATATGTTGCAGGTTTCCAAAACAGTCTTCCCTGCTTATACTAATCCCATAGCTATTTATTTTGTGTTTTAGTTTGGTGTTTGTGTATTCAGGAGACATGGGGCATTCTAAATTACTTTTTTGATTATTACTGTGTATTCAATAATATGGCAAGAATAATAGAATAATTTGTCAGTAAAGAACATGGACAAACTTTTCAGTTAAAAAATAACAAGTCTGTATTTAAAGCCGATTCCTGGATGGGTATTTTTATGGGTTAAGAACTATTCTGGAAAGTAAAAATTAAACTTTCATGATTCAAATAGAGCAGGCAATTTTAACCAACTTTCCAATTTACTTCTGTAATCAAATTTGCTTTGTTCTATTGGTATCTTTAAATGAAGAGTAAAACTAGGTAGGCTCATAAGAGCTCAGAAGTGTGCACGTGTCTTACTCTATGGCAGCAACATTGTATTACAAAGCTTCTACTTACAGTTAATGTGAATTTTCACAAATGAAAGCAGGGGCACTTGCATTCATGAAAGTTTACATTGCAGCCATTTTTTAAATAAAACTTACCTTTTATTCCTTGCAAGCTTGGAACATTAGAGCAGCAATTCCCCGCCCCCAGGTCATCTTCTTACATCAGAAATGATGAATCCGGCTTCCTCCAATCATGGTGTGGCCTCAGGCAATGTTTGCTCTGGGGGGGGAAGCCGTTATTGGGGGAAGCCAGATTTGTCATTTCTGACGTAAGAAGAGAGGTCATTTATGAATTGTCCCAAGTTAGGGTTTGGGAAATCTGGTCGCCTTAGTTCAACACCTTTGTGGGAGCTATAAACAAAAAACACAAAACTTAGGTGCACTAATTCATTACAGCATGTAATTTTAGCACTATAATAGTCCCTTTAAAAAAATAAAAAAAAATATGTGTATGTTATTGTATGATAAATTACTGAAGATTGGTCTAGTTTACAATTGTACAGTATTCAGTGTGATCAATTTAAATTATTCTTTTTTAACAAACACTAGTGACACTTTTATAATGTACAGTAAATATAGTCCTTAAGAACTGTTGGTACAGCTGAGTGCGTACTCAGAAAGAACACACTGTGGTCCCAAACACAGCAATGTAAACATCAAAGACCAATCTGTGTGGAAGCAAATATTGCATTTTCACTATTATTATTTTGTTCTATATTAAAATGTAGGAAGTGGGGGGGGGGGGGGGCGTGGCTAAGCAGCAGCCATGATAGGACACATTTTCCAAAAGTTCTGAAAAATACCTAAATAATCTGTCAAATATCTCCTGGACTCTGCTGAATCCTACATTTTTTAAGTCACCATAAGCTACCCAGTTCAAAGCTGACTAGATTCATATACGTATTACAGAATTTGAGTATCTATCAGCGCGGATATACGCTAGGTGACGGGCCTACTGCAAATATCATCCCCCCCCTGAGCTCTGGGGTTATTAGGCTCAACATGGCTACCCAAAATAAGGAGGAATATTACACAGCATTATGCATCAAATGTGTCATAGCTTTGACAACTTGATCCTGACGGTGCAACAAGGAGACTTAAAGAGCCAGCCTTCAAATACGACAAGACCGCAACCAGGCGCATCAACTAACGCCCAGAAAAAGGAGACCTTACTCGTGCAGCACTTCCTCCTAACAGACTGTCTTCATTCCGATTCTCCCCACATTACAGTGAGTGGAGTAGATCCGGAGACGCCAATGCCATTACCTAACCCCCCTTTGTCAGCGCACTACCAAGGTTTACCAAATCTGGCCGAGGCGTCTCTGGGTTGCCATCAGAGGCTGTTAAATACTTTATCAGCCGCAAATGCAGACGTATCTCCACCCGATCACTGTACCTGGACAGTGGGGAGAGGTCCATCATTGGTGATTCTCTGGTGGGAAGCAGCCGATCCCTTGGAGGGTTGCCTGAGCACCCATGGCCACTTGGCACTTAAACCAGTGGCATCTCTCTTCTCCACAAGTAACAAAGGAGATACAAGTCCAGACGCTGCAGATTCTCAAGCAGCCTTTACCTACTGTTCAGCCCCCAAGACGACGATCTGGGATGCAATACTCTGACACTTTTACACTAACAATTCTCAGGAGTATTTCTGGAGTCAAAAACCCTATGGCTAAAACAGATTGACTCTCGAGACTCTGTTACTCAAAGGGGAATAGGCTGAAATATCTGCCTCCTAGGAACAGGCGAGAAGGGGATTACCCTTCCTATTGTATGCCTAGCTGTTCTTTTTGTGTTCAACCATTTTTATAGTACATATTTTGACTATCTGTCGACTTTCACCAGTTTAGTGTTTCTAGACAGTATACATGTTACATACAACGTGATGCCTTAATTATAGATACACAACTACCTGAACTATTATAGAGGTCAGACTTGCACTATGTGGGTCATAATTTGTCTCACTAATTGCGTTAAAAGTTTTAACTATATATGTAGTTTAGTTACAAGTTTACACAGCCTTTTTAAAACTACTACTAAAAACACAATTTATGTAAGAACTTACCTGATAAATTAATTTCTTTCATATTGGCAAGAGTCCATGAGCTAGTGACGTATGGGATATACAATCCTACCAGGAGGGGCAAAGTTTCCCAAACCTCAAATGCCTATAAATACACCCCTCACCACACCCACAATTCAGTTTAACGAATAGCCAAGTAGTGGGGTGAAAAGCATACAAAAAGATGAACTGTAAAAATAATTGTGCTTTTATACAAAAAATCATAACCACCATAAAAAGGGTGGGCCTCATGGACTCTTGCCAATATGAAAGAAATTAATTTATCAGGTAAGTTATTATATAAATTATGTTTTCTTTCATGTAATTGGCAAGAGTCCATGAGCTAGTGACGTATGGGATAGAAATACCCAAGATGTGGAAGTCCACAGAAGAGTCACTAGAGAGGGATGGATAAAATAGCAACAGCTACTTCCACTGAGAAATTAAATCCACACAATAATTAAGTTTTTCTCAAAAAAACTTAAGTCAAAAGCAGTAGAATCAAATTGAAACAGCTGCCTAAAGAACTTTTTCTACCAAAGACTGCTTCAGAAGAAGCAAATACATCAAAATGGTAAAAACAATAAAAGTATGCAAAGAAGACCAAATTACTGATTTACAATCTTCATTCTGAAAAAGCCCAAGAAAAGGTGACTGGGCTTAGTAGAATGAGCTGTAAAACTCTGAGGCGGAGCCAGCCCTGCCTCGAAATAAGCCTTGAAAAAGAAAAGCTTTAATCAGGATGCCAAAAAAATGGCAGAGGCTTCCTAACCTTTTCTGGAAACAGAAAAACAGCAGATAGACTAGAAGTCTTCTGAAATCCTAGTAACCTTGATATAGAATTATAAAGTTCTTACCACATCCAAAGGATGTAAAGAACTCTCAAAGGATTCTTTAGGATTAGGACACAAAGAAGGGAGAACAATTTATCTACTAATGTTGTTCAAATTCACAACCTTAGGAAAAAAAGAAGTCCACAAAACAACTTATCTAGATGAAAAAAACAGATAAGAAGACACACAAGAGAGCTGATAAATCAGAAACTCTTGTAGCAGAAGAGATAGTCAAAAGAAACAACACTTTCCAAGAAAGTAGATAATCTTCAAAGAAAATATAGGCTCAAAAGAAAAGAGCCTGCAAAATCTTTAAACCAAATAAGACTCCAAAAAGGAGAAATTAATAAATGAACAGGCTTGATACCAACCAAAGCCTGAACAAAACAGTGAATATCAGGAAGTTAAAATTTGCAGACAAACTTATCCAACCCATCCTGAAAAACTGTAAAATCCTAGGAATTCTAAAAGAATACCAAGATAATTTATGAGAAGAACACTATAAAATATAGGTTTTCCAAACCTGATAATACATGTTCCTTGAAACAGACTTATAAGCCTGCAACATAGCGATACAAGAAACTTGTATGTCAGAGAAACTTGTATGACTAAACACTAATCAATTTCCATACCGCCAAATTAGTAATTTGAGATACCGAAGGAAAAATAGCAAGAGGGCTGGCCAAAGAGAAGCGGCCAAGGATGACAACTGGACATCCGAACAAGATCCACATACCAAACCTGTGAGGCCATGCTGATGATATCAGAAACACATGACACTGTTCCAATATGATGTTGAAAATCACCTTTGGAAGAAAAAAAAACAAAGGCGGAAAGATGTAGTCAGGTTGCAAAACCAAGATACTGCTAATGCATCCACCATCTCCACCTTAGGATCCCTGGACCTGAAAAGGTAACTGGGAAATTGAGAAAACACATCTGTATAGAGACACCACTCTCCCGGATGTAAAGACTGACGGCTAAAATAATCCACCTCCCAAATGTCTAAAATCGTAGAAAATAGACAGGAGATGAATTCCATCTGAGAACGTATTCAAGATACTTCTTAATTGCTAAGGAACTATGAGTCCCTATTGTTGATTGACATATTCCTCAGTTGAGATATTGAATGTCGGAAAACAATAAATGAAAAAGTTCTCTCATAAAAAACATAATTTATGTAAGAACTTACCTGATAAATTCATTTCTTTCATATTAGCAAGAGTCCACGAGCTAGTGATGTATGGGATATACAATCCTACCAGGAGGGGCAAAGTTTCCCAAACCTCAAAATGCCTATAAATACACCCCTCACCACACCCACAAATCAGTTTAACGAATAGCCAAGAAGTGTGGTGATAAGAAAAAAGTGCGAAAGCATAAAAAATAAGGAATTGGAATAATTGTGCTTTATACAAAAAAATCATAACCACCACAAAAAAGGGTGGGCCTCATGGACTCTTGCTAATATGAAAGAAATGAATTTATCAGGTAAGTTCTTACATAAATTATGTTTTCTTTCATGTAATTAGCAAGAGTCCATGAGCTAGTGACGTATGGGATAATGACTACCCAAGATGTGGATCTTTCCACGCAAGAGTCACTAGAGAGGGAGGGATAAAATAAAGACAGCCAATTCCTGCTGAAAATAATCCACACCCAAAATAAAGTTTAAATGAAAACATAAGCAGAAGATTCAAACTGAAACAGCTGCCTGAAGTACTTTTCTACCAAAAACTGCTTCAGAAGAAGAAAACACATCAAAATGGTAGAATTTAGTAAAAGTATGCAAAGAAGACCAAGTTGCTGCTTTGCAAATCTGATCAACCGAAGCTTCATTCCTAAACGCCCAGGAAATAGAAACTGACCTAGTAGAATGAGCTGTAATCCTCTGAGGCGGAGTTTTACCCGACTCAACATAGGCATGATGAATTAAAGATTTCAACCAAGATGCCAAAGAAATGGCAGAAGCTTTCTGGCCTTTTCTAGAACCGGAAAAGTTGACAAATAGACTAGAAGTCTTTCGGAAAGTCTTAGTAGCTTCAACATAATATTTCAAAGCTCTAACAACATCCAAAGAATGCAATGATTTCTCCTTAGAATTCTAAGGATTAGGGCATAATGAAGGAACTACAATTTCTCTACTAATGTTGTTGGAATTCACAACCTTAGGTAAAAATTTAAAAGAAGTTCGCAACACCGCCTTATCCTGATGAAAAATCAGAAAAGGAGACTCACAAGAAAGAGCAGACAATTCAGAGGCTCTTCTGGCAGAAGAGATGGCCAAAAGGAACAAAACTTTCCAAGAAAGTAATTTAATGTCCAATGAATGCATAGGTTCAAACGGAGGAGCTTGAAGAGCCCCCAGAACCAAATTCAAACTCCAAGGAGGAGAAATTTACTTAATGACAGGTTTTATACGAACCAAGGCTTGTACAAAACAATGAATATCAGGAAGATTAGCAATCTTTCTGTGAAAAAGAACAGAAAGAGCAGAGATTTGACCTTTCAAGGAACTTGCGGACAAACCTTTATCTAAACCATCCTGAAGAAACTGTAAAATTCTCGGAATTCTAAAAGAATGCCAGGAAAAATGATGAGAAAGACACCAAGAAATATAAGTCTTCCAGACTCTATAATATATCTCTCTAGATACAGATTTACGAGCCAGTAACATAGTATTAATCACAGAGTCAGAGAAACCTCTTTGACCAAGAATCAAGCGTTCAATCTCCATACCTTTAAATTTAAGGATTTGAGATCCTGATGGAAAAAAGGTCTGGTCTTAACGGAAGAGTCCACGGTTGGCAAGAGGCCATCCGGACAAGATCCGCATACCAAAACCTGTGAGGCCATGCTGGAGCTACCAGCAGAACAAACGAGCATTCCTTCAGAATCTTGGAGATTACTCTTGGAAGAAGAACTAGAGGCGGAAAGATATAGGCAGGATGATACTTCCAAGGAAGTGATAATGCATCCACTGCCTCCACCTGAGGATCCCGGGATCTGGACAGATACCTGGGAAGTTTCTTGTTTAGATGAGAAGCCATCAGATCTATTTCTGGAAGTTCCCACATTTGAACAATCTGAAGAAATACCTCTGGGTGAAGAGACCATTCGCCCGGATGCAACGTTTGGCGACTGAGATAATCCGCTTCCCAATTGTCTATTCCTGGAATATGAACCGCAGAGATTAGACAGGAGCTGGATTCCGCCCAAACCAGAATTCGAGATACTTCTTTCATAGCCAGAGGACTGTGAGTCCCTCCTTGATGATCGATGTATGCCACAGTTGTGACATTGTCTGTCTGAAAACAAATGAATGATTCTCTCTTCAGAAGAGGCCAAGACTGAAGAGCTCTGAAAATTGAGTTCCAAAATATTGATAGGTAATCTCACCTCCTGAGATTCCCAAACCCCTTGTGCTGTCAGAGACCCCCACACAGCTCCCCAACCTGTAAGACTTGCATCTGTTGAAATTACAGTCCAGGTCGGAAGAACAAAAGAAGCCCCCTGAACTAAACAATGGTGATCTGTCCACCACGTCAGAGAGTGTCGTACAATCGGTTTTAAAGATATTAATTGAGATATCTTTGTGTAATCCCTGCACCATTGGTTCAGCATACAGAGCTGAAGAGGTCGCATGTGAAAACGAGCAAAGGGGATTGCGTCCGATGCAGCAGTCATAAGACCTAGAATTTCCATGCATAAGGCTACCGAAGGGAATGATTGTGACTGAAGGTTTCGACAAGCTGAAATCAATTTTAGACGTCTCTTGTCTGTCAAAGACAGAGTCATGGACACTGAATCTATCTGGAAACCTAAAAAGGTTACCCTTGTCTGAGGAATCAATGAACTTTTTAGTGAATTGATCCTCCAACCATGATTTTGAAGAAACAACAAAAGTCGATTTGTATGAAATTCTGCTAAATGTGAAGACTGAGCAAGTACCAAGATATCGTCCAAATAAGGAAATACCACAATACCCTGTTCTCTGATTACAGATAGAAGGGCACCGAGAACCTTTGTAAAAATTCTTGGAGCTGTTGCTAGGCCAAACGGCAGAGCCACAAACTGGTAATGCTTGTCTAGGAAAGAGAATCTCAGAAACTGATAGTGAGCTGGATGAATCGAAATATGCAGATATGCATCCTGTAAATCTATTGTAGACATATAATGCCCTTGCTGAACAAAAGGCAGGATAGTCCTTACAGTTAACATTTTGAATGTTGGTATCCTTACATAACGATTCAATATTTTTAGATCCAGAACTGGTCTGAAGGAATTCTCCTTCTTTGGTACAATGAAGAGATTTGAATAAAACCCCAGCCCCTGTTCCAGAACTGGAACTGGCATAATTACTCCAGCCAACTCTAGATCTGAAACACATTTCAGAAATGCTTGAGCTTTCGCTGGGTTTACTGGGACACGGGAAAGAAAAAATCTCTTTGCAGGAGGTCTTATCCTGAAACCAATTCTGTACCCTTCTGAAATAATGTTCTGAATCCAAAGATTGTGAACAGAATTGATCCAAATTTCTTTGAAAAAACGTAATCTGCCCCCTACCAGCTGAGCTGGAATGAGGGCCGCACCTTCATGTGGACTTAGAAGCTGGCTTTGCTTTTCTAGAAGGCTTGGATTTATTCCAGACTGGAGATGGTTTCCAAACTGAAACTGCTCCTGAGGATGAAGGATCAGGCTTTTGTTCTTTGTTGAAACGAAAGGAACGAAAACGATTATTAGCCCTGTTTTTACCCTTAGATTTTTTATCCTGTGGTAAAAAAGTTCCTTTCCCACCAGTAACAGTTGAGATAATAGAATCCAACTGAGAACCAAATAATTTATTACCCTGGAAAGAAAGGGAAAGTAGAGTCGATTTAGAAGACATATCAGCATTCCAAGTTTTAAGCCATAAAGCTACTTCTAGCTAAAATAGCTAGAGACATAAACCTGACATCAACTCTGATAATATCAAAAATGGCATCACAGATAAAATTATTAGCATGTTGAAGAAGAATAATAATGTTATGAGAATCATGATCTGTTACTTGTTGCGCTAAAGTTTCCAACCAAAAAGTTGAAGCTGCAGCAACATCCGCCAAAGATATAGCAGGTCTAAGAAGATTACCTGAACACAAATAAACTTTTCTTAGAAAGGATTCAATTTTCCTATCTAAAGGATCCTTAAAGGAAGTACCATCTGCCGTAGGAATAGTAGTACGTTTAGCAAGGGTAGAGATAGCCCCATCAACTTTAGGGATTTTGTCCCAAAACTCTAATCTGTCAGACGGCACAGGATATAATTGCTTAAAACGTTTAGAAGGAGTAAATGAATTACCCAAATTATTCCATTCCCTGGAAATTACTTCAGAAATAGCACCAGGAACAGGAAAACTTCTGGAATAACTACAGGAGATTTAAAGACCTTGTCTAAACGTTTAGATTTAGTATCAAGAGGACCAGAATCCTCAATTTCTAATGCAATTAGGACATCTTTAAGTAAAGAACGAATAAATTCCATTTTAAATAAATATGAAGATTTATCAGCATCAAACTCTGAAATAGAATCCTCTGAACCAGAAGAATCATTAGAATCAGAATGATGATGTTCATTTAAAAATTCATCTAGATAAAGAGAAGTTTTAAAAGACTTTTTATGTTTACTAGAAGGAGGAATAACAGACATAGCCTTCTTAATAGATTCAGAAACAAAATCTCTTATGTTATCAGGAACACTCTGAACATTAGATGTTGATGGAACTGCAACAGGTAATGGTATTTTACTAAAGGAAATATTTTCTGCATTAACAAGTTTGTCATGACATTTAATACAAACAACAGCTGGAGGAACAGCTACCAAAAGTTTACAGCAGATACACTTAGCTTTGGTAGTTCCAGCACCAGGCAGCGATTTTCCTGAAGTATCTTCTGACTCAGATGCAACATGAGACATCTTGCAATATGTAAGAGAAAAAACAACATATAAAGCAAAATTGATCAAATTCCTTAAATGACAGTTTCAGGAATGGGAAAAAATGCCAAAGAACAAGCTTCTAGCAACCAGAAGCAATGAAAAATGAGACTTAAATAATGTGGAGACAAAAGCGACGCCCATATTTTTTTAGCGCCAAATAAGACACCCACATTATTTGGCGCCTAAATGCTTTTGGCGCCAAAAAATGACGTCACATCCGGAACGCCGACATTTTGGCGACAAAAAATGACGCAACTTCCGGCGACACGTATGACGCCGGAAACAGAAAAGATTTTTTGCGCCAAAAAAGTCTGCGCCATGAATGACGCAATAAAATGAAGCATTTTCAGCCCCCGCGAGCCTAACAGCCCACAGGGAAAAAGTCAAATTTTTTAAGGTAAGAAAAAATGATTGATTCAAATGCATTATCCCAAATATGAAACTCACTGTCTGAAAATAAGGAATGTTGAACATCCTGAGTTAAGGCAAATAAATGTTTGAATACATATATTTAGAACTTTATAAAAAAGCGCCCAACCATAGCTTAGAGTGTCACAGAAAATAAGACTTACTTACCTGAGGACACTCGTCTACATGTTGTAGAAAGCCAAACCAGTACTGAAACGAAAATCAGCAGAGGTAATGGTATATATATATAAGAGTATATCGTCGATCTGAAAAGGGAGGTAAGAGATGAATCTCTACGACTGATAACAGAGAACCTATGAAATAGACCCCGTAGAAGGAGATCATTGCATTCAAATAGGCAATACTCTCCTCACATCCCTCTGACATTCACTGCACGCTGAGAGGAAAACCGGGCTCCAACCTGTTGCGGAGCGCATATCAACGTAGAATCTAGCACAAACTTACTTCACCACCTCCATAGGAGGCAAAGTTTGTAAAACTGATTTGTGGGTGTGGTGAGGGGTGTATTTATAGGCATTTTGAGGTTTGGGAAACTTTGCCCCTCCTGGTAGGAATGTATATCCCATACGTCACTAGCTCATGGACCCTTGCTAATTACATGAAAGAAACATAATTTATGCTTACCTGATAAATTTATTTCTCTTGTAGTGTGTTCAGTCCACGGGTCATCCATTACTTATGGAATATATTCTCTCCCCAACAGGAAATTGCAAGAGGATCACCCAATCAGAGCTGCTACATAGCTCCTCCCCTCACATGTCATATTCAGTCATTCGACCAAAACAAGACGAGAAAGGAGGAACCATAGGGTGCAGTGGTGACTGAAGTATTAAATAAAATTTAGATCTGCCTTAAAAAGACAGGGCGGGCCGTGGACTGAACACACTACAAGAGAAATAAATTTATCAGGTAAGCATAAATTATGTTTTCTCTTGTTAAGTGTGTTCAGTCCACGGGTCATCCATTACTTATGGGATACCAATACCAAAGCCAAGTACACGGATGATGGGAGGGACAAGGCAGGCACTTAAACGGAAGGAACCACTGCCTGTAGAACCTTTCTCCCAAAAACAGCCTCCGAAGAAGCAAAAGTGTCAAATTTGTAAAATTTTGAAAAAGTGTGAAGCGAAGACCAAGTCGCAGCCTTGCAAATCTGTTCAACAGAAGCCTCATTCTTAAAGGCCCAGGTGGAAGCCACAGCTCTAGTGGAATGAGCTGTAATTCTTTCAGGGGGCTGCTGTCCAGCAGTCTCATAGGCTAAACGTATTATGCTACGAAGCCAAAAGGAGAGAGAGGTTGCCGAAGCTTTTTGACCTCTCCTCTGTCCAGAGTAAACGACAAACAGGGAAGAAGTTTGACGAAAATCTTTAGTTGCCTGTAAATAGAATTTCAGGGTACGGACTACATCCAGATTATGCAAAAGTCGTTCCTTCCTTGAAGAAGGATTAGGACATAATGACGGAACAACAATCTCCTGATTGATATTTCTGTTAGAGACTACCTGAGGTAAAAACCCAGGTTTAGTACGCAGAACTACCTTGTCTGAATGAAAAATCAGATAAGGAGAATCACAGTGTAAGGCAGACAATTCCGAGACTCTTCGAGCCGAGGAAATAGCCATCAAAAATAGAACTTTCCAAGATAAAAGTTTAATATCAACGGAATGAAGGGGTTCAAACGAAACTCCTTGAAGAACTTTAAGAACCAAGTTTAAGCTCCACGTAGGAGCAACAGTTTTAAACACAGGCTTAATCCTAGCTAACGCTTGACAAAAAGCATGGATGTCTGGAACTTCTGCCAGACGCTTATGCAAAAGAATAGACAAAGCAGAAATCTGTCCCTTTAAAGAACTAGCTGATAAGCCTTTTCCCAAACCCTCTTGGAGAAAAGACAATATCCTTTGAATCCTAACCTTACTCCACGAGTAACTCTTGGATTCGCACCAATACGCCATATCTTATGGTAGATTTTTCTGGTAACAGGCTTTCGTGCCTGTATCAAAGTATCAATAACTGACTCGGAGAAACCACGCTTTGATAGGATCAAGCGTTCAATCTCCACGCAGTCAGTCTCAGAGAAATTAGATTTGGGTGATTGAAAGTACCTTGTATTAGAAGGTCTTTCCTCAAAGGTAGAGTCCATGGAGGACAAGACGACATGACCACTAGGTCTGAATACCAGGTCCTGCGTGGCCACGCAGGCGCTATCAGGATCACCGATGCTCTCTCCTGTTTGATCTTGGCAATCAGTCGAGGGAGCAGAGGAAACGGTGGAAACACATAAGCCATGCTGAAAAACCAAGGAGCTGCTAGAGCATCTATCAGCTTCGCTCCCGGGTCCCTGGACCTGGAACCGTAAAGAGGAAGTTTGGCATTCTGGCGAGACGCCATGAGATCCAGATCTGGTTTGCCCCAACGATGGACCAGTTGAGCAAATACCTCCGGATGGAGTTCCCACTCCCCCGGATGAAAAGTCTGACGACTTAGAAAGTCCACCTCCCAGTTCTCCACTCCTGGGATGTGGATCTCTGACAAGTGGCAAGAGTGAGACTCTGCCCAGCGAATTATCTTTGAGACTTCCAACATCGCTAGGGAACTCTTGGTTCCCCCTTGATGGTTGATATAAGCCACAGTCGTGATGTTGTCCGACTGAAATCTGATGAACCTCAGTGTTGCTAGCTGAGGCCAAGCTAGAAGAGCGTTGAATATTGCCCTTAGCTCCAGAATATTTATTGGGAGGAGTTTCTCCTCCTGAGTCCAGGATCCCTGAGCCTTCAGGGAATTCCAGACTGCGCCCCAGCCTAGGAGGCTGGCATCTGTTGTTACAATCGTCCAATCTGGCCTGCGAAAGGTCATGCCCCTGGACAGATGGACCCGAGATAACCACCAGAGAAGAGAATCTCTGGTCTCTTGATCCAGATTTAGTAGAGGGGACAAATCTGAGTAATCCCCATTCCACTGACTTAGCATGCATAATTGCAGCGGTCTGAGATGCAGGCGCGCAAATGGCACTATGTCCATTGCCGCTACCATTAAGCCGATAACTTCCATGCACTGAGCCACTGACGGGCGTGGAATGGAATGAAGGACTCGGCAAGCATTTAAGAGTTTTGATAACCTGGCCTCCGTCAGGTAAATTTTCATTTTTACAGAATCTATCAGAGTCCCTAGGAAGGAGACTCTTGTGAGAGGTGATAGAGAACTCTTTTCCATGTTCACCTTCCACCCATGCGATCTTAGAAATGCCAGAACTATCTCTGTATGAGACTTGGCAATTTGCAAGCTTGTCGCCTGTATCAGGATGTCGTCTAGATACGGAGCCACCGCTATGCCTCGCGGTCTTAGAACCGCCAGAAGAGAGCCCAGCACCTTTGTAAAGATTCTCGGGGCCGTAGCCAACCCGAAGGGAAGAGCTACAAACTGGTAATGCTTGTCTAGGAAGGCAAATCTTAGGAACCGATGATGATCTTTGTGAATCGGTATGTGAAGGTAGGCATCCTTTAAATCCACCGTGGTCATGTACTGACCCTCTTGGATCATGGGTAGGATAGTCCGAATAGTTTCCATTTTGAATGATGGAACTCTTAGGAATTTGTTTAAAATCTTTAGGTCCAAAATTGGCCTGAAGGTACCCTCTTTCTTGGGAACCACGAACAGATTTGAATAAAATCCCTGTCCTTGTTCCGTTCGCGGAACTGGGTGGATCACTCCCATTACTAGGAGGTCTTGTACGCAACATAGGAATGCCTCTTTCTTTATTTGGTTTTCTGATAACCTTGAAAGATGAAATCTCCCTAGAGGAGGAGAAGCCTTGAAGTCCAGAAGATATCCCTGAGATATGATCTCCAACACCCAGGGATCCTGGACATCTCTTGCCCACGCCTGGGCGAAGAGAGAACGTCTGTCCCCCACTAGATCCGTTTCCGGATAGGGGGCCATCCCTTCTTGCTGTCTTAGGGGCAGCAGCAGGTTTTCTGGCCTGCTTGCCCTTGTTCCAGGACTGGTTAGTTTTCCAGGCCTGTCTGTAACGAGCAACAGTTCCTTCCTGTTTTGGGGCGGAGGAAGTTGACGTTGCTCCTGCCTTGAAGTTTCGAAAGGCACAAAAATTAGACTGTTTGGCCTTTGATTTGGTCTTATCCTGAGGAAGGGTATGACCCTTACCTCCCGTAATGTCAGCGATAATTTCTTTCAAGCCGGGCCCGAATAAGGTTTGCCCCTTGAAAGGAATATTAAGTAATTTAGATTTAGAAGTCACATCAGCTGACCAGGATTTAAGCCATAACGCTCTGCGCGCTTGAATGGCAAAACCGGAATTCTTAGCCGTTAGTTTAGTTAGATGTACAATGGCATCAGAAACAAATGCATTAGCTAGCTTAAGTGCTTTAAGCTTGTCCATAATTTCATCCAATGGAGCTGAGTGAATGGCCTCTTCTAGAGACTCAAACCAAAATGCCGCAGCAGCAGTGACAGGTGCAATGCATGCAAGGGGCTGTAAGATAAAACCTTGTTGAACAAACATTTTCTTAAGGTACCCTTCCAATTTTTTATCCATTGGATCTGAAAAAGCACAACTATCCTCCACCGGGATAGTAGTACGCTTGGCTAAAGTAGAAACTGCTCCCTCTACCTTAGGGACCGTCTGCCATAAGTCCCATGTAGTGGCGTCTATTGGAAACATTTTTCTAAATATAGGAGGTGGGGAAAAGGGCACACCAGGTCTATCCCACTCCTTGCTAATAATTTCTGTAAGCCTTTTAGGTATAGGAAAAACGTTGGTACACACCGGTACTGCATAGTATCTATCCAGCCTACATAATTTCTCTGGAATCGCAACTGTGTTACAGTCATTCAGAGCTGCTAAAACCTCCCCTAGCAATACACGGAGGTTCTCAAGCTTAAATTTAAAATTAGAGATCTCTGAATCCGGTTTCCCTGGATCAGATCCGTTACCTACAGAATGAAGCTCTCCGTCCTCATGTTCTGCAAACTGTGACGCAGTATCGGACATGGCTCTTGTAGCACCAGCGCGCTCTATTCTTACCCCAGAGCAATCGCGCTTGCCTTTTAATTCTGGCAATTTAGATAATACTTCTGTCAGGGTATTATTCATAATATTAGCCATGTCCTGTAAGGTGATTTGTATGGCCATCCCTGATGCACTTGACGCCACAATATCATGCGCCTCCTGAGCGGGAGGCGAAGGTACTGACACGTGAGGAGAGTTAGTCGGCATAACTTCCCCCTCGTTGTCTGGTGATAATTCCTTTATAGAAAAAGACTGACCTTTATTATTTAAAGTGAAATCAATACATTTAGTACACATGTTTCTGTGGGGCTCCACAGTGGCCTTTAAACATAGTGAACAAACAGATTCATCTGTGTCAGACATGTTTAAACAGACTAGCAATAAGACTAGCAGACTTGGAAAACACTGTAAATAATTTTTCAAGTAATAAAGAAAAACGCTACTGTGCCTTTAAGAAGCACAGAAAACTGTCACAGTTGAAATAACAATGAACCAAATCAGTTATAGCAAACAAATTTTCACAGTAAATGTATTAAGTTAGCAGAGCATTGCACCCACTTGCAAATGGATGATTAACCCCTTAAAACCCAAACGGTTTTTATAAGCAAAAAAACGTTTATTAATACAGTCAAAAAACCACTGTCACAGGTCTGCTGTGACTGATTACCTCCCTCAAAATGAATTATGAAGTCCCTTAAGCTGTCTGGAGACGACCCGGGTCAAGCAGAAGGAAGCAGGAAGACAGAGCCTGAATTTTTTACTGCGTCAAAAGAGCGCTAAAATAGGCCCCTCCTACTCAATATTACAATATTGGGAGTGTCAGTTAACTGTTTCTATGCAGAAATATTGTCAGCCATGTGGAAAAATGTTATGCCCCAACAAGTTTTATCACCAATGTACCTCACAAAACGAATAAACATGCCAGTAAAATCGTTTTAAACATCCCTTTTTTAATGAGCTTGTATCTCTATTGATAAGCCTGATACCAGTCTTCCTACTGCATTTAAGGCTTATAACATCACTTCAGTATTAATAGCATTTTCTCAGTCAAATTCTATTCCTTAGAAAATTACTTTACTGTATATATTTAAATCAGCCTGTTAACAGTCGCTCTCACTGTATTAAAGGCTTTTACTTACATTACATCGGTATCAGCAGTATTTTCTTAGTCAATTCCATTCCATAGAAAAATAATTTACTACACATACCTTGTTTGCAGGGTTCCCCGCACGCCATTCCCTTCTGAAAGTTACCTCACTCCTCAGAATATGCGAGAACAGCCAGTGGATCTTAGTTACTGCCGCTAAGATCATAGAAAACGCAGGCAGATTCTTCTTCCAAATACTGCCTGAGAATAAACAACACACTCCGGTGTCATTTTAAAATAACAAACTTTTGATTGAAGTATAAAAACACCACAGAACCTCTCACAACGTCCTATCTTTTCAGTTGCAAGAGAATGACTGAATATGACATGTGAGGGGAGGAGCTATGTAGCAGCTCTGATTGGGTGATCCTCTTGCAATTTCCTGTTGGGGAGAGAATATATTCCATAAGTAATGGATGACCCGTGGACTGAACACACTTAACAAGAGAAAGAGGCCAAGCCTGAAAGAGCTCTGAAAAATAGCACGGAGTTCCAAAATATCTTTTGGAAACCTCGCCTCTTGAAGTTTCCAAACCCCTTGTGCTGTCAAAGACCCTCAGACAGAATGCCAACCTTTAAGACTTGCATCCATTAAGAATACAGTCCAGGAAGGACGAACAAAAGGAGGCCCCCTGAATAAAATTATGATAGACTAATCAAAGGAAACCACGCCCGATGCTGCAGTTATGAGACCTAAAAAATTCCATGCACATAGCCACTGAAAGAAATGTTCTAGACTGTAAGTTAGACAAGCTAACGCCACTTACAATTGACTTTTGTCTGATAAAGACAAAGACATGAACACAGAATCTATCTAGAAACCCAAAAAGAAGTGACCCTTGTCTGAGGAATCACAAAACTCTTAGGTAAATTAAATCCTGTAACCATGTCTTCAAGAAACAAAACTTAGCTGATTCATGAGGGATTCCACAAAAAGAAAAGTCCATATATTTGAATACTGCTCTTTCATATGTATGTATTGGGTACTTGTAAAGTGCGTCTAATCACCCGTAAAGGGACTCAAGACGCTGCTCAATTAATTGACCTCGGAAGGATGAAAGGCTGAATGGACCTCGGCGGGAATCGAACCTGCAACCCTCAGGTTGCTACAGAGTTCAGTCACAGTGCATTAGCATGCTGAGCTATCTGTCTGACTTTAATAAAAGAAAGTTTAAGCTAATACCATAATACCATCCAAATAAGGAAGCACCACAATACCCTACTGTCTGAAGACAGAAAGAAGGGCACCAAGAACCTTTGAAAAGATTCATAAAGCTGTCACTAAACCAAATGGAAAAGCGACAAATTGATAAAGCTTAAAAAGAAAATCTCAGAATCCACAAGTGGTCTGAATGAAAAAAAATATGAGGATAACCATCCTAAAAAATGGAGTGGATATGAAATGGCCTTAACAAAAAGGCATAATAGTCCTTATAATCGCCAACTTACAAATGGAGACTCTAACAAAACAATATAAAAGTCTTCAGATCCAAGAATGGACTTAATAAACCTTTCTTCTTAGAGACAAAGAATAGAATTGAAATAGAAACCCAAATCCTGTTCCTGTAAAAAGAACTGGCATAATCACTCCTGAAAAAAATTCACAGAGTATACTGAGAAAGAAAGATTCTTCCCATAGGAGGTATCATTCTAGAAATCTATTCAAACCCTAAGAATAATATAGAATTTGGACTGAGTTCATCAAAAAACAATTTAATCTGTCCCCCACCAGAAGGACTGGTTTGAGAACCGCACCTTCGTGCAGTCTAATAACTAGTAATTATATAGCGTTTTTCTCAGAGAAGGATACAAAAAAATGCTTCTTCAGTGCTTACACTCTCTGAGTTACCCAAATTAGCAGCTGATAAAAACAGTAGTTATTATTACCCAAATAAATAGTATACAATAAATTGACCTCAAAGGCCAAAGCGCTGTATTAATCCTGCCAGGAAATTAATCTATGACCCTTGGGTCTAGAACAAGCGTTTGTAGTCAGGATATTCACCAATTGATCTACATCACTGGATTAAAAGTAGGGCAGAAAAAAACTCTAAACCTCCAGAAATAGTGGAGATAATAGAAATCAAATAAATTATTATCCTAACAAGAGAGAGATAATAAAATATATTTGAAATCATAATAACCGATATAGTAAACATAATTAAATGAATACATCTAAAGTAAATAAACAGAGTTATATACTTAAGAATCTGAAAACTGCTTATGCTAACTGTTCAACACAGGATGAGAGAACAGTAATGATAGCCACAGATAAAGCTGAGCTAAAAATATAAACAGCACGTGAATATGCTCTACTAAGGTTATATTCAAATGCTAAATAATCCTGAAAACAAGTACCAATTTCCATAGAAATAGTAGTACAGTCCGAAGAGGGAATCAGAATAACCATTCTCTAGAATATAATACATATAGTATATTGAATAGGAAAAACCTCAAAAGCAAAAATGTTAAAATCAAGATTTGAAAAGGATTATTAACATACGGCTAGATTACGAGTTTTGCGGTACGAGTGAAAAAACAGCGTTATGGGTTATAACGCTGCTTTTTCACTACCGCTGCAATTAAGAGTCTTGTCAAAAAAACTGTACCGCACATATTTTTGGCCGTAACGCAAATTAACTTACGTAATTTGCGCAAAAGTCTTTTTTCAAAGGGACTTCCATAGCGCCGATATTACAAGCTTTTTCTGGGAGGCCAAAAAGTGAGCGGTACAGCCTAACGCAATCTAAAATTAGTAGTTATGAGTTTTACGCTACAAAGCTGTAGCATAAAACTCATAACTAAAGTGTTAAAAAGTACACTAACACCCATAAACTACCTATTAACCCCTAAACCAAGGCCCTCCCGCATTGCAAACACTAAAATAAAATTATTAACCCCTAATCTGCCGCTCCCGACATCGCCGTCACTAAAACATATTAACCCCTAAACCGCCGCACTCCCGTATCGCAAACACTACTTAATAATTAACCCCTAATCTGCCTCCCTAACATTGCCGCCACCTACCTACATTTATTAACCCCTAATCTGCCGCCCCCAACGTCGCCGCCACTATACTAAATGTATTAACCCCTAAATCTAAGTCTAACCCTAACACCCCCTAACTTAAATATAATTAAAATAAATCTAAATAAAACTTACTGTCATTACCTAAATAATTCCTATATAAAACTAAATACTTACCTGTAAAATAAACCCTAAGCTAGCTACAATATTACTAATATTTACATTGTAGCTAGCTTAGGGTTTATTTTTATTTTACAGGCAAGTTTGTATTTATTTTAACTAAGTAGACTAGTTAGTAAATAGTTATTAACTATTTACTAACTACCTTGCTAAAATAAATACAAATTTACCTGTAAAATAAAACCTAACCTGAGTTACACTAACATCTAACCTTACACTACAATTAAATAAATTACATTCATTAAATACAATTACCTTAAATTGGAACAGCCAATAGAATGCAAGCTCAATCCTATTGGCTGATTGGATCAGCCAATAAAACTGAAGCTCAATCCTATTGGCTGATTGCATCAGTCAATAGGATTTTTTCACCTTTAATTCCGATTAGCTGATAGAATTCTATCAGCCAATCGGAATTCAAGGGACGTCATCTTGGATGACGTCACTTAAAGGAACCTTCATTCTGGAAGAAGACTTCAATTGAAGAGGATGCTCTACACCGGATGTCTTGAAGATGGAGCCGCTCCGCGCCGGATGGATGAAGATAGAAGATGCCGTCTGGATGAAGACTTCTGCCCGTCTGGAGAACCACTTCTGCCAGTTTGGATGAAGACTTCTCCCGGCTTCGTTGAAGAATTCTTGCTGCTTTGTAAGTGGATCTTCGGGGGTCAGTGTTAGTTTTATTTAAGGGCTTATTGGGTGGGTTTTAGTTTTAGGTTAGGGTTTGGGCACTGAAAAAGAGCTAAATGCCCTATTAATGGCAATGCCTATCCAAATGCCCTTTTCAGGGCAATGGGGAGCTTATGTTGTTTTAGTTAGGATTTTATTTGGGTGGTTGGTTGTGTGGGTGGTGGGTTTTACTGTGGGGGGGTTGTTTGTTTTTTACAGGTAAAAGTGCCAATTTCTTTGGGGCAATGCCCCGCTAAAGGCCCTTTTAAGGGCTATTGGTAGTTTAGGCTAGGGTTTTTTTTATTTTGGGTTTTTTATTTTTTTATTTTGGGGGGTTTTTTTTTTTATTTTGATAGGGCTATTAGATTAGGTGTAATTAGTTTAAATATCTGATAATTTCTTTTTTTATTTTATGTCAATTAGTGGGTTTTTTTTGTAATTTAGGTAATTGTATTTAATAAATGTAATTTATTTAATTGTAGTGTAAGGTTAGATGTTAGTGTAACTCAGGTTAGGTTTTATTTTACAGGTAAATTTATTTTAGCTAGGTAGTTAATAAATAGTTAATAACTATTTACTAACTAGTCTAACCAGTTAAAATAAATACAAACTTGCCTGTAAAATAAAAATAAACCCTAAGCTAGCTACAATGTAAATATTAGTTATATTGTAGCTAGCTTAGGGTTTATTTTACAGGTAAGTAGTTTTAAATAGGAATTATTTAGGTAATGATAGTAGGTTTTCTTTCATGTAATTGGCAAGAGTCCATGAGCTAGTGACATATGGGATATACAATCCTACCAGGAGGGGCAAAGTTTCCCAAACCTCAAAATGCCTATAAATACACCCCTCACCACATCCACAATTCAGTTTTACAAACTTTGCCTCCTATGGAGGTGGTGAAGTAAGTTTGTGCTAAGATTTCTACGTTGATATGCGCTTCTCAGCATTGTTGAAGCCCGATTCCTCTCAGAGTACAGCGAATGTCAGAGGGACGTGAAGGGAGCATCACTTTTTGAATACGATGATTTTCCTAACGGGGGTCTTTTTCATAGGTTCTGTGTTATCGGTCGTAGAGATTCATCTCCTACCTCCCTTTTCAGATCGACGATATACTCTCAATTTACCATTACCTCTACTAATAACTGTTTTAGTACTGGTTTGGCTATCTGCTATATGTGGATGGGTGTCTTTTGGCAAGTATGTTTTTTTTTTCTTAAGACACCTCAGCTATGGTTTGGCACTTTATGCATTTATATAAAGTTCTAAATATATGTATTGTACTTATATTTGCCATGAGTCAGGTTCATGAATTTCCTTCTGCAGACTGTCAGTTTCATATTTGGGGAATATAAACATCTTTTAAAAAATGAAATTTATTTCTTACCTGGGGTTTAGTCATTTTTTCAATTGACTACTTCTTACAAATTGCGGGCGGTATTAGGCCTGCGGGTTCAACAAATGCTAAACTTTGCGTCATTCTTGGCACGAAAATTTTTTGGGCGCAAAAAAGTACATCTGACGCAAGTTCGTCACTTCCGGCGTCATACTTGACGCCGAGACCTTTCACGCTGTTTGCGTCAGTGACGCAAGTGTGTATTTTCCGGTTATTTTTTTGGCGCCAAAAAAGTTTAGTTACGTTGTGCTTCATACTTGGCGCAAAACTTTTTCATTATTTCAATACCCCATTGATGTTTGCCTCTTGCCTTTTTCTATGTCAGAGGGCTATGCTATTTGCATTTTTTCCCATTCCTGAAACTGTCATATAAGGAAATAGATCATTTTGATTTATATGTTATTTTTTATCTTACATTTTGCAAGATGTCTCAACCTGATCCTGCCTCAGAAGTTTCTACTGGAACATTGCTGCCTGACATTGGTTCTACCAAAGCTAAGTGCATTTGTTGTAAAATTGTAGAAATTATCTCACCGAATGTCATTTGTAATACAGTAGTTGTCATGTTAAACTTTTACATGCAGATAGTGTATCCATTAGTAATAGTACATTGCCAGTTGCAGTTCCTTCAACTTCTAATGTGCATGATATACCTGTAAATTTTAAAGAATTTGTTTCTGATTCTATTCTGAAGGCTTTGTCTGCATTTCCACCTTCAAATAAACGTAAAATGTCTTTTAAAACTTCTCATTTAGTTGATGAAATTTCAAATGATCAACAACATAATAATTTATCCTCTTCTGATGAGGATCTATCTGAATCAGAAGATCCTTCCTCAGACATTGACACTGACAAATCTACTTATTTATTTAAAATTGAGTATATGCGTTCTTTATTAAAAGAAGTGTTAATTACTTTGGATATTGAGGTAACCAGTCCTCTTGACGTTCAGTCTAATAAACGGTTAAATGCTGTTTTTAAACCTCCTGTGGTTTCTCCAGGGGTTTTTCCTATTCCTGAGGCTATTTCTGATATGATTTCCAAGGAATGGAATAAGCCAGGTACTTCTTTTATTCCTTCTTCAAGGTTTAAAAAATTGTATCCTTTATCAGCAAAATCTATATAGAGTTTTGGGAAAAGATCCCCAAAGTTGATGGGGCTATTTCTACTCTTGCTAAACGTACCTCTATTCCTATGGAAGATAGTACTTCCTTTAAGGATCCTTTAGATAGGAAGCTTGAATCTTATCTAAGGAAGGCCTATTTATATTCAGGTCACCTTCTCAGACCTGCAATTTCTTTGGCTGATGTTGCAGCTGCATCAACTTTTTAGTTGGAGAATTTAGCGCAACAGGAATTGGATTCTGACTTATCTAGCATTATTCGCTTACTGCAATATGCTAATCATTTTATTTGTGATGCTATTTTTGATATTATCAAAATTGATGTTAGATCCATGTCTTTAGCTATTTTAGCTAGAAGAGCTCTGTGGCTTAAATCCTGGAATGCTGATATGACATCTAAATCTAGATCACTATCTCTTTCTTTCCAAGGTAATAATTTATTTGGTTCCCAGTTGGATTCTATTATTTCAACTGTTACTGGGGGAAAGGGAGTGTTTCTGCCTCAGGATAAAAACCCTAAGGGTAAATCTAAGGCTTCTAACCGTTTTCATTCCTTTCGTCAGAATAAGGAACAAAACCTCAATCCTTTTCCCAAGGAATCTGCCTCCAATTGGAATCCTTCCTCAAATTGGAATAAATCCAAGCATTTTAGGAAACCAAAGTCAGCCCCTAAGTCCGCATGAAGGTGCGGCCCTCATTCCAGCACAGCTGGTAGGGGGCAGATTAAGGTTTTTCAAGGATATTTGGATAAAATCTGTTAAAAATCAATGGATTCAGAGTAAGACTTCCTGTGAGAAGATTTTTTTCTCTCACGTATCCCAGTAAATCCAGTAAAAGCTCAGGCTTTCCTGAAGTGTGTTTCAGACCTGGAGTCTTCAGGGGTAATCATGCCAGTTCCTCTTCTGGAACAAGGCCTGGGGTTTTATTCAAATCTATTCATTGTCCCAAAGAAGGAAAATTTATTCAGACCAGTTATGTAAGAGTACCAACTTTCAAGATGGTGACTATAAGGACTATTCTGCCTTTTGTTCAGCAAGGACATTATATGGCCACAATAGACTTGCAGGATGCATACTTCATATTCCGATTTATCCAGAACATTATCAGTTTCTGAGATTCTCTTTTCTAGACAAGCATTACCAATTTGTTGCTCTTCCATTTGGCCTAGCAACAGCTCCAAGAATATTTTCAAAGCTTCTAGGTGCCCTACTGTCTGTAATCAGAGAACAGGGTATTGCAGTGTTTCCTTATTTGGACGATATCTTGGTACTAACTCAGTCTTTACGTTCTGCAGAATCTCACACAAATCAACTAGTGTTGTTGCTTCGGAAACATGGTTGGAGGATCAATTTACCAAAGAGTTTCTGGATTCCTCAGACAAGGGTCACCTTTTTAGGCTTGCAGATAGATTCAGTGTCCATGACTCTGTTTCTAACAGACAAGAGACGTTTAAAATTGGTTGCAGCCTGCCGGCACCTTCAGTCTCAATCATTCCCTTCAGTGGCTATGTGCATGGAAGTTTTAGGTCTCATGACTGCAGCATCGGACGCGATCCCCTTTGCTCGTTTTCACATGAGACCTCTTCAACTTTGTATGCTTAATCAATGGTGCAGGGATTATACAAAGATATCACAATTAATATCCTTAAATCCCAATGTATGACACTCACTGACATGGTGGATAGATCACCATTGTTTAGTTCAAGGGGCTTCTTTTGTTCGGCCAACCTGGACTGTGATCACAACAGATGAGAGTCTCTCAGGTTGGGGAGCTGTTTGGGGATCTCTGACAGCAAAAGGGGTTTGGAAATCTCAAGAGGCGAGATTACCAATAAATATTTTAGAACTCCGTGCAAATCTCAGAGCTCTTCAGTTTTGGCCTTTGTTAAAGAGAGAACCGTTCATTTGTTTTCAGACAGACAATATCACAACAGTGGGACTCACAGGGTGGGACTCACAGTCCCCAAGCTATGAAAGAAGTATCTCGAATACTTGTTTGGGTGGAATCCAGCTCCCGTTTAATCTCTGTGGTGCATATCCCAGGTGTAGGCAATTGGGAAGCGGATTATCTCAGCCGCCAGACTTTACATCCAGCGGAGTGGTCTCTCCATCCAGATGTGTTTTCTCATATTGTTCAGATGTGGGGTATTCCAGAGTTAGATCTCATGGCCTCTCATCTAAACAAGAAACTTCCCAGATACCTGTCCAGGTCTAGGGATGTTCAGGTGGAAGCAGTGGATGCACTGACACTTCCTTGGTGTTATCATCCTGCTTACATCTTCCCGACTCTAGTTCTCCTTCCAAGAGTGATTTCCAAAATCATCATGGAACAATCATTTGTTTTGCTGGTGGCGCCAGCATGGCCACACAGGTTTTGGTATGCGGATCTGGTTTGGATGTCAAGTTGCCCGCCTTGGCCACTTCCGTTATGGCCAGACCTACTATCTCAAGGTCTGTTTTTCCATCAGGATCTCAAATCATTAAATTTGAAGGTATGGAAATTGAATGCTTAGTTCTAAGTCATAGAGGTTTCTCTGACTCAGTGATTTATACTATGTTACAAGCTTGTAAATCTGTCTCTAGAAAGATTTATTATAGAGTTTGGAAGACTTACATTTCATGGTGTTCTTCAGGATGGTTTGGATAAGGGTTTGCCTGCAAGTTAAGGACAAATCTCCGCTCTTTCTGTTTTATTTCACAGAAATATTGCTATACTTCCTGATATACACTGTTTTGTACAGGCTTTAGTTCGTATTAAGCCTGTCATTAAATCAATTTCTCCTCCTTGGAGTCTTAATTTGGTTCTGAAGGCTTTACAGGCTCCTCCATTTGAGCCTATGCATTCTTTGGAAATTAAACTACTTTCTTGGAAAGTGTTGTTCCTTTTGGCCATCTCTTCTGCTAGAAGAGTTTCTGAGCTATCTGCTCTTTCTTGTGAATCTCCTTTTCTGATTTTTCATCAGGATAAGGTGGTTTTGCGGACTTCATTTGAATTTTTACCTAAGGTTGTGAATTCTAACAACATTAGTAGAGAAATTGTTGTCCCTTCCTTGTGTCCTAATCCTAAGAATTCTTTGGAAAAATCCTTACATTTTTTGGATGTGGTGAGAACTTTGAAATATTATGTTGAAGCTACTAAAGATTTCAGGAAGACTTCTAGTTTGTTATATTTTCTGGTCCTAGGAAAGGTCAGAAGGCCTCTGCTATTTCCTTGGCCTCTTGGTTAAAGCTTTTGATTCATCAAGCTTATTTGGAGTTGGGTCAAGCCCCGCCTCAGAAAATTACATCTCATTCTACTAGATCAATCTCCACTTCGTGGGCTTTTAAGAATGAAGCTTCAGTTGATCAGATTTGCAAAGCAGCGACTTGGTCCTCTTTGCATACATTTACTAAATTCTACCGTTTTGATGTATTTGCTTCTTCGGAAGCATTTTTGGTAGAACAGTTGTTCAGGCAGCTGTTTCAGTTTGATTCTTCTGCTTTTGATTTAAGTTTTTTTCTTTCAAATGAAAATAAACTTTTTTTTTGGGTTGTGGACTAATTTTTTCAGCGGTATATGGCTGTTTTTATTTTATTCTCTCCGTCTCTAATGACTCTTGAGTGGTGATCCACATCTTGGGTATTGATATCCCATATGTCACTAGCTCATGGACTCTTGCCAATTACATGAAAGAAAACATAATTTATGTAAGAACTTACCTGATAAATTCATTTCTTTCATATTGGCAAGAGTCCATGAGGCCCACCCTTTTTATGGTGGTTATGATTTTTTGTATAAAGCACAATTATTTCCAAATTTCCTTTGTTGATGCTTTTTACTCCTTTTTTATCACCCCACTGCTTGGCTATTCATTAAACTGAATTGTGGGTGTGGTGAGGGGTGTATTTATAGGTATTTTGAGGTTTGGGAAACTTTGCCCCTCCTGGTAGGATTGTATATCCCATATGTCACTAGCTCATGGACTCTTGCCAATATGAAAGAAATGAATTTATCAGGTAAGTTCTTACATAAATTATGTTTTATTTAAATTTATTTTATTTATATTTAAGTTAGGGGGTGTTAGGGTTAGACTTAGGTTTAGGGGGTTAATAAATTTAGTATAGTGGCGGTGACGTTGAGTGCAGCAGATTAGGGGTTAATAAATGTAAGTACGTGGCGGCAATGTTAGGGGCAGCAGATTAGGAGTTAATAAGTATAATGTAGGTGTTGACAATGCCGGGGGTGGCACATTAGAGGTTAATACGTGTAAGATTAGGGGTATTTAGACTTGGGGTTCATGTTAGGGTGTAACTATTGTTTCTGAGGTGGGAGTGCGGCGGTTTAGGGGTTAATATTTTTCTTATAGTGGTGGCGATGTCCGGAGCGGCAGATTAGGGGTTAATAAGTATAATGTAGGTGTCGACGATGTCAGAGGCGGCAGATTAGAGGTTAATAAGTGTAAGATTAGGGGTGTTTAGACTCGGGGTTCATGTTAGGGTGTTAGGTGTAAACATAAATTTTGTTTCCCCATAGGAATCAATGGGGCTGCGTTACAGAGCTTTACACTGCTTTTTTGCAGGTGTTAGACTTTTTTTCAGCTGGCTCTCCCCATTGATGTCTATGGGGAAATCGTGCACGAGCACGTAAAACCAGCTCACCGCAGCTTTCAGCAGCGCTGGTATTGGAGTGTGGTATGGAGCTCAATTTTGCTCTACGCTCAATTATTGCATAATAACGCCGGATTTTTATAAATCTGTAATACCAGTGCTGTAGGGAAGTGAGCAGTGACAATAACGTGCAAATTAGGACTGCACCCCTCATAACGCAAAACTCGTAATCTAGCCGATAGTTAATAGGAGGACTAGACTCCTAAAAGCTATAAATAGAAAAATATCCTTAACAAAGAACAAAAAATGGTCAAATGAAAAATAAGGAGAATTTTCAACAAACTGTCTGATACAGGAGCCTTTGAGCCAAAGAAACCTTCATCAGTAGAGTAAACTTAAGTATGCTGTCGGTCAGAACAAAATTAATTTAAAGAAATTTTGAGAAGACCTGGTAAGTTAACTTAAAGGCATAATAGCAGTCATAACCTTTTATGATATAAGCAACAACATGTGATGTTTGCAGATGAAATCAAGTACCTGAACTGAATATGTAAAAAACAGTAAATGTTATTGTACATGTAGAAACATTGCTAGCATAAAACATGATAAATTAATGCCACATAATTGAGCTGAAGAATAACAACAGCTAGCTTTGTAGAATTGTGTTCCAAGGCATCATAGTTTCTACAGTAACATCAGAGTCAGGACCAGAATGAGACATCTTGCAAAATGTAAGAAAAATAACATTAGGCAAAACATTCAATTTCCACAATGTAACAGTTTCAGTATAGAAAAACAAAAGCAGGCATAATAGCTTTCAAAGTTCATGAAAACAGCGAACAATAGAGAGAGAGGGGTAAAATAACTAAAATTTGGCGCCAAGAATGACGCATTACGCAAAAAGAAGTTAACATTTTTTGGCACAAAACTAACACCAGGAAATGACACAAATCGCATCATAACAAACGTGATTTCGTGCCAAAACAACTAGCGTCAACAAAGACGCAGGAAATGACTACATTTGCACCAAAAATTACGCAATAAAAAACAGCATTTTGCGCCCTTGGGAGCCTAGATTTGCCCGCGAAAAAAAGAAAGTCAAATTAGAAAAAGACTGAACCCAAGGTAAGAAAAAAGTTTAAATAAACTTCCCAAACAGGATTCCTATACTGAATCAGTTTAGACTGCAAAAGGGAAATACACATAGATCTGACTCATGGCAAATATAAGTAGAATACATTCATTTAAAACTTTATATTAATACATAAAGTGCCAAACCATAGCTGAGAGTGTCTTAAATAATGACACATACTTACCGAAAGACACTAATCCACATATAGCAGATAGCCAAACCAGTTCTGAAAACTATCATCAGAGGTAATGGTATATAATAGTATAATTGTAAAACTGAATTGTGGGTGTAATGAGGGGTGTATTTATAGGCATTTTGAGGTTTGGGAAACTTTGCCCCTCCTGGTAGGATTGTATATCCCATACGTCACTAGCTCATGGACTCTTGCCAATTACATGAAAGAAATATATTCTTCATATTTGTCTAGCAGTTTTCTGTATCACAATCACATAGGAGTGTTTAATTAGTATTCGATCTGAAAATGCACTCGTTGCCTAAGATATAAGCCTTACAGGAGCTATACTCGTTTTTTGGCACATCGGACAGATTCATACATACCTCACTTACCAGATATTTAACACATCAAGAAGGTTTACAACAATTCTGATTGTGGCTGTCCTTACCTATTATCAGATGGCTCAGATAACTTCTTCTGTCGACTCTACAGTCATAGTAAAAATTACAGTAAATTCAGATTCCTTTTCATATTAAATTTACTCCCTGCATATGCCATGTGTCCGTAACCTACAGTATATTACTTAGAGGGACAGTCTACACCAGAATTGTTATTGTTTTAAAAGATAGATAATCCCTTGTTTACCCATTCCCTAGTTTTGCATAACCAACAGTTATATTTATATATTTTTTTACCTAAGCCTCTGCAGACTGCCCCCTTTATTTGTTCTTTTGACAGACTTGCAGTTTAACCAATCAGTGATGGCTCCCAGGTAACATCACGTGCACGAGCACAATGTTATCTATATGAAAAACATGAACTAACACCCTCTAGTGGTGAAAAACCTGTTAAAATGCATTCTTAAGAGGCGGCCTTCAAGGTCTAAGAAATTAGCATATGAACCTCCTAGGTTAAGCTTTCAACTAAGAATACCAAGAGAACAAATAAAAATTGGTGATAAAAGTAAATTGGAAAATTGTTTAAAATTACATGCCCTATCTGAATCATGAAAGTTTTTTTTGGACTAGACTGTCCCTTTAAAGCGGTGCTTACTCGCAGATAAACTCTGTTTATATTGTATTCTTATTATTACGGTTATGCATTATTATACAAAAAAATCCAGTTATTCTCATTTCTACTAAGTGCCATTGGACCCAATAGGGCCACGAAAAAAAACGATTATCATGCTTCACCAGTATTACCTACATCAAAGGGCCCATAAGTGGCTAGCTAATTAGTCATCTATTACCGCTTTATAAATTACAAAATTGAGGTTTCAGAAGTCCTTGTTTTGTCAATTATCTTGCTCCTTACATATTTCATTGTATGGTACCCAATGGAAATATTTTCAGCTATGCGTTAGGACATTCATTGTTTGTTCCTTTTTTTTCTTTTGCAAAACCTCAATAAAAGAAAAACAATGTTGGAAGTGGTGTCTTATTAAAGGAAGTCATGAAGGTCAAGTTTATTGAGGGTTGTTCTTAATGACTATGCTTACTGACCCTTTAAATAGACCTTAATATGCAAAGTCCAATGATTTATAACATTAATATAGCTCATCATCATTGGGGAGAATCATGTACATAGTAATGCTTTTAAGGACTAAATATTTTTATTTATTTTTTTAAACGTGATGTAATGATGTAATGAATTATAAATATGTGCACCATCATTACAAGTAAAACATTAATGTATACATGGTGAATTATATCTTATCCATGTATTCAACCTTTAAGAGAATAATAAGCCTGCTCTGCATAGTACAGAACATATTCTAAACACAGTGTAGCAAAAGAAAATTATTTAATTAATATTGTGTATACTTTTCTTTACTTTAGGCAAAATGCTCTACTATCTTATTTTGAAAATTTAACAAGACAGTGTGATACATTTCCACGGAGACCTACCAACGAAACAAAGTAAGTTTTCAATATTAATCATAACTATATTCTCTTAAAGGAATATGAAACCCTCCATTTTTCTTTCATGATTCAGATACAGCATACAATTTTAAGCAACTTTCTAATTTACTTATATTATCAAATGTGCTTTGTTCTCTTAGTATCCTTTAAAGGGACATGAAACCCAATTTCTTTTCTTTCATGATTAAAAAGAGCAAATTGAATAACAAAATTTATGCTTACCTGATAAATTTATTTCTCTTGTGGTGTATCCAGTCCACGGATTCATCCATTACTTGTGGAATATTCTCCTTCCCAACAGGAAGCTGCAAGAGGATCACCCACAGCAGAGCTGTCGTTATAGCTCCTCCCCTAACTGCCACCTCCAGTCATTCGACCGAAGACAAGCAAGAGAAAGGAGAAACTATAGGGTGCAGTGGTGACTGTAGTGTAAAAACAAAGTACACCTGCCTTAAAATGACAGGGCGGGCAGTGGACTGGATACACCACAAGAGAAATAAATTTATCAGGTAAGCATAAATTTTGTTTTCTCTTGTAAGGTGTATCCAGTCCACGGATTCCTCCATTACTTGTGGGATACCAATACCAAAGCTATAGGACACGGATGAAGGGAGGGACAAGGCAGGCGCTTAAACGGAAGGCACCACTGCCTGTAAGACCTTTCTCCCAAAAATAGCCTCCGAAGAAG
Source organism: Bombina bombina (assembly GCF_027579735.1). Taxonomy (NCBI): domain Eukaryota; kingdom Metazoa; phylum Chordata; class Amphibia; order Anura; family Bombinatoridae; genus Bombina; species Bombina bombina. The sequence goes on from NC_069502.1 coordinate 1,072,256,053, forward strand.
CAAAAGTATCAAATTTGTAGAATTTAGAAAAAGTATGAAGCGAAGACCAAGTCGCCGCCTTACAAATCTGTTCAACAGAAGCCTCATTTTTAAAAGCCCATGTGGAAGCCACCGCTCTAGTGGAATGAGTTGTAATTCTTTCAGGAGGCTGCTGGCCAGCAGTCTCATAAGCTAAGCGGATTATACTTCTTAACCAAAAGGAAAGAGAAGTTGCTGAAGCCTTTTGGCCTTTCCTCTGTCCAGAGTAGACAACAAACAATGCAGATGTTTGACGAAAATATTTAGTAGCTTGTAAATAAAACGTTAAAGCACGAACCACGTCAAGATTGTGTAATAGACGTTCCTTCTTTGAAGAAGGATTAGGACACAGTGACGGAACAACAATCTCCTGATTGATATTCTTATTAGATACCACCTTAGGAAGAAACCCAGGTTTGGTACGCAAAACAACCTTATCTGCATGGAAGATCAGATAAGGGGAATCACACTGTAAGGCAGATAACTCTGAAACTCTTCGAGCCGAAGAGATAGCTACCAAAAACAGAACTTTCCAAGATAAAAGCTTGATATCTATGGAATGCAGAGGTTCAAACGGATCCCCTTGAAGAACTTTAAGAACTAAATTTAAACTCCATTGCGGAGCAACAGGTTTAAACACAGGCTTGATTCTAACTAAAGCCTGTCAAAACGCCTGAACGTCTGGAACATCCACCAGACGCTTGTGCAAAAGAATAGACAGAGCAGAAATCTGTCCCTTTAAGGAACTAGCTGACAATCCCTTCTCCTTCTTGGAGAAAAGATAATATCCTGGAAATCCTGACTTTACTCCATGAGTAACCCTTGGATTCACACCAATGAAGATATTTACACCATATCTTATGATAGATTTTCCTGGTGACAGGCTTTCGAGCCTGAATTAAGGTATCAATGACTGATTCGGAGAAACCACGTTTTGATAAAATCAAGCGTTCAATCTCCAAGCAGTCAGACGCAGAGAAATTAGATTTGGATGGTTGAAAGGACCCTGAAGTAGAAGGTCCTGCCTCAGCAGTAGAGTCCATGGTGGAAGGGATGACATGTCCACCAGATCTGCATACCAAGTCCTGCGTGGCCACGCAGGTGCTATCAAAATCACTTAAGCTCTCTCCTGCTTGATCTTGGCAATCAGATGAGGAAGCAGAGGAAACGGTGGAAACACATAAGCCAGGTTGAAAGACCAAGGCGCTTCTAGAGCATGTATCAGCACTGCCTTGGGATCCCTGGACCTGGATCCGTAACAAGGAAGCTTGGCGTTCTGACGAGACGCCATGAGATCCAGTTCTGGTTTGCCCCAAAGTTGAATCAACTGTGCAAACACCTCCGGATGGAGTTCCCACTCCCCCGGATGAAAAGTCTGTCGACTTAGAAAATCCGCCTCCCAGTTCTCTACTCCTGGGATATGGATAGCTGATAGATGGCAAGAGTGAACCTCTGCCCATAGAATTATTTTTGAAACCTCCAACATTGCTAGGGAACTCCTTGTTCCCCCTTGATAGTTGATGTAGGCTACAGTCATGATGTTGTCCGACTGAAATCTGATGAACCTGACCGCAGCTAGCTGAGGTCAAGCCTGAAGAGCATTGAATATCACTCTTAGTTGCAGAATGTTTATCGGAAAGGAGTGTCTCCTCCTGAGTCCACAAGCCCTGAGCCTTCAGGGAGTTCCAGACTGCACCCCAGCCCAGAAGGCTGGCATCTGTCGTTACTATTGTCCAATCTGGCCTGCGGAAGGTCATACCCTTGGACAGATGGACCCAAGATAACCACCAGAGAAGAGAATCCCTGGTCTCTTGATCCAGATTTAGTAGAGGGGACAAATCTGTATAATCCCCATTCCACTGACTGAGCATGCAGAGTTGCAGCGGTCTGAGATGTAGGCGGGCAAACAGCACTATGTCCATTGCCGCTACCATTAAGCCGATTACTTCCATACACTGAGCCACTGAAGGGCGAGAAGTAGAATAAAGAACACGGCAGGAATTTATAAGTTTTGACAACCTGGCCTCGGTCAGGTAAATCTTCATTTCTACAGAATCTATCAGAGTTCCTAGGAAGGAAACTCTTGTGAGAGGGGATAGAGAACTTTTTTCTTCGTTCACTTTCCACCCATGCAACCTCAGAAATGCCAGAACAATGTCTGTATGGGACCTGGCGATTTGAAAATTCGACGCCTGTATTAGAATGTCGTTTAGGTAAGGGGCTACTGCTATACCCTGCGGCCTTAGGACCGCTAGGAGTGACCCCAAAACCTTCGTAAAGATTCTTGGTGCCGTAGCTAACCCAAAGGGAAGAGCCACAAACTGGTAATGCCTGTCTAGGAAGGCGAACCTGAGAAACCGATGATGATCTCTGTGTATCGGAATGTGCAGATAAGCATCCTTTAAGTCCATGGTAGTCATATATTGACCCTCCTGGATCATAGGTAGGATGGTTTCAATAGTCTCCATCTTGAAGGATGGGACCCTGAGAAATTTGTTTAGGATCTTGAGATCTAAGATTGGTCTGAAGGTTCCCTCTTTCTTGGGAAGCACAAACAGATTTGAATAGAAGCCTTGCCCCTGTTCCTCCTTTGGAACTGGGTGGATCACTCCCATAACTAGGAGGTATTGAACACAATGTAAGAATGCCTCTCTCTTTATCTGGTTTGCCGATAATTGTGAGAGTTGAAATCTTCTTTATGGGGAAGAAGCTTTGAAGTCCAGAAGATATCCCTGGGACACAATTTCCAACGCCCAGGGATCCTGGACATCTCTTGCCCAAGCCTGGGTGAAGAGAGAAAGTCTGCCCCCTACTAGATCCGTTACCGGATCGGGGGCTGATCTTTCATGCTGTCTTAGAGGCAGCAGCAGGTTTTTTGGCCTGCTTTCTTTGTTCCAAGCCTGGTTAGGTCTCCAGACCGGCTTGGACTGGGCAAAATTTCCCTCTTGTTTTGTATTAGAGGAAGTTGAAGCTGCGCCACTCTTGAAGTTTCGAAAGGCACGAAAATTAGGCTGTTTGGTCCTTAATTTGTTGGACCTATCCTGAGGAAGGGCGTGACCTTTTCCTCCAGTAATATCAGAAATGATCTCCTTCAGTCCAGGCCGAATAGGGTCTGCCCCTTGAAGGGAATGTTGAGAAGCTTAGACTTTGAAGTAACGTCAGCTGACCAGGATTTAAGCCATAGCACCCTACGCGCCTGAATAGCAAAACCTGAGTTCTTAGCCGTTAGTTTGGTTAAATGAACAACGGCGTCAGAAACAAATGAATTGGCTAGATTAAGAGCTTTAAGCTTGTCAAGGATGTCATCCAATGGGGTTTCTACCTGTAGAGCCTCTTCTAGAGACTCAAACCAGAAGGCCGCAGCAGCAGTGACAGGGGCAATGCATGCAAGGGGTTGGAGAATAAAACCTTGTTGAATAAAATTTTTCTTAAGGTAACCCTCTAATTTTTTGTCCATTGGATCTAGAAAAGCATAACTTTCCTCGACAGGGATAGTTGTACTCTTCGCTAGAGTAGAGACTGCTCCCTCCACCTTAGGGACCGTTTGCCACAAGTCCCGTGAAGCGGCATCTATGGGAAACATCTTTTTAAAAACAGGAGGGGGAGAGAACGGTACACCTGGTCTATCCCATTCCTTAGTAATAATTTCTGAAAACCTCTTAGGTATTGGAAAAACATCAGTGTAAACAGGCACTTCGTAGTATTTATCCAATTTACACAATTTCTCTGGGACTACAATGGCGTCACAGTCATCCAGAGTTGCTAAAACCTTCCTGAGCAACATGCGGAGGTGTTCAAGCTTAAATTTAAATGTAGACATATCAGAATCAGGTTGAAGTGTCTTCCCCGAGTCAGAAAAATCACCCACAGATAGAAGCTCTCCTTCTTCGGCTTCTGCACATTGTGAGGGTATATCGGACATAGCTACTAAAGCGTCAGAGTGCTCTGTATTTTTTCTAGCCCCAGAGCTGTCTCGCTTTCCTTGTAACCCTGGCAGTTTGGACAATACTTCTGTAAGAGTATGATTCATAACTGCCGCCATGTCTTGTAAAGTATAAGCAATGGGCGCGCTAGATGTACTTGGCGCCCCTTGAGCGGGAGTTAAAGGCTCTGACACGTGGGGAGAGTTAGTCGGCATAACTTCCCCCTTGTCAATTTCCTCTGGTGATAAATCTTTTAAAGCCAGAATATGGTCTTTATAACTTATAGTAAGATCAGTGCATTTGGTACACATTCTAAGAGGGGGTTCCACAATGGCTTCTAAACATAATGAACAAGGAGTTTCCTCTATGTCAGACATGTTTAACAGACTAGTAATGAGACCAGCAAGCTTTGAAAACACTTTAATTAATGTGAAAAAGCAGAATATAAAAAACGGTACTGTGCCTTTAAGGGAAAAAAACAAACACAAAAAGTGCAAAACAGTGAAAAAAGCAGTTAACTCTATGAAATTTTTACAATGTATATAATAGACTAAAATAGCATTGCACCCACTTGCAAATGGATGATTAACCCCTCAGGTTCAAAAACTAAGCAAAAAAACGGTTAAAAATGTTATAACAGTCACAAGCAAACTGCCACAGCTCTACTGTGGCTCCTACCTTCCCATAAAATGACTTTTGTATGCACAAATACCCTTTACAGAGGTCCAATATGTCAGGGGACACCTTCAGGGAAGCTGGATGTCTCAGAATGTAAAAAACAACTGCGCAATTAGAGCGCGAAAATAGGCCTCTCCCACCATGCACTCAAAGTCAGAGGGCCTTAAAAAACTATTCCTAGGAGTAAAATAACAGCCATGTGGAAAACTAGGCCCCAAATAAAGATTTATCACCTTAGTAAAAAACGTTCTGTATATATATATATATATATATACTAAGCCATAATAGAAGCCATAATAGAAAGTAATATGAAAATTACCCTTTACTGCAAGAATGATGCTAGTCGTTATTAAATCACTGCAATCAGGCTTACCTTAACTATATCAGGCACTGTCAGCATTTTCTAGTTCTTATCATCCTCTAGAAAAAAATATACTGAACATACCTCAGGGCAGTTAATTCTGCAGGCCGTTCTCCCAGCTGAAGTTTCCTCCATACTCTTCAGTTATGTGTGAGAACAGCAGTGGACCTTAGTTACAACCTGCTAAGATCATCAAAAACCTCAGGCAAATTCTTCTTCTAATTTCTGCCTGAGGTAAAAAAACAGTACAACGCCGGCACCGTTTAAAAATAACAAACTTTTGCTTGAAGATAAACTACACTAATTCACCACATCTCTCTAGCTACTTCCCTTGTCGAGAGCTGCAAGAGAATGACTGGAGGTGGCAGTTAGGGGAGGAGCTATATAGACAGCTCTGCTGTGGGTGATCCTCTTGCAGCTTCCTGTTGTGAAGGAGAATATCCCACAAGTAATGGATGAATCCGTGGACTGGATACACCTTACAAGAGAAAATACAATTATTTAATAATTAAATAATAGAAGTAAATTGGAATATTGTTTAAAATTGTATTCTCTATCTGAATCAGGAAATAAATGTTTTGGGTTTCATGTTAATTTAAGGAGCAGCAATGCACTACTGGGAGCTAGCTGGGCACATCAAGTGAGCTAACAACAAGAGGTATATATGTGCAGCCATCAATCAGTAGCTAGCTCCCAGTAATACACTGTTGCTCCTGTGCCTATCAAGGTATTATTTTTAACAAAGAATACTAAGAGAATGAAGCAAATTAGATAACTTAATTAAATTGGAAAGTTGTTTAAAATTGCACAATCTATCTAAATCACGAAAGAAAAATTGTGGGTTTTACGTCCCTTTAAAGCACTGGTTTTCAAACCTGTCCTCAGGCCTCCCTAACTGGTCAGATTTTGAGCATATCTGAGCACAAATGAAATAATATTTGATTAGTAAACATAATTAGTTCACATGCTCTCTCCAAAGGTAATCCTGAAAATCTGGCCTGTTAGGGAGGCCTGAAGACAGGTTTGATAAACAGTGCTTTAAAGGGATAGGAAACCCAGATTTTTTCTTTGATCATTCAGATATAGCATGCACTTTTAAATAACTTTCTATTTAACTCATATTAACAAATGTTCTTTGTACTCTTGGTATCTTTTGTTGAAAAGCAAGGACTTAAAGGGACACTGAACCCAAAAAATTTATTTCGTGATTCAGATAGAGCATGCAATTTTAAGCAACTTTCTAATTTACTCCTATTATCAATGTTTCTTTGTTCTCTTGCTATCTTTATATAAAAAAGAAGGCATCTAAGCTTTTTTCTTGATTCAGAACTCTGGACAGCAGTTATTGATTGGTGGATAAATGTATCCACCAATCAACAAGGGCAACCTAGGTTGTTCACCAAAAATGGTCCGGCATATAAACTTACATTCTTGTATTTCAAATAAAGATTCCAAGAGAATGAAGAAAAATTGATAATAGGAGTAAATTAGAAAGTTGCTTAAAATTTAATGCTCTGTCTGAATCACAAAAGAAAAAAATTGGGTTCAGTGTCCCTTTAAGTTTAGGAGCATGCATGTGTCTGGTGCACTATATGGCAGCACTATTTTCCTGCAATGTAGTGCTCCAGAAACCTACCTAGGTAACTCTTCACAAAAGAATACCAATTTTTGTGGGGGTTCATACACCTTTAAATCCTATTACAAGAATACATGGATGGTTCAGTTTATATCTTATTAAACAAGTAGGATTTAGTATTTCGCTCTCCTGTTTTACAACGCTATTTCTGAGAGACCCAAACAGGAAAAGTCACACTTGTACTAAAATACATGACAGATTTAATTACAATCCAGCATAAATCAGATTCAGATTTATGAACCTACCACTCCCTAGGAAAGGTACATAAAGGGTTGCAGATAGTATGCTTCTTATGAAAACTGACACAGTAGATATACTAAATTAACCAGACTATATAGTCCTAGACAATATACTAAGTTAACCAGACTATATAGTCCTAGACAATATACTAAATTAACCAGACTATATAGCCCTATACCTAGATAATTTTCATTTTCTAAGTGTGTGACTTGTTATCTCTCTTGCATGAATTGAGTTTACGATGTATGACCCTGTGGGCTTTGCTACAAAGGAAATACTAGTAGAATATATGTAACAGTAGGGCAAATTTCTGCTAGCATATGTTACAAGAGTCCTGAAAGAACCATAAATGAGAAACACTTATTACCAATTATAAACTCAGTGCAAAGGACTAGGGAAAGTTTGCCACCATGAGTAGAAGAAGACTGTAATCTTGACTAAATACTAAGCATGTGCATTTGACAGTTTTGTGCAAATTCTGATCTTAGTGTGTTGCACTAAGAGCCAAAAGCCATAAGCGGCAACGTTTTTCCGCATTTGGCAGGTAATACAAATGTGGAATGCACATGCCTACTAAATACCCTTTACTCTCATATACTGAACTCTGAGCCTAATAAAAACATATTTTTATGGGCAGTGTTAAAATAATTGGTGCTTATGAAGGGGTTAGTTTACCACATAGGGACCTTGGCTTGATTGCTTCCATTTGGACTAAATATTTAGTGTCCTGCATCACATTTACACTATTCAGTTGGTCAGTCTAGCAGTCTGTTTTTAGTTTGGATTTTTGACAATACTGTGTTCTTTTTCCAAAAGACTGCTTGCATATTTCAATTTTGTACATTCCCAAATAGGATATTTAATTAGGAAGATCGGTTTATTAATTCACAGTTTGATAAAAAGGGTGATTTATTAGCCAAGTAATGTGTTGCTGTATTGCTGCTAATCTGTTTTTAGAAACAAAATTACTGTTGAGAAATTCTGAACTACCTACATTTTATTTCCATATCAGACCAATTGATTTTTAGGCCTTTCACGATTATCTTTTAATGCCTTGTGGAATGGAGTTTGGAGCAACCATGAGTGCCAGCTAACTAGTCAGATGCAAAAAATCCCAGACCTCCTAAGTGGACAGTAAACACATTGTAATTACAGGACATTTTTCTTGTCTTGCTATAGAAACATAATTTAGTCTTACCTGATAAATTCCTTTCTTTTTTGGTGGTGAGAGTCCACAATTCATTAATGTTGGGAATTCATCTCCTGTCCACCAAGAGGAGGAAAAGACACCCTACACAAAAACTCTTAATATCCCTCCTACTTCCCTGACCCTCCCAGTATTTGTCTTTGCCTAGTCTATGAGGCAGGCAAAGATAAAGGTGCTTTGCATTTCTGCAAGATTACAGGGATATCAAAGGGACATTAAACCCCCAAAAAATATTTAATTATTTAGATATAAAATATGATTTTAAACAACATTTCAGTTTACTTCTATTATCCAATTTGCTTCTTTCTCTTGATATGCTTTTCTGAAAAGCATATCTAGATAGGCTCAGTAGCTGCTGATTGGTGGCTGCACATATATGCCTCGTGTGATTGGCTCACCCATGTGCATAGCTATTTCTTCAACAAAGGATATCTAAATAATTAAGTAAATTAGATAATAGAAGTAAATTGCAATGTTGTTTAAAAATAAAATTTATGCTTACTTGATAAATGTATTTATTTCTTGACACAGTGAGTCCACGGATCATCATCAATTACTGTTGGGAATATCACTCCTGGTCAGCAGGAGGAGGCAAACAGCACCACGACCGAAGGAAAAGGAGAGAAAGGAAAAAACACAAGGTGCAGGGGTCTGAAAAAAAATTTTTTCTGAAAAACAGGGAGGGCCGTGGACTCACCATGTCAAGAAAGAAAGAAATTTATCAGGTAAGCATAAATTTTGTTTTATTTCTAATGACACGGTGAGTGAGGATCATCATCAATTACTGTTGGGAATCAATACCCAAGCTAGAAGACACAGATAAGGGAGGGCAAGACAGGCAACCTAAACAGAAGGCACCACTGCTTGCAGAACCTTTCTCCCAAAGAAACCTAAAAAGAATCAACTATGAATTTTCTTTTGAACAGGCTATGCAGCGAAAACCAAGTAGCAGCCCAGAAATCCCTTTCACAGTACCTTCATTTTGATATTCAAAAAGAAGAGACCGTCCTAGTGGAAAGAACTGAAAGTGTATCAGAAGACTGCGTCCCAGCAGTCTCATAGGCAAAAAAACAAATATACTTTTCTTACTAAAGAAAGAAAAATAGCATAAGCTTTCAGACCTCTACGTTTCTCAGAGAAACAAACAAACATGGCAGAAAACTGGTAAAAATCCTTATGACAATAAAATATGACATCACGCACAACCTCCAAGTCGTGCAACAAACATTCTTCAGAAAAGAAGAACTATGTCAAAGGAAAGTAACAAAAATTTCTTGATAAAAACTTTTTCAGAACCACTTTAGGAAGAATCCAAAGTAGTGCCAAGATCCGCCTCATCGGCATGAAAGAGAAGATAAGGCGAATCACACTGCCAAGCTGAGAGTTCCGACACTCTCCAAGCAGATAAGATAGCAATAACAAACAAAACCTTCCAGATAATATCTATGGAATGCAATGGCTCAATCAGAGTTTGCTGTAAAACTTTAAAAACCATGTTAAGGCTCACAGAAGGAGCAACAGATTTAAACATATGCCTGATTCTGACCAAGGCCTGACCAACAAATTACCCACCTGGCACGTCTGCCAGACACATATGCATGATCTGTTTTGAAAACTGACCGACAAAACCTTTCTCCAGACCTTCCTGAAGAAAGATAAAATGCTAAATCCTTACCCTTCTCCAAGAGAAGCCTTCGGAATCGCTCCAAATAAGAAATTTATGCCATATCTTATGGAAACCTTTCTCGTAACAGGCTTGTAAGCCTGAATCAAGGTCACAAAGACCGACTCGGAAAAACCCCTGCTTAGACAAAACTAAGCGTTCAATCTCCAAGCAGTCAGCTTCAGAGAAACTAAAAAAAAAATATATGAAAGAAGGGACCCCGATTCAGAAGGTCCTTCCACACAAGCAGACACCAAAGTGGAAGAAATTACCTCTCCACTAGGTCCGAATACTAGATCCTGAGAGGCCACGCATGGACTATTAGAAATTCCAACACTCTCTCCTGTTGATATGATCAATGACTTGTGGAAGAAGAAAACGGAGAAGACAGGTAAGCCAACCTGAAATCCCAAGGCACTGTTAGAGCATCTATCAGAATGGTCTGTGGATCCCTGGACATTGGCAACTTGGCAAATTTGCCTAAATGTCGTCAAATCCAACTCCGCAGTTGGAAAAATTCCTCCGGAAAGAGTTCTCATTTCCCAGGAGGAAGTCTGCCTGGTCAGAAAAACCGCTTCCCAGTAGCCCACTCGTTGAATGCAAATAGGCAACAATTGTGAGCTTCCGCCTACTGAATAACCCAAGTCACCTCCTTCATGGCTAAGGAACTCCTAGTTCCTCCCTGGTTGTTGATGAAAACCATTGAGGTTGCAACTGAGGCCAAGCCATCAGAGCATTGTAAATCGCTCCCAACTTCAAGATGTAAAAAAGGAGAGCAGACACTTCCTAGTCCATATCCCTGTCCTTAACAAGACCCAGACTGAATTCCAGCCCAGTAGGATGGTGTCCGTGGTCACAACACCCAGGAATGTCTAAAGAAGCACAGGCCCTGAGACAGCTACTCCTGAGAAACCACTAAGGGATAGAGACTCTTGTCAACTGACCTAGATCTATTCTCTGAGACAGATGTGAATATTCCATTCTATGGAAATTAGCAAGAGAATGTTGACCAAAGTAACCCTGCAGCTGGAACCAAACTCCCAAGCTTCTGGTTGTCAAAAGGCTAGACTATTTACCGGATCAAAGGAGCTCGCCGTTGGCCGAACAGTAGCCTGCAGAGAAAAGAATAGAACATTTGACCCCTGTTAGAATCGTCTCCTATGATAGAGAATCTATTAAGATCTCTAATAATCACTCTTGTAGATGTTAACCAGGCCCGACCCCGCATAGCTTCCGAGATCAGGCAAGACCGGGAGGATTCATTGTGGATGGTTGAAGGCTGGACAAAGGAACTCTTCTCCAGATTCTATCTGAAGAACACCCCTGTAATACCTCAAAACCTAGATATCTTTCTAGGATGAAACTAGAGCAGAACCCGATAATGGGAACAATAAACACACATCCTTCAGGTCTATGTTCGATCTGAAAAGGTCCTCTTGAACCAAAGGATAATCTATACTACTTTGAAGGACAAAACCTGAGGAACTTGAGGTAATTACCTAGATTCTGTTCCCAACCTGGAAATGGAACTATCCCTCCTAGAGAGGAAGGCCCTGAACTCAGTTCAAGGAAAGCCTCTAATCATGGCTGTATTGCAGAAACTCTAGGACAAAAACCTTAAAAAGGACTCCAAGAAACACGACTAATCCTGCTGAAAGAGGAAAGGAAAACCTTCCTTTAGTCTTACTCTACTGACTAGAGGAAGAAAAACCTCTTTTCACCCGAACAGTCAGGAGACAGGTCTACTAGCCAAGTCAAAAAATGGTCTCATCCTAGAAAGGAAACGCCAGAAGCGTAGAATTGGAGGAATCATAAAAAATTGAACCTGCAACTGCAGAACTATAAAGCCTAAGCTGTACTGCTAAGCCACAAGTAGGCTTCTCCTCTGAACAAGATCTTAGCCACAAAACCAGGTGGCTATCACAGCAAGTCTAATAAGACAAGGCATTGTTTGAAATTAACAATTAAACCTCCAGCTTCTCATCCAAGGATCCGAAAAGAAGCACCATAAGGATCGAAGTTCTATGAGCCTTAGTATAAAAATTCCCTGAGAAAAATCCCAAGGCACAACTAGAAACACTTCGTCATAGGAAAGAACATCATTGAAAAGATAACGTTCACAAAACTGTGAAAGGTTGACGAGAAGGAAATCAATGTTGTCCAAGTAGCCAAAACCTCCTTTACATACATGAGGTGATCAATCATACATCTGAAGTATATGACTTCAGCATCAGATGAAGGAATTTAACTGTCCAATCTGAGATTTTACCCTCAGAAGTCTTCTCCTCACCAACTCAGAAGACAGAGAGAGCAACCTGCACAGAGAACATGGAGCAGAAACCTTACAATCTGAATAACATATCCTCTTGCAAATTTCCTGAGATAAGGAAAAAAAACAGGCAAGCTGCAGATATCCGCAGAGGACACTTGAGCTGCAAATTCTGTTAGCAAACGTACTCCAGGAGATTGAGAGGAACCGCAGGGCACTGCATGTAACACCATAGAGGCTAGGGACAGATGAGGAGAAAACTGTGTCGCTGTCTAAACAGTATCATCCTGGGAGATATGAGGCTCAGAGACTAACATATATTGCAGAAATACCTAAGCGGTAAAATCTACAAGCAATGCATAAAAAGCACGCATACATTGCGCTTTATCCACCATAAGGGAATGCAACAAACGCACTGAGTTCTTGTTCGTTTTTTACATAAATGGAAAAAAAACGCCTACGAATATAAAGCACTCCCCTTAAAACAAGGCGACAGAAAGGAAAAGTGAGTTCTCCCCTAGTCAATAATGACATAAAAATCATGTCACAGATTTGAACTGTCTCCTCATTCACCTCTAAATATTCAAAATACATAGGAATTTGAACTTTACAAAAATCTTCTTATACATAAGTATTTGAAGTTTATTATATAAATAATCTGAGCCTCAAGTTAGGGTTAACCCCTTCTATCCTGAAGTAGATTAACTCCTAAATCTCCCCAATCACATCAAAAGTGCCTGCTCACTGTCAGAAATTGTCCTTATTAAGGAATTTTTGACCCAAATTAAATACAGATAGGGCTGAACCCCTGCAGTGCCTGCCTCCTAGCCCCAGAAGACAAAAGACACGTATCTGCAGGACAGCTCACCCGGCATGAGAGGATGCCACCCCTCATAGACCTGTGGAAACAAGAAAGGACAGAGTAAACCTACTCTGGCGTTTCACACATAGGGCAGCAAACATGTTAGGAAAGCGCAGCAAGGGCTACCTTACAAGTTCCTAACTGTTTTAAAGCCACCACTGCCCTACGTGGATTACGGCTAGACCCAGACTTGAGAAGTTCAGAGTAAACCTACTCTGGCATTCAAAATAATAAAATCTTGCTTGAAGTAAAAGAAATTCAATTTCTTCAGACACCGAAAACTTCACCTCCTCCATGAACAGAGGCAAAGAGAATGACTGGGGGTTGTGGGAAGGGAAGTGATACTTAACAGCGTTGCTGTGGTGCTCTTTGCCTCCTCTTGCTGGCCAGGAGTGATATTCCCAACAGTAATTGATGATGATCCGTTGACTCACTGTGTCATTAGAAAGAAATGGTATTCTCTATCTAAATCATGAAAGAAAAAATTGGGGTTTAATGTCCCTTTAATCCCGAAAATTAACCGTCAATGGATAGTTCCTGCAAGAGAGAGATATAGGAGAGTATTGGTTGTGCAATGTAAATCTCATCTCTGGAGTTGTGGTCACAAGCCTGCCACAGGTTTTGCTGGGACAGTTCATTTAGCTCCCCCCTACTTGGCCATGAGATGTACTCCCTCAGTCCATTACTGATGTCCATTCCTGCATCATATATAAATGTGTTAACCATTTTAAAGGTCTCTAATGCAATTCTGGAGGTTGTTAGCATAGGATTGTTCAGAGACCAATTTGGATAAAGAATCACAGCATAGGACCCCTGTCACGGTCACCCAGGTGATAGATGCTGAAGGTTTAAGCTGAACACCTGTCAGATAATTCCACATTCTGGAAAAAGGAGCAAATAGAATACCATGATTTTCAATTTTTTGGATATCTAGTAAGAAACCAAACCTGGAATATGAAATACCACTGGAATATTAGCAGGAGCTTTGAAAGTCACAATTAACTGATTTACAGGCTTGATTCAGCAGGTTTTCCTCAGAAATGTCCAGAGTTATCAATACCTTACGCTACCCTGCTCCTCCCGGCCGTTGAAATGGCAGCATTTGGTTGTTGTGCGGGTATGGCAGTGACATTACCGCGCGCCGTGATTGTTGCTTTGCTCATTTCCTGTACACCTGTGCCTCTACCTGGGAATGAGCCTGCCCCTAATTTAAGGTAATCACCTTCAGTCTGTAAGTGCCCTAGTATAGGTTTACCTCTGTGTACTCCTGGGTGCAATTTGTTTCCGTTTACTATTGTGCTTTACTGGACTGCCTACTGCTCTTACATTGTTTTTGACCATTCTACTGCTTAACACTTTTGATTCTCAGAAAAATTGGACTGTCTGCTTGTTACTGAAACCTGCATTGCTACCCTTATTATACTCGGAAAGATTGGACTGCCTGCTTGTTACTGAAACCTGCATTGCCTATTGACCAAACTACTGTTTAACCCTTTTGATACTCAGAAAGATTGGATTGCCTGTATCCTGCATTCCTTAGTGGTCATTCATTTGCTTAACCCTTTGATTCTCAGAAACATTGGACTGCCTCTTCTCACTGAACCCTGCACTGCCTGGTGAGCATTTCTTTTATTTTTGTGTTTCTTAGGGGTATAGAACTGTTTGCTTACCTCTGAACCCTACTCAGGCCTGTGACCTGCTCCTCATTAACCATTGCAGCTTGTGATGTCAACTGTTCCTGTACTTCCTCATACCTTCAACCCATAATACTTAGTTCTGGGATGTTTCCTTATCTTTCCACTTGATGCTGAGATAAGAAGACTACTGGCCAGGATTGGTCTGATAAGGAAATTTCCCACGAACATTACAAAAATGTGTGGATATGTTCCACTTTAAATCTGAAAGCATTTTAAAATTCAGGGTCAGAAACAGGGCACTGTTTATCAGATGACACTTCCCCATCTGGATTATTTTGAGTCCTCAAAATCAGAGCTCTGAAGCAGGACAGGATTTTTAGGTTATGGGGAAGAAGATTGCTAGGTCACATTAAGAGAGGGAGGTAAATCCCCAGATTTGCGTTTACTCTTACTTGGCTTTGGGATAGCCCTGTGTAAATTATCTTTAAACTACGGAGTAAAGTCAGTAGAGGCTCCCTAAATAATATATACAGGAAAAGGACATCATTCCTTAGAGGGAGTAGAGGGAAGTGGCTGATTTGCATGCAAAAATTGATGTACACAACTATTGCAAAGTTGGTTGAACTGGAACAGTTTTGCAAAACATACACAAAAAAGTACAGTGAGAGGTATCAGTAAGACCCTCTTCCATAGTGATTGACATAGTTTTCAGTGGGGATAGATTCACTGGGTTCTATGATCTGCAAAACTCACAAGTATAGCAGAGTATGAAACAACACACATACACTGATAAAATATAAGGTAGAGAGCCTTCTACACTAGCTAATTTACCCCCTGACACCTGCAAAGAACCTAAAGGGTAAGGTAATACCAAGGCCTTATAATGCACTGACTTACAAAATGCCCCCAAGTGACCCCATGGCAGCTCCTGCAAGGGTACTGTCAGGGTTTTTTCCCCTGCTTTGTTTGCCAAGTGCTGCTGACAGCCATTTTACTCACCTCTCCTACTAAATCTGTAAGTGTAAGAGTGTGCGATGCTGCTCATATCCTGCACACCCTCTTATGTGCAGACTGATGAACATCATCTGTGTGAGACAGGTTGCAGTCTCAGAATTGTGATGTCATCACTTATTATTTAAAGGGCCTGTGCTCAGTATGCTTTGCCCTTGAGTTGTCTCATACCCGTTTGTGAGTGCCTGTGTTCATGTTCCCGTGTATTACCTGGCTAGTCTGATGTCCCTTCTGGTTCCTGATCCCTGGCTTGTTCCTGACTTTGCTGTTCTCCTTGATCCTGATTCTGGCTCATCTGACTACTTGCTTTGGCTCCTGACTTGGCTCTTCTGACTACCAGCTCTGGTTTTGACTCCTGGCTTGTTATTTGACTTGTGGACTTTTTATTATTAATAAAGGTGTGATTATTTTTGCACTTCTTGTCTCAGTCTGATTCATGGCACCCTGACATTACGCAAGGGCCATAACTCCTGATGGCGCTAATAATCCACCTTTACTTACCATCATTTTCAGGATAGTAGAACAGGATCACCGCTTGGATCAATTTGAACTAGCCCTGCAAACCCTGCAGACTCGCACTGCACAATTGGACCAGTGTCTTATAAGTTATGGCTGCTCCTGTTTCCGCTGCTGCACCTGGAAATACCAGGAGCATGTCCGGTTCTGTACCTCTACCTCAGCATTATGGAGGCGATCCTAATCAGTGCAGAGGGATTTTGAACCAGTTGGGCATTTATTTGAGATGTTACCTCAGGCGTTTCCCTCTGACAGAGCTAATGTGGGATTTCTCATCTCTTTACTCTCGGACACTGACCTTGGCTGGGCTAATCCCTTGTGATAGACTAATATACCAGTGATTTCTAAATTACCCTGAATTTGTGGCCCACTTTCAAAGGGTATTTGATGTTCCGGCTCGCTCCTCCTCTGCCGCCAAATGACTTATGTCCATTCAGCAAGGTACGATATCTGTTACTCAGTATGCCATTGAGTTCCGTACGCTTGCCGCAGAGGTAGGTTGGAACAATGAAGCCCTTGTTGCCGCCTTCTTTCATGGACTCTCTGATGCGATTAAAGACAAAGTTGCTGCTAGAGATTTACCAGAGGATCTCAAGGCTTTGGTGTCTTTTTTAATCATAATTGACATCAGACTCAGAGAGAAGCCCTCTTTCAAGGAGCGCTTGCGGAAGCCTCATGTCCGTTGTCTCCTACGTTGTCGTTCCCAACCATGCCTTCCTCTCCTCCCATGTCTCCTGGTCCCGAGTCACCAGGTACTGCTGTGCCAATACAGTTGGGATTCACATGTCTCTCCGTGGCGGAGAGGGCCTTTAGGAAGAGGGAGGGGCTCTGCCTCTATTGCGGGATACAGAGCTACCTTTTAAAGTCTTGTCCTACACGGCCGGTTAAACGTTCACACCTAGGGTCCTGTTAGGGGCAGACCTTGGGTGGTTTATCCTAGTCCCCGGAACCGCTAAAGGAGAAACCTTTAGTCACGGTTGTCCTTTCCTGGGTGGACTCCTCCATAGTCACCCAGGCTCTTGTTGACTCCGGTGCTACAGACTAATCATTGACAGTGCTTTTGTATCACAGCACTCCATTCCTGTATTGCCTCGGTCCGTTCCACTTGCTATTGAGGCCATTGAGGGCAGGCCCCTTCAGCCTGCACTCGTTACTCACGAAACCACTCCGTTATCCCATGGCTGTTGGGGCTCTCCATTTTGAAACCCTCCAGTTCCAGGTGATTAACGCTCTGCATTTTTCGGTTGTTCTGTTTGTCTCGGTCTCCGCAATGTATCTCCACTTGTCTTCAGAAACCAGTCAAAGTCCTGTGCACTACTTCGGTATCTCAATTGCCTGAGGGGTACCGAGAGTTCCAAGATGTTTTTGACAAGGTGCGTGCCGGTATGTTGCCTTCTCAACAGTCTTACGATTGTGCCATAGACCTGCAACCCGGAGCCATTCCTCCTCGGGCCGGGTTTACCTTCTCTCAGTTGCAGAGAATTGTGCTATGGAGGAGCATGTTGCAGTGTTAATTTCGTCGACTAAAACTAGACTAAAATGACAATAAAGCTAAAGAAATTCTGATGACTAAAATACGACTAAACCTAAAATGGCATTTTAGTCAACAGACTATGACTAAAACTAAATCATTTGCTGTCAAAATTAACACTTGTTATATACCACAACCGTTAAATCTGTATTGCATGTTCAAATCCTAATACCA
Organism: Bombina bombina; assembly: GCF_027579735.1. Taxonomy (NCBI): domain Eukaryota; kingdom Metazoa; phylum Chordata; class Amphibia; order Anura; family Bombinatoridae; genus Bombina; species Bombina bombina. The sequence continues at coordinate 1,072,273,779 of NC_069502.1, forward strand.
TAAATAACAGGTTAATAAATACAGAATTTATGCTTACCTGATAAATTACTTTCTCCAACGGTGTGTCCGGTCCACGGCGTCATCCATTACTTGTGGGAATATTCTCTTCCCCAACAGGAAATGGCAAAGAGCACAGCAAAAGCTGTCCATATAGCCCCTCCTCAGGCTCCGCCCCCCAGTCATTCGACCGACGGTTAGATGAAAAAAAGGAGAAACTATAGGGTGCTGTGGTGACTGTAGTGTGTAGAGAAAGACATTTTTCAAACCTGATTAAAAAACCAGGGTGGGCCGTGGACCGGACACACCGTTGGAGAAAGTAATTTATCAGGTAAGCATAAATTCTGTTTTCTCCAACATTGGTGTGTCCGGTCCACGTGTCATCCATTACTTGTGGGAACCAATACCAAAGCTTTAGGACACGGATGAAGGGAGGGAGCAAATCAGGTTACCTAAACGGAAGGCACCACGGCTTGCAAAACCTTTCTCCCAAAAATAGCCTCCAAAGAAGCATAAGTATCAAATTTGTAGAATTTGGCAAAAGTGTGCAGAGAAGACCAAGTCGCTGCTTTACATATATGATCAACAGAAGCCTCGTTCTTGAAGGCCCATGTGGAAGCCACAGCCCTAGTAGAGTGAGCTGTGATTCGTTCAGGAGGCTGCTGTCCGGCAGTCTCATAAGCCAATCGGATGATGCTTTTCAGCCAGAAAGAAAGAGAGGTAGCAGTAGCTTTTTGTCCTCTCCTCTTACCAGAATAAACAACAAACAAAGATGAAGTTTGTCTGAAATCCTTTGTTGCATCTAAATAGAACTTTAAAGCACGGACCACATCTAAATTGTGTAACAAACGTTCCTTCTTTGAAACTGGATTTGGACACAGAGAAGGAACAACTATTTCCTGGTTAATATTCTTGTTGGAAACTACTTTTGGAAGAAAACCAGGTTTAGTACGCAAAACAACCTTATCTGAATGGAACACTAGATAAGGTGGATCACACTGCAAAGCAGATAACTCAGAAACTCTTCTAGCAGAAGAAATAGCAACCAAAAACAGAACTTTCCAAGATAGTAACTTGATATCTATGGAATGTAAAGGTTCAAACGGAACCCCTTGAAGAACTGAAAGAACTAAATTTAGACAAATTTTCACCACAGTGTCTTAATGCTTTAAAAGTATTGCACCCCAATTTTCAAGCTTTTAACCCCTTAAATGAGGAAACCGGAGCCGTTTAATCAAGTAACAATTTTTAACCCCACTACAGTCCCAGCCACAGCGTTTGCTGCGACTTCACCTGTCCTTAGGAGTTATACGATACCAATTTAAGCCTTCCAGGAACGTTTTCAATGATCACCAGACCCTCTCACATGCAGCTGCATGCACTGCATCCAAAGAAACTGCGCAATTATGGCGCGAAAATGAGGCTCTGCCTACTATAGTGAAAGGCCCTTCCTGACTGGAAAGGTGTCTAAATGACTGCCTGGCGTCTAAAAACGTTCCCTCACAATAAAGTTTTATAAATCACTTCAAATTTCATAAAAACTTAAATAAAGCAATCGATTTAGCCCACAAGAGTGTCAACCAGTGTATAGCCAATGATAAGCCTTCATTCTGTTAAGAGTCTAAGAAAATGGCTTACCGATCCCCAAGAGGGAAAATGACAGTCTTCTAGCATTACACAGTCTTGTTAGAAAATGGACTAGTCATACCTTGAGCAGAAAAGTCTGCTAACTGTTCCCCCCAACTGAAGTTCTCTGGGCTCAACAGTCCTGCGTGGGAACAGCAATTGATTTTAGTTACTGCTGCTAAAATCATACTCCTCTTTTAAACAGAACTCTTCATCCCTTACTGTTTTAGAGTAAATAGTACAAACCGGCACTATTTTAAAATAACAAACTCTTGATAGCAGAATAAAAAACTACAACTAAACACCACATACTCTTCACCATCTGTGGAGATGCTACTTGTTCAGAGCGGCAAAGAGAATGACTGGGGGGCGGAGCCTGAGGAGGGGCTATATGGACAGCTTTTGCTGTGCTCTTTGCCATTTCCTGTTGGGGAAGAGAATATTCCCACAAGTAATGGATGACGCCATGGACCGGACACACCAATATTGGAGAAAAGAGTATGGGCTTAAGTTATGCTGTGCCTGTGCTAGCTGCATAAACTTTTTGTAGTGCTGAGTTACTTGATACTTGTTTTAATTATTGACAGAGAACTGTTAACATTTTTATATTGGGTAATATGTGCAAAGGCATTACAACCAGTACAGTTTACAGATTTTTTTTAAATTTTAAAGTTGCACTTCTGTTTGTTTATGAAACTTGGCTTTATATAATTTTAAGTTTAATAAAGACGTTATATAGCACAACGGCTAAATCTGTATCTGTATTGCATATTTAAACCTTAATACCATAAATAATATCAAGTGTTATGTTTACTCCTGGAGTATATAATGAGTTTGGAAATTATAGAGAAATGCATAAACTTGATTTGAGAGGAGCATACAATCTCGTTAGGATTAAGGAGGGCCATGAATAGAAAACAGCATTTAACACCAGGCAGGGCATTATGAGTATCTTGCAATGCCTTTTGGCCTATGTAATGCTCCAGCTGTTTTCCAGGAATTATGTCCTACGAGATATGTTGCAACAGTGTGTTGTGGCGTACTTAGATGATATCCTCATATACTCACCCACTCTTGAGGCTCATCGTTCTGATGTTACACGGGTACTTCAGAGACTATGTGAGAATGGCCTGTTTTGTAAACTCGAGAAATGTGAGTTCCATCAGATTCAAGTAACCTTCATAAGTTATGTAATCTCTGTTGCAGGGTTCTCCATGGAACCTGATAAGTTCTCTGCAGTCCTGCAGTGTCCTCGCCCGGTTGGTCTTCGCTCTATTCAACGTTTTTTGGGCTTTGCCAATTACTATAGGAAGTTTAATAAAAACTTTTCTTCCTTGGTCAAACCTATCACTGACATGACCCGTAAGGAGAACGATCCACTTCATTGGTCACCTACTGCCAATAAGGCTTTTGAGAGTCTTAAGACTGCCTTTGCAGCCGCTCCAGTTCTGGCTTATCCTAACCCTGTCCTGCCTTTCGTTCTTGAGGTCGATGCGTCTGAAAATGGAGTAGGTGCCCTCTTGTCTCAACGTCCTACGCCTGACGGTCCCTTGCATTTGTGCGGTTTCTTCTCTAAGAAATTGTCTCCGGGGGAGTGCAATTATGAAATTGGCGACAGGGAATTACTGGGCATAATTTTGGCACTCAAGGAATAGAGGCACCCTCTTGAGGGTACTAGCATACCAGTGCTCATTCTTACTGACAACAAGAATTTGACTTATCTATCCAAAGCAAAACGTTTGTCGCCCAACAGGCCAGATGGGCGCTATTTTTGTCTCTGTTTAATTATGTGGTTTCCTACCTGCCTGGTAGTAAGAATGTTAGGGGTGATGGCCTCTATCCAAGGAGGAGTCTGTACCTATTCCAGTTATACCTCCTGACCATATTTTGTCCATTATACATACTAATTTGACTTCTCCCTTAGGGGAGGAGATCCTGGCTGCACAAACCAATGCACCTCCTGAGAAACCTAGTGGTAAGTGCTTTGTACCTGAGAATCTTCTAACTAAACTATTGCACACTTACCACTATCCTAAAGCCGCAGGTCAAATGATTTGGTCTGTCACTCGACAACTCTGGTGGCCAGGTCTTCGTTCTTATGTTGCTGCGTATGTTGCCTCCTGCTCAGTCTGTGCACAGAATAAGACTCCTCGACGTCTGTGTGTCTTCTTCAACCTATTGCTAATGGTGAGCGTCCTTGGACACATCTTTCCATGGACTTCATTGTCGAGCTCCCTGTTTCCAATGGCAATACTGTTATCCTAATGGTGGTTGACCGTTTTTCTAAAATGTCACATTGCATTCCCTGCCTACTGCTCAGGAGCTTGCTTCAATTTTTGCCCGGGAGGTCTTCCGTTTACATGGGTTACCACCCAAGGAGATAGTCTCGGACCGGGGTAGTCAGTTTGTCTCCAGATTTTGGCGTTCCTTTTGTGCTCAAATAGGGATCCAGCTTTCCGTCTCCTCGGCAAATCCAATGGGGCTGCGGAACGGTCTAATCAAGCTCTGGAACAGTTCCTCCATTGCTATGTCTCAGATCACCACAATAATTGGTCTGAATTGTTACCTTGGGCAGAGTGCACTCGTAATAATGCTATTAACGCTTCTTCCCAGTTATCCCCGTTCATGGCGAATGATGGGTTTCAACCATCCTTGTTGCCCGATTAATTCATGTCTCAGGGTATTCCGGCTTTGGAGGAGCATCTCCAGCAAATCCGGTCCACGTGGGTGCAGATTCAGGATTGCCTTCATCGTTCTATGCAGCCCCAAAAGTTCCAGGCTGATTGTAGGCGTCTGCCCGCGCATTCCTACCAGGTTGGTGAGAGGGTTTGGCTGTCCTCCCGCAACTTGAACTTTAGTGTGCCTTCCAATAAACTGGCTCCCCATTATGTTGGTCATTTTCGGATACTCTGACGGGTCAATCCTGTGGCCTACACTCTACCTTCCTCCTGAAATGTGCATCTCCAATGTTTTTCATGTCTCCCTCTTGAAACCATTGGTTTGTAATCGGATTACCACTGTGTTGCCTCGTCCCATCTCTGTTGACAACCATGAAGAATATGAGGTCAGCAGCATTATTGACTCTCGTATGTCCAGCGGTCGTGTACAGTATTTAGTTCACTGGAGGGGCTACGGTCCAGAAGAGCGTTCATGCTCCCGCCCTTCTTTGTGCCTTTCATGCCCATTTCCCCAATAAGCCATTTGTCCTGCGGGGGAGGGGCCATTGACTGGAGGTTACTATCAGGGTTTTTTTTCCCTGCTTTGTTTGCTATGTGCTGCTGGCAGCCATTTTACTCACTGCTCACTAAATCTGGTGCAGAGTGTGGGATGCTGCTCATTTCCTGCACGCCCTTTTATGGGCAGACTGTTGAACATCATCCGTGTGATGAGAATCAGAGTTATGATGTCATCACTTATTATTTAAAGGGCCTCTGTTCAGTATGCTTTGCCCTTGCATTGTCTCAGACCTGTTTGTGAGTGCCTGCGTTCCAGTTCCTGTGTATTACCTGGCTAGTCTGACGTCTCTTCTGGTTCCTTATCCCTGGCTTGTTCCTGACTTTACTGTTCTCCTTATTCCTGTTTCCGGCTCGTCTGACTACTCGCTTTGACTCCTGACTCAGCTCGTCTGACTACCAGCTCTGGTTTTGACTGGCATGTTATTTGACTTGTGGACAAAAAGGGTGTCAGTGGGAGAGCAGGCTAAGTCCCCTGGCTATGCTGTACCTGTGTAAGAGTACCTTCTTATAACCTGTGGGCTGTCTCTGTGCAGTGGTATGTGGTTTACCTGAAGTTGCACCTCTCCACCCGCTTACAAGTCACCAAACTGCAGAAGTATCCAGTAGAGAGCCCATCCAATGCTTATACAAGTACAGCAGGGGATGTCTGAGGAAATACCATTATCACACAGGGAGAGGCAGAGTGTTCCCATGACACCTGAGGGTAGTTATGGTTGAAATCCCTAGGGAGATACTGCACACATAAATGTATTCATATGTCCCTGTATCATTCAGCTTGCTGGAAATCTCTTACCTGTGAATGATATGCCCCAAACATAATAATCCATAAGCAAGTAACTGGAACCTCTATTCTCAACCTTCTCCTGGGAGGCCAAGAACTAAAATTGAGGAGAGATGGGAGGGAATTTAAGCCAAAGAGCACATGCTATTATTTACTACTTAGTTTAAAATAGCAATTAAAAAGTTATTAAAAATGTTAAATGTTATTTATATAACACACAAATAACAATTTATTACCACCGGTGGTATGTAACATAAAAATCTAAAAACAAAGAAATCTAATACACAAGCTATATAAAATAAATAACTATTTAGGATTTTCTAAACAAAAGTTTACTGCAAATGGCTCCTATAAAAACTGTTTTGGCCTTTTTGATTTTTATGTTAGATACCACCGGTGGTAATAAATTGTTATATTTGTGTGTTATCGCATAATATAAAAGGCCAAGTGTGTTTGTCCAAAGCTGTCATGCGCAGTAGAGACAGCACAAGGACAAACACACCTGGCCTTACCAGATCTGCTGTTTGCTGCAAAAGTGGGCGTGGCCGGGCGCGAGAGAAAGGGGAGGGAGATAGAAAGAGAAGGGAGAGACAAAGAGAGAGGGGGAGAGAGAACAAAATAGACGGGAAAGAGCAAAATAGAGGGAAGAGGGAAAGCAAAAGAGAAGAGGGGGGAGGTGAGAGAGGGGGGAGAGAGCAATAGAGAGGGGGGAGAGAGCAATAGAGGGGAAAGAGACAGAGCAAAAGAGAGGGGGGGGAGAGAGAGCAAAAGAGAGGGGGGGAGAGAGAGAGCAAAAGAGAGGGGGGAGAGAGAGAGCAAAAGAGACGGGGGGAGAGAGAGCAAAAGAGAGGGGGGAGAGAGAAAGCAAAAGAGAGGGGGGAGAAAGAGCGCAAAAGAGAGGGGGGAGAAAGAGTGCAAAAGAGAGGGGGGAGAGAGAGTGCGCAAAAGAGAAGGGGAGAGAGAGCAAAAGAGAGGGATGGAGAGAGACAGAAAAAGAGAGGGATGGAGAGAGACAGAAAAAGAGGGGAAAGAGAGGGGGGAGAGAGAGCAAAAGAGAGGGGGAGAGAGAGCAAAAGAGAGGAGGGAGAGAGAGCAAAAGAGAGGAGGGAGAGAGAGCAAAAGAGAGGAGGGAGAGAGAGCAAAAGAGGAGGGGAGAGAAAGAGCAAAAGAGAAGGGGAGAGAAAGAGCAAAAGAGGGAGGGGGAGAGAGAGCAAAAGAGAGGGGGGGGAGAGAGAGCAAAAGAGAGGGGGGAGAGAAAGCAAAAGAGAGGGGGGGGGAGAGAGTGCAAAAGAGAGGGGGAGAGAGAGCAAAAGAGAGGGGGAGAGAGCAAAAGAGGGGGGAGAGAGAGCAAAAGAGAGGGGGGAGAGAGAGCAAAAGAGAGTGATGAATAGAAAGAGCAAAAGAGAGGGGAAAGAGACAGAGCAAAAGAAAGAGGGAGAGAGTGCAAAAGAGAGGAGAGAGAGCGCAAAAAAGAGGGGGAGAGAGAGAGCACAAAAAAAGAGGGGGAGAGAGAGAGCAAAAGAGAGGGGGAGAGAGAGAGCAAAAGAGAGGGGGAGAGAGAGCGCAAAAGAGAGGGGAGGGAGCGCAAAAAAGAGGGGGAGATAGAAAGCGCAAAAGAGGGGGGGGGGAGTGAGCAAAAGAGAGGGGGGAGAGTGCAAAAAAAGAGAGGGAGAGAGCGCAAAAGAGAGGGGGGGAGCGCAAAAGAGAGGGAGAGAGAGTGCAAAAGAGAGGGGGGAGAGAAAGCAAAAGAGAGGGGGGAGAGAAAGCAAAAGAGAGCATGGACAGAGGGAGCAAAAGAGAGGGGAAAAGAGCAAAAAGGTAGAGAGAGCAAAAGAGAGGGGGTAGAGAGAGCAAAAGAGAGATGGAGCAAGAGAGAGCGCAACAGAGAGGGGGAGAGAGAGAGCAAAAGAGGGGGAGGGAGAGAAAGCAAAGGGAGGGACCACTGTACTGTGTAAACGGGCTTTAGGACTAGTATAAATATATTTAAAGGGACAGTCTACACCAGAATTTTTATTGTTTTAAAAAGATAGATAATCCCTTTATTACCCATTCCCCAGTTTTGCATAACCAACACAGTTATATTAATACTGTAGCAGCAAAGTCCAGCGCACCCGGCAGCAATGAGACTCAACAAATAAATATGCCAAGAAGTATACCTGTTTATTTAGAACATGTTGATCAAAGGGCTAAAACAAGCCAAATATGCCAAATGGCAAAATACTCCAACACGTAAGAAAAAGACAGCATATGACAGGCAGCAGGTTGGGGAAAGAAAAATTAGGTCAGACGCGTTTCCTTATGTTGTTACATAGTAATCCTCAGTGACCATGTTTGTTTCCCACAATTCAATGCCTTAAATACACACCTGTAGTGCAATCACAGCACTGAAAGGACTAATTAGTGTATAGCCAATAATAGAGGACAAATAAGAATGTGGGCGAAACAGATCACTGTGGTTACAACGCTTCAACGTAAAAAATATATATATGTGTTTACAAAATATTTGATAACCAAATACATACAATAAATTAGGCACTATACATATACACAAAATAAGTATAATAGATGAAAATGTAAAATATTTATACAGACGTATAAACTTCTAATTTCACAAAAAATAGTGCCATATTAGATTAAAAAAAAAGATATTAGAATCAATGTACAAAAATCAAAAAGCAAAAAACTGAATGGAGTGAAAATAATAATAATAAAAAGGTACTAAGAACTTTATTGATCTACAAATAGTCTTACATCCCAATCAAAATTTAACCCTGCCGGCACTCTAGTGCCCAGCTGAAAAATCCAACATACTTCTCTTTTACTGAGAGTAGTGCCTCTATTTCCACCTCTTGGGTGTCTAGAGATCAATTGGATTGCTTGGAATGTCAACAATGAACTATCAGAATTGTGGTGTCATTTGAAATGCAGTGAGATAGTAGTAGTGGACTGTGGGTCCTCAATTGAGCGTAGATGCTCAAGAAAACGATCCTTTAGCGCACGTGTCGTTTGTCCCACGTACTGCCTGAGGCACCCCCTGCAGGTCAAAAGATATATGACATAGCAAGAATTGCATGTCATATGTTCACGAATTTCAAATATCTTGTGGTTGTTACTTGATGTAAAACTAGTGCCAAAAGACGCATAGGCACATGACTTACATCTCTTGCTGCCACATTTGAAGAAACCAGGTTTAATTGAAAGCCAATTTCTTTGTGACTGTTGCCTTGGCAACATAGAGGGAGACAGTATGCTCCCTAGTGTTTGGGCCCTACGAGATACAAAACATACACCCTCTTTGACTATATCTACCAGGGTATCATCAGTGGTCAATATAGGGAGTGCCTTCCTGATTATGTCACAGATTTTACCATATTCCATGCTGTAAGAAGTGATGAATTTTAATTGTTTGGACCTATCTGTATTCTTTGATCTACCAGACACAAAAAGATCTTTTCTGTCAAGAAGATCAATATCTCGTTTAGTTTGTTGTAGATAATTAGGAGAATACCCTCTCTGGGCTAACCTTTCAGTTAGTTCACTGGAATGTTTTTCATAGCTCAATTGGTTGGTGCAGTTACACTTAACCCTTATGTACTGACTCTTGGGGATAGACTGTATAGTGTGCTTTGGATGACATGATTTAGCATTCAAAATTGTATTTCCAGATGTGGGTTTACGAAACAATTCAATATCAATGCACGAATACTGAAGATTAGAGAGTAACTCAATGTCCAAAAAGGAAATTGAATGTTTGTCACTTTCCATAGTGAACCGTAGATTTAGAGCATTGTTCTGTAAATAAGCAAGAAACGATTCAAGGAGATCTGCCGGACCCTTCCAAATCAACAAAATATTGTCGATGTAACGACCAAAATAATGTATATACTCCTTGAAGGGGTTCCCATCTCCATAGACATGGGACAGCTCCCACCAACCCAAATAAAGGTTGGCATAGGAAGGGGCAAACTTTGCCCCCATTGCTGTCCCACGCCTCTGGAGATAGAAATCACCCTCAAAAAGAAAATAATTGTGGGTCAACAAATATTCAACGGAGACCTCAATGAATCGCTTCAAAGCAACATCATATGTGGAAAATGTGTCCAAAAAGAACTTAATAGCCAGACTCCCTTTGTCATGAGGAATACAAGTATACAGAGAGATCACGTCGATAGTAACAAAAGTGAAATCTTCCTGCCAAACTAGGCTTTCAATGTGAGTGATAACATCTGACGTGTCTCTAATGTAACTCATAAGACTCAAGACCAGGGGTTGCAAGTAGCCATCTATCAATTGGGAAAGAGGCTCATTTAAAGAGCCTATCCCTGCCACAATGGGTCTACCAGGTGGACGTGTGGGATGCTTGTGGACTTTTGGAAGATAGTGAAAAATGGCAGAAACCGGGTGCTCAGTGTATAGAAAATCAAAATTGGCTTGTTTGATAATACCATCATTTAAAGCCTGCTCCAAAATAGTCTTAAGAGCCGATTTGTAAAAGAACACAGGGTTACTTTTAAGTTTCTCATACACTGAGTCATCCAGTAACTGTCTATAAGCCTCATCCAGATAGTCCTGGTGATTAAGAACCACTACCTTACCACCTTTATCTGAGTTACGAATGACAAGCTCCTGATTGTTTTTTAATTCCTGAATAGATAGAAATTGTGCCTTAGATAGATTATCTCTGTGATGTCTTTTTTCAAATTCACATGAACTTAGTTTTTTCAATTCTAGTTCAACTGTTTTCTGAAAAACCTCTATGGAATTGGATCTAGATTTTACTGGGTAAAATTTGGATTTACCTTTTAATTTGGTAATATCCTGAGTAACCCCAATGTCAGGTGGGTTTAACTCCTGATTATCTCTACCCAATTCCATAAGGTCCAAAACAGAACATTCCTCTGAAAAATCAAGACCAATTCTAGTGGGTACTGGCCTCTCCTCAACCACTTCATCCTGTACAGTATTAGTCACTCCCAAGAAGTGTTTCTTGAGAACAAGCAACCTCACAAATTTGTTAAGGTCAACAACTGTGTTGAAAAGGTTAAAATGTGTGGTGGGGGAGAAACCAAGACCCAAAGACAAAACCTCAATCTGTGTCTTAGATAGAACAAAGGAAGACAAATTAATAACATTCTCAATATTCATGCATATTTCTGGAATGGTGTTGCTCTCCTCCTCTGTGGATAACGCCTAGGCTTGGGTACTTGATCCTGACTTTGATTTGCACGATTTTCCTCGCCCCCCTCTGCGTATTTTTTTCGGCGGGCAGTGGATTGTTGATGGCCCTTCCCGTTTTTTGACTGTGACACTGTATGAGATTCAAGTGCAAAAGATGTAACTTCCTCAGTACCAGAGGCAATCTCACCAGAAGTTTCAATGTCAGAGGAATCATAGTCATATTCAGTGTCAGTATCTGCAAATCTCACTTTTTTGTTCTCAGACCCTCGACCTTTATAGGTGCTCCTATATCTCCATCTAGTATTAGTCACGGTCCACTTATATACCTTATTTTGCTCATAGTCCTGTTTATCTCTCATGATCTTTTGTTTTTTGAAATTCCAAAGATTATTTTTAAACTCAGTGATAACCTTCTGCAATTTAGTATCATATTTAGCAAAGTCTGGGTTATCACTAAGAGGACGTAAAAAAGACTGCAATTTCTGCTTTTCATCACCCAATTCTTGACGCAAAGATTTCTTATATTCAATTAGTAGATCAATAAGTGCTAAAGAGCACTCTGTAAGAATAAGGTTCCATTTGTCAATGAAGGTCTGATCTGACACCTGAAAGGAGGGAAACTTTCTGATACGTAGGCCACGTGGAATACGCTGAGCCTTCTTATACATCTGAAAACTTTTGATATCCATCTCTATTCTTGTATCCTTTTTCAGCAGAGTATCCATTTTGAAAAAAAGGATATCTAAATTAGAGTTAGCCTCCTGTTCCATAGTGTCAGAACTAAAAAGATCCTCAGTGTCACTAACATCTTCAGCAAATTGCTGTAAGACAAATCCCCCTGCTGCCATATCTAACTGAAAAAAATCTTTAATATAAAAAAGGTATATACTGGCTCTATATGAGACTGTAAGCAATGTTAATCTTTATTATGGTGTGATACTACTTCAAACATTCAGCGTACATGTATGGTTACAGATGTCTCTGATCGTAATTTATATCCTTATCAAGATTCACATTAGTCACTCTTCAGGGTGTACTACGACTTATAATGACACTCAGATCACACTCAGATGTCCATTAACCATGTTAATATAGTATAACACACAGTATTATCCGTGCAGCTTACCCTAAAAGTTGATGGAGAAACAAACACTCGCAGCCAGGGAAGCGCTCAGACACAACAGCGTGTCAAATCCAGTCACGTGACGCTCTTCACGTAGTGTACACACCCTCTTGCTTGACGTCCGTGATGACGTATCAGTATTCACTCATCTGCTCCGTTGCAAAGGAAAAAGGAGCGCTCCATCCACGCCCACCAAAGAAACACTGTAGCAGCAAAGTCCAGCGCACCCGGCAGCAATGAGACTCAACAAATAAATATGCCAAGAAGTATACCTGTTTATTTAGAACATGTTGATCAAAGGGCTAAAACAAGCCAAATATGCCAAATGGCAAAATACTCCAACACGTAAGAAAAAGACAGCATATGACAGGCAGCAGGTTGGGGAAAGAAAAATTAGGTCAGACGCGTTTCCTTATGTTGTTACATAGTAATCCTCAGTGACCATGTTTGTTTCCCACAATTCAATGCCTTAAATACACGCTGTTGTGTCTGAGCGCTTCCCTGGCTGCGAGTGACAGTTATATTAATATACTTTGAACCTCTGTGATTATCTTGTATCTAAGCCTCTGCAAACTGCCCATTTATTTCAGTTCTTTTGACAGACTTGCAGTTTAGCTAATCAGTGCCTGCTCCCAGATAATGTCACGTGCACGAGCACAGTGTAATCTATATGAAATACGTGAACTAACACCCTCTAGTGGTGAAAAACTGTTAAAATGCATTCTGAAAAGAGGTGGCCTTCAAGGTCTAAGAAAACAGAATTTATGTTTACTTGATACATTTCTTTCTCCAACGGTGTGTCTGGTCCATGGCGTCATCCTTACTTGTGGGAATATTCTCTTCCCCAACAGGAAATGGCAAAGAGAGCACAGCAAAAGCTGCCCATATAGCCCCCCCTCTGGCTCCGCCCCCCAGTCATTCGACCGACGGTTAGGAGAAAAAAGGAGAAACTATAGGGTGCCGTGGTGACTGTAGTGTATAAAGAAAAAAATTCATCAAACCTGATTAAAAACCAGGGCGGGCCGTGGACCGGACACACCGTTGGAGAAAGAAATTTATCAGGTAAACATAAATTCTGTTTTCTCCAACATTGGTGTGTCCGGTCCACGTCATCATTACTTGTGGAAACCAATACCAAAGCTTTAGGACACGGATGAAGGGAGGAAGCAAATCAGGTTACCTAAACGGAAGGCACCACGGCTTGCAAAACCTTTCTCCCAAAAATAGCCTCCGAAGAATCATAAGTATCGAATTTGTAAAATTTGGCAAAAGTATGCAGAGAAGACCAAGTCGCTGCCTTACAGATCTGATCAACAGAAGCCTCGTTCTTGAAAGCCCAAGTGGAAGCCACAGCTCTAGTAGAATGTGCTGTAATTCGTTCAGGAGGCTGCAGTCCGGCAGTCTCATAAGCCAATCGGATGATGCTTTTCAGCCAAAAAGAAAGAGGTAGCAGTAGCTTTCTGCCCTCTCCTCTTACCAGAATACACAACAAACAAAGATGAAGTCTGTCTGAAATCCTTTGTTGCTTCTAAATAGAACTTTAACGCACGGACCACATCTAGATTGTGTAACAAGCGTTCCTTCTTTGAAACTGGATTCGGACACAGAGAAGGAACAACAATTTCCTGGTTGATATTCCTGTTGGAAACGACCTTTGGAAGAAAACCAGGCTTGGTACGTAAAACTACCTTATCTGTATGGAATACCAGATAGGGAGAAGTACATTGCAAAGCAGATAATTCAAAAACTCTTCTAGCAGAAGAAATAGCAACCAAAAACAGAACTTTCCAAGATAGTAACTTAATATCTATGGAATGCATGGGTTCAAATGGAACCCCCTGAAGAACTGAAAGAACTAAATTTAGACTCCAAGGAGGAGTTATGGGTCTGTAAACAGGCTTGATTCTAACTAACGCCTGTACAAACACTTGTACATCTGGCACTGCTGCCAGACGTTTGTGTAGCAAGACAGACAGAGCAGATATCTGTCCTTTTAAGGAACTAGCTGACAAACCTTTATCCAGACCTTCTTGGAGAAAGGAAAGTATCCTAGGGATTTTAATTCTACTCCAAGGGAACCCCTTGGATTCGCACCAACAGATATATTTTTGCCATATCTTATGGTAAATCTTCCTAGTTACAGGTTTTCTGGCTTGAACCAGAGTATCTATGACTGAATCTGAAAACCCACGCTTAGATAGAATCAAGCGTTCAATTTCCAAGCAGTCAGTTGGAGAGAAACTAGATTTGGATGTTCGAACGGACCTTGTACCAGAAGATCCTGTCTCAAAGGTAGCTTCCATGGTGGAGCCGATGACATATTCACCAGGTCTCCATACCAAGTCCTGCGTGGCCACGCAGGGGCTATTAGGATCACGGAGGCCTGCTCCTGTTTGATCCTGGCTACAAGCCTGGGAAGGAGAGGAAACGGTGGGAACACATAAGCTAGGTTGAACGACCAAGGCGCCACTAATGCATCCACCAGTGTCGCCTTGGGGTCCCTGGATCTGGATCCGTATCGAGGAACCTTGGCGCTCTGGCGAGACGCCATCAGGTCCATATCTGGAATGCCCCATAGTTGGATTAACTGGGCAAAAACCTCCGGGTGGAGTTCCCACTCCCCCGGATGAAAAGTCTGGCGACTCAGATAATCCGCCTCCCAGTTGTCCACACCTGGGATGTGAATTGCAGATAGGTGGCAGGAGTGATCCTCCGCCCATTTGATGATCTTGGATACCTCTCTCATCGCTAAGGAACTCTTTGTTCCCCCCGATGATTGATGTACGCTACAGTCGTCATGTTGTCCGACTGAAACCTTATGAATTTGGCCTTTGCTAGTAGAGGCCACGCCAGGAGCGCATTGAATATCGCTCTCAGTTCTAAAATGTTTATCGGGAGAAGAGACTCTTCTCGAGACCATAGACCTTGAGCTTTCAGAGATTCCCAGAGGTCTGCGGAAACTCATTCCCTGAGACAGGTTATCGTGAGACAACCACCAGCGGAGAGAATCCCTGGTTACCTGGTCTACTTGAATCTGGGGAGACAAGTCTGCATAGTCCCCATTCCACTGATTGAGCATGCACAGTTGTAATGGTCTTAGATGAATTCGAGCAAAAGGAACTATGTCCATTGCTGCAACCATCAATCCTACTACTTCCATGCACTGAGCTATGGAAGGCTGAGGAATAGAGTGAAGAACTTGACAAGCGTTTAGAAGCTTTAACTTTCTGACCTCTGTCAGGAAGATCTTCATTTCTAAAGAATCTATGATTGTTCCCAAAAAGGGAACTCTTGTTGACGGGGACAGGGAACTCTTTTCTACGTTCACCTTCAACCCGTGAGACCTGAGAAAGGCTAGAACGATGTCTGTATGAGCCTTTGCTTTGGAAAGAGACGACGCTTGGATTAGAATGTCGTCTAGATAAGGTGCTACAGAAATGCCCCTCAGTCTTAGAACCGCTAGAAGGGACCCTAGCACCTTCGTGAAAATTCTGGGAGCAGTGGCTAAACCGAATGGAAGAGCCACAAACTGGTAATGTTTGTCCAAAAAGGCGAACCTCAGGAACTGATGATGATCTTTGTGGATAGGAATATGCAGGTACCCATCCTTTAAGTCCACGGTAGTCATATATTGACCTTCCTGGATTGTTGGTAAGATTGTCCGAATGGTTTCCATTTTGAATGATGGAACTCTGAGGAATTTGTTTAGGATTTTTAGATCCAGAATTGGCCTGAAAGTTCCCTCTTTTTTGGGAACTACGAACAGATTCGAGTAAAAACCCCGACCTTGTTCCACTGTTGGAACTGGGTTTATCACTCACATTTTTAATAGGTCTCCTACGCAATGTAAGAATGCCTGTCTCTTTATCTGGTCTGAAGATAAGCGAGACATGTGGAACCTTCCCCTTGGAGGGAGTTCCTTGAACTCTAGAAGATAACCCTGAGAGACTATTTCTAGCGCCCAGGGATCCGGAACGTCTCTTGCCCAAGCCTGAGCGAAGAGAGAAAGTCTGCCCCCCACGAGATCCTGTCCCGGATCGGGGGCTACCCCTTCATGCTGTCTTGGTAGCAGCAGCAGCAGGCTTCTTGGCCTGTTTACACTTATTCCAGCCTTGTCATGGTTTCCATGCTGGTTTAGGCTGGGAAGAGTTGCCTTCTTGTCTGGAGGCCGCAGAGTTAGGATTCGGTCCGTTCCTGAAATTGCGAAAGGAACGAAAATTGGATTTGTTCTTAGCCTTGAAAGGCCTATCCTGTGGAAGGGCATGTCCCTTTCCACCGGTAATATCCGAAATAATCTCTTTCAATTCCGGCCCGAAAAGGGTCTTACCCTTGAAAGGAATATTAAGCAATTTATTCTTGGACGACACGTCCGCCGACCAGGATTTTAGCCAGAGCGCTCTGCGCGCCACTATTGCGAAACCTGAATTTTTCGCCGCTAATTTAGCCAATTGGAAAGCGGCATCCAAAATAAAGGAATTAGCCAATTTTAGTGCGTGAATTCTGTCCATGACTTCATCATATGGAGTCTCTTTTTGGAGCGATTTTTCTAGTTCCTCGAACCAAAAATACGCTGCCGAGGTGACAGGAATAATGCACGAGATTGGTTGAAGAAGGAAACCTTGTTGAACAAATATCTTCTTTAGCAATCCTTCCAATTTTTTATCCATAGGATCTTTAAAAGCGCAACTGTCCTCAACAGGAATAGTTGTGCGCTTAGCTAATGTTGACACTGCCCCCTCCACCTTAGGAACCGTTTGCCATGCGTCCTTTCTGGGGTCAACCATGGGGAACATTTTCTTGAATATAGGAGGCGGAACAAAAAGGTATACCTGGCTTTTCCCACTCCTTAGTCACTATGTCCGCCACCCGCTTGGGTATCGGAAAGGCATCAGTGTGCACTGGGACCTCTAAGAATTTGTCCATCTTGCACAATTTCTCTGGAATTACCAAAGAATCACAGTCATCGAGAGTAGTTAGGACCTCCTTAAGCAGGGCGCGGAGATGTTCTAACTTAAATTTAAATAGTACGACATCAGTGTCTGCCTGTGAGAAACTTTTCCTGAATCAGAAATTTCCCCCTCAGACAGACCCTCCCTCGCTATCAATTCGGATTGATGTGAGGGTACAACTGATAAATTGTCCTCAGCGCCAGCCTGCTCATCTTCTGCTCATCTTCTGTATTTAAAACTGAGCTATCACGCTTTCTGGGATAGGATGGCAGTTTGGATAACAGATTTGCTATAGAATTATCCATTACTGCTGTTAATTGTTGCATAGTAACAAGCATTGGCGCGCTAGATGTACTAGCCTGCGCGGGCAAAACTGGTGTTGACACAGAAGGAGAGGGTGTAGAACTATCCTCACTACCTTCATTAGAAGAATCATCTTGGGCAATCTTATTCAATGTGTCAGGACTGTCCGTACTTTGTTTGGACGCTATGACACAATTTGCACATACATTAACAGGGGGAACCACCTTGGCTTTCATACACACAGAACATAGGTTATCTGAAGGTATAGACATGTTAGACAGACTTTGGCAGGCTAATAATGCAATAAAAGCGTTTTTAAAGAAAAGCGTTACTGTCCCTTTAAATAACAGACACACTTTATTTCTGATATGTTGGAAAACAATGAAGGCAATGTCCGATTTTTACAAAATTTTTACCCCAGAGTCCTAATGCACACCAAGTTTCAAGACTTTAACCCTTAAAATGAGCAAACCGGAGCTATTTGTTTAATTTAACCACTTTAGTACACTACAATCACAGCCACAGTATTGCTGCGGCTCTTTGCCTTCCCTGAGAGTTATTCAGCACTGAAATAAACCTTCCTGAGTCCGTTTTTTGAAGCCACCAGACCCCTCACATGAAGCTGCATGCACTGCCATGGAAGTAAACTGCGCAATTGAGGCGCGAAAACGGGGTCTCCTTCCTCTGCATACCAGAGTGAAGGGGCCTTTCTGAGAGAAATAGTAGTCTAACTAAATGCCAGGCGAATAAAAACGTTCCCAAAAGTGCTTTTACATACTCAAAAACACTGCCAAACATGAAATAAATCATTCGATTTAGCCCACAATAGTGTCAACCAGTATAGAGCCCAATAATAAGCCTTAATCTGTTATAAGTCTAAGAAAATGGCTTACTTACCCCTTAAGGGAAAATTGACAGTCTTCTAGCATTAACATGTCTTGTTAGAAATATGACTGATCATACCTGTAGCAGATAAGCCTGCAAACTGTTCCCCCCAACTGAAGTTCTCTGGTTTCAACAGTCCTGCGTGGGAACAGCAACCGATTTTAGTTACTACTGCTAAAATCATACTCCTCTTTTAACAGAAATCTTCATTTTCTGTTGTAGAGTAAATAGTACAAACCGGCACTATTTTAAAATAACAAACTCTTGATAGAAGAAATAAAAAACTACAACTAACACCACATACTCTTTACCATCCCCGTGGAGATGCTACTTGTTCAGAGTGGCAAAGAGAATGGTCATAGAATGGAAGTGTAGGCAGCTCTCTGTCATAGGGCAGCTTTTGCTGTGCTCTCTTTGCTATTTCCTGTTGGGGAAGAGAATATTCCCACAAGTAAGGATGACGCCGTGGACCGGACACACCAATGTTGGAGAAATTAGCATATGAACCTCCTAGGTTAAACTTTCAAGAGAACAAAGCAAAATTGGTGATAAAAGTAAATTGGAAAATTATTTAAAATTACATGCTCTATCTGAATCATGAACGTTTATTTTGGCCTAGACTGTCCTTTTAACATTGGATTTTATAGATTTTATCATTTTTAATTGCTATTTTACACTAAGTAGTAAATAATAGCATAGGCTCTTTGGTTATTTATATTTTATAGCTGACTGTTTTTAGGCGCTTCCTTTTTTTTATATTTTATCTTCTTAAGGACTGGGATAATCCTTTTGAAGGGGCAGCTAAGCTATATCTCTAGGGTATTTTAGTCTTATAGGGAATTTAAGCCCTTGTATGGGTTCTTGGCCTCTTCCTAGTTATGGTAATTATATCTAACATGTTATGGACCCTATGGACTATCATCATTATGCAAAAGAAAAGTGGGGCCCCTTTAAATGCTCCAGCTTTTACTTTCTATGCCAGGCAGCATTCTTTGCGCTTCCATTCTCTGAGCTTATACAGGAGGAGTGCTAAAAAGGTACCAAAGACATCTTTCACTCAGGGGTGTCAGCTAAGCATTTCATGGACTCAGTATATCTGGATGAGAGCGCATTTTGCCAGCGGCCTTCGAGTGTTTCATTTGCTTGGTCCCTACGTTCTGGGTGGTATCCGGATTCTTTGGCCTAAGAAGATTTGCATTTGTTTTAACAGCTACATATTGTGAAGTGTACATATTCAGTGTACATTTCTTATAACTTCAGTACATTGCTGTGAAATAAAATGTATAGCCCGTTTCACTGTAGTATGTGTCCATTGCGCTAATTATTCTCATGCAACTCCTTATGGCTGTATATATATATATATATATATATTGGGTGCATGTTTTACAACCCATTTTATCTGACTAGTGTAAAGTACAGTAATTATGCTAATGCATCTGCATATTACCATTTATATCATTCTGTGCTTTGGTTTGATGCTGTTCTGTCTATTGCTACTACAGTCAGTGTGAATCACTGTAATTTTGCTAATGCAACTGCATATTTATATGTATGTCACTGCATTGTTTTGCTGCTGTTCTGTCTACTGCTCATTTTACTGTGATCAGCTGAATTAAAAGGACAATCAAGTAAAAATTAAACGTTTATGCTTCAGATAGAGAATGTAATTTAAAACAACTTTCCAATTTACTTCCATAAAGAAAAATGTGCACAGTCTTTTTTTATATTTACACTTTGAGTCACCATCTCCTACTGAGCATGTGCAAGAATTCACAGAATATAGGTATATGCATTTGTGATTGGTTGATGGCTGTCACATGATACATGAGGAGTGGAAATAGACAAACTTTGAAATTTGTCAGAAAATAAATCTACTAATCATTTGAAGTTCAGACTAATTGCTATTGCATTGTCTTTTTATAATGTATTTGTTGATTATGCAGATCTTATATATTTACTGGTCCTTTAATTTGTGAATTATTTCCCTTATCAGTGGATGCTGTTTAGGGTAATGATATTGGTTTTATTCTAGTTTCTGGCATCTGATCCACTTCTAAGTAGGTCTCTTACTAAGGACAATTTACCTTTATTATTTCCATTGAAAAAATATGAGTCATTTCCTAAATATTTCAAACCCACAATTAGCATCAGTTCACCTTCGAAAGTTTAGATTTTTTTCTATTATCTAATATGCTCCCTTCTCTTGGTATCCTTTTTTATCATACATAGGTAGCTTAGGAGCTGCTGATTGGTGGCTGCACATATATGATGCCCCATTGGCTCACCCATGTGCATTGCTGTTTCTTCAACAAACGATATCAAGAGAATGGAGCAAATTTCATAATAGAAGTAAACTGGAACCAAGTATCCTCCGTCTGAATCATGAAAGAATAATTTTGGGTTTCATGTCCTTATAACCCATTTTGACAATGTATGCAGTTTCTTAACCCTGTCCAAAATCACTAAGCATAGCAAAACATCACCTATTTTTACATTCACTTCTCCCATTTATTTTTTTTTTCTATGTATTATTAGTTTGGAGAAACATGGATCTATAAGCCATAACATCATCTATAAACCAAAATGAAGCTAGCAGTTAATGCCAGATTACCATAAATACTATGAAGAGCACTTCATAGCTATAAGGACATAGAACCCCTTATCAACTTTACTCTCTCAAATTTGCATCTTATAATATATTAATTTTGCAGGAATAATAAAGGCCTCATAAAAAGCCCAAAATAGAATTGCTATAACAATTGGCTATCAGCTGGATGGAACAGGGCCACTCATTTGAAAGATGGGGATTTTTGTTTTCAAATAAGGGGCCTCATGTTTGTCTATGTATTGTGGAGGACAGTTTAGGGCATACCCCACCCCTGATGTTGTTCCATATGCCTATGGTTCTGCCAGGTGTTCACTGTTGCCACAGAGATCAGCAAATAGCCACTTGAGGGGGTGATCCCCCCTCCTTCAAAAGAGGGGGCCACTGCCCTGTCATAGTGCTAATTTGGGATGCTAGGATCAGTTTTATAGCCCAGAAGACCATAAAAGGCACCATATAGACAGATGATTGTAATATATATGACAATTATCTGCTACTTAAAGGGGCATAGACTAACATGCATCTTACAGGACCATGTGCAACCTCTCTGCACATACACCCCCCCCCCCCCTCTTTCAAATGTGGTTTCTTCTCCTGCTAGTGAAATAAGTGATCCTTAGCCCCAGGTTTACAGAATGCAATGGGGATGGGGACTGCAGTTGATGCGCATAACAAAAACAGGTGGTCCTGTGCATCCAAGGGGTTTAACAGCAGATATGTGCATTTGGTAGTTTTGCACAGATCTTAGTGTGTTGCACTTTCACAAGAATAAATCTGGCTCTGAAAAGAGATGAATGCATGCAAGCAAATTTCCAAGTTATGTCCATTTCCACCCCATCACATGACAGCCATCAGCCAATTACAAATGCAACGTATATTCTGTGAATTCTTGCACATGTTCAATTGGAGCTGGTGACTCAAAAAGTGTAAATATAAAAAGAATGTTAACTGTTAAGCTGAAAGACTGAAAATTTTGATGAAAAATTGGTCCTTGAGACAATAAATCTTAATAAAGAGGAAGACACCATGACAGATCACTGGACATGTGAACCAGATCTGCATACTAGGTTCTGTGTGGGCATAGCAGGGGCGATCAGAATAGCTTATATGTGTTCCTGCTTGAGTCAGGATATGACTCTCAGAAGAAACCGATACACTAGTTGAAAGGCCAAGGAACTGCAATATATATATCTTCCTGAGGATCCTGGGTTCTTGAACCATATCTTGTTGTCAAGGTAGCAGGAACCAAACAGAGATGTGAAATGCTAAATTAATCACACCTTTACTAAAATATGTACAAAAAATTATAACAAGCCCAAAAGCCAAATAAGCAAGGAGTCAAAGCGGGTTGTCAGACAAGCCGGATCAGGAATCGAAGCGAGTAGTCAGACAAGCCAGGGCCAGGAACACGAAGATCAGCGAGATTGGGAATAAGCCAGGTATCAGGAACCAGAAGGGATGACAAACAAGCCAAGTAATACATGGAGACAGGAACACAGGAACTCACAGAAAAGTCAGAGACAACACAGGGGCAAAAGGAAGACTGAACTGAGGCACTTAAATAGTAAGCAATGACATTCTGGGACTGCATTCTGACTTTCACTGATGATGTTCTTCAGTTTGGCCATAAGAGGGAGCCTGGGTGTAGTGAGCAGCATTACACACTCTGCTTCAGGCAAGGAGAAAACACAGGTGAGAGAAATGGCGAGAGAAACAAGTGAAGTCAGGGTGAAACCCTGACAATGTTAAGGTTGTGATTTAGATGAGAAGCCATCAAGTCTATATCCAGAAGACCACAATGGCCTATTAACTTGTTGAATATTTCCTCATTTAGAGACCACTTCCTTGAATGAAGTGACGACTCTTAGAACCCGCCCCGTTTACTCCTTGAACGTGAATTGCAGAAAGTGTGCATTGGTTGTTTTTGCCCAAGAAAAAAAAAAAAGTGATACTTTTTTATTGCTAGAGTGCTTTGAATGCCCCGTTGATAATTTCACTAGGCTACCGCTAAGCCATTGTCTGTTTAAAAATGGATATGAGATTCTCTATTAAGAAGAGGCAAGGACTGAAGAGCTGTAAAGATTGCACAAAACTTTAGTACTTTGATTGGCAGTCTCGCATCCTGAGGTGGCCCAAACCCCTGCAACATCCAAGATTCCCAGACTGCATCCCAACCCAAAAGACTCACATCTGTGGTAATTATTGCCCAAGATGGATGAAGAATCTGCATTTCCTGAGAAATATTATGATCTGAAATCCACAACGATAGGTAGTGCTTGTCTGCAACAGATAAATTTATTATTTGAGATAGATAAGTGTAATCGCCACTCCATCGACTCCGGATGCTGAGTTGAAGAGGACTTAAGTGAAAGCAAGCAAAGGGCATTGCAGCTGAAGCTGCCACCATCAAGCATATAATTTCCATACACCAAGCTACCAAATGTTGAGGTCTTGTCTGAATTTCTCAACAAGCTGCTGGCAATTTGATTGTGTTGTTCTATGAAATAGAGCCTCATGGTAAGATAATCTATAATTACCCCTAAAAAAGGATACTTGTCTAGTGGATAAATGAGCCAAAAGATTTTTGATTAATCAAACATGACTAAAAAGAAACAATAGAAGTCTGTAAGTGTGAGAGATTGCCAAAAGTAAAGATGGAGCTTGAGCCATTACAGGGAGTGCAGAATTATTAGGCAAGTTGTATTTTTGAGGATTAATTTTATTATTGAACAACAACCATGTTCTCAATGAACCCAAAAAACTCATTAATATCAAAGCTGAATAGTTTTGGAAGTAGTTTTTAGTTATAGCTATTTTAGGGGGATATCTGTGTGTGCAGGTGACTATTACTGTGCATAATTATTAGGCAACTTAACAAAAAACAAATATATACCCATTTCAATTATTTATTTTTACCAGTGAAACCAATATAACATCTCAACATTCACAAATATACATTTCTGACATTCAAAAACAAAACAAAAACAAATCAGTGACCAATATAGCCACCTTTCTTTGCAAGGACACTCAAAAGCCTGCCATCCATGGATTCTGTCAGTGTTTTGATCTGTTCACCATCAACATTGCGTGCAGCAGCAACCACAGCCTCCCAGACACTGTTCAGAGAGGTGTAGTGTTTTCCCTCCTTGTAAATCTCACATTTGATGATGGACCACAGGTTTCAATGGGGTTCAGATCAGGTGAACAAGGAGGCCATGTCATTAGATTTTCTTCTTTTATACCCTTTCTTGCCAGCCACGCTGTGGAGTACTTGGACGCGTGTGATGGAGCATTGTCCTGCATGAAAATGATGTTTTTCTTGAAGGATGCAGACTTCTTCCTGTACCACTGCTTGAAGAAGGTGTCTTCCAGAAACTGGCAGTAGGACTGGGAGTTGAGCTTGACTCCATCCTCAACCCGAAAAGGCCCCACAAGCACATCTTTGATGATACCAGCCCAAACCAGTACTCCACCTCCACCTTGCTGGCGTCTGAGTCAGACTGGAGCTCTCTGCCCTTTACCAATCCAGCCACGGGCCCATCCATCTGGCCCATCAAGACTCACTCTCATTTCATCAGTCCATAAAACCTTAGAAAAATCAGTCTTGAGATATTTCTTGGCCCAGTCTTGACGTTTCAGCTTGTGTGTCTTGTTCAGTGGTGGTCGTCTTTCAGCCTTTCTTACCTTGGCCATGTCTCTGAGTATTGCACACCTTGTGCTTTTGGGCACTCTAGTGATGTTGCAGCTCTGAAATATGGCCAAACTGGTGGCAAGTGGCATCTTGGCAGCTGCATGCTTGACTTTTCTCAGTTCATGGGCAGTTATTTTGCGCCTTGGTTTTTCCACACGCTTCTTGCGACCCTGTTGACTATTTTGAATGAAACGCTTGATTGTTCGATGATCACGCTTCAGAAGCTTTGCAATTTTAAGAGTGCTGCATCCCTCTGCAAGATATCTCACTATTTTTGACTTTTCTAAACCTGCCAAGTCCTTCTTTTGACCCATTTTGCCAAAGGAAAGGAAGTTGCCTAATAATTCTGCACCCCTGATATAGGGTGTTGATGTCATTAGACCACACCCCTTCTCATTACAGAGATGCACATCACCTAATATGCTTAATTGGTAGTAGGCTTTCGAGCCTATACAGCTTGGAGTAAGACAACATGCATAAAGAGGATGATGTGGTAAAAATACTCATTTGCCTAATAATTCTGCACTCCCTGTATATCATACAAGTAAGGAGACATTACTATACCTTGAGATCTGACCATTGATAACAGATCCCCCAGAACCTCTGTAAAGATTCTGGGAGCTACAAAATGAATGAAAGGCAAAATTAAGAAATTGATGGCGATTTCTGTGAATTAGGATATGTTGATATACATCCTTCAAATCTATGGTCACATATACTGATCTTGCTGAACTAAAGGAAGAATAGTCCTGGTAATTTCCATTCTGAATGAAGAGACTCTTAAAAACCTGTTTAAAGTTTTAAAGTTGAAAATAGGACTGAAAGATCCCTTCTTTTCTTCTTAAAAATGTTTGAATAAAACCTATAATAGAATTGGAACAATCACCCCATACTCTACAAATCCTGAACACATTGAAAAAAGGCATTTGCTTTCTGTGGACCTTTTGGAACATGTGACAAAAGAAACCTTCCATGAGGACTTTGAAGTGGAATCTGAATTCTTGTCTTGTTTGGATTTGTTCCAAATTGGGTTAGGTTTCCATGACAATATAGCTGAATCGTATTTTTGAGAACTGGAAGATTTTTGTTTTTTGGAATGACAAAGGAATTAAACCAATTAGCAGGCTCCCTCTACCGTTATATCTCTTATCCTGACTAAGGAAAGATCCCTTTCCTCCCATAACAGTGGAAATTATAGCATCCAATCCAGGACCAAATAAGATCTTGCTCTGAAACAGCAAAGAGAGAAGTCTACGTTTTGATACCATGTCAGCAGACCAAAATTTTAACCATAATGCTCTTCCAGATAAAACTGCCAATGTAATGTTCTTTGCATAAAAAATATCATTTTGACAATGGAATCATATTTAAAAGAGTTGGCAAGTCTCAGAAATTGAATACGCACCCTTATAGCCTTTGATGGAGACTCTTCAGACACCATATTGGATCACACCAAAGTAAAATTAAACCCTGTGACACAGGCAATGCCCACACTTAGCTTGACTAACACTTGGAGTAAAGTTTTTGTTTAAGATAGCATTCTATTTTCTTATCCATGGGGTCTCTGAAAGAAGTTCTCTCTTATTAGAAAATTGTGGTTCTCTTAGCTAAGGTGGAAATTGCCCCATCAAACTTAGGAACTGCTTACTAGAGTTCTAAATTTGCATTATGAATTGGAAACATATTTTTAAACTTTGGGGAAGAAAAGGAAAACAGATGCAGCTAGAATGCTCACACAGACAGACTTAAACAGGAGGGAACACTGAAAACATACAATAAAATATAACTGCTGAACAAGTTTAATATATTTTACTAAGTATTAGATAATACAAGGACAAATACACAGTCCCCCAAAAATGATCACATAAAGTGAAAAAAAGAAATACATCAAATTTCCGCTCTTTGTGTGCACGCAGTGAACCTACCCCCTCCTGGCAAACACTGTAACCAGAGCAGAGAAAATGCCCACTGTTGCACCAAAAATATCTGCAGAACTAGAGCTGCAAACACATGCTGCTCTGCTGCGAAATGGCTGCCACCAGGGGTTGAGAAAACAAGAACGCGACTCAGCGGGAAAATTTTAACTCACACTGTGCTACCAAGAGTAATGAAGCTAAAACAAAAAGCAATGGTTTACTAAATTTACATATAATAAATCAATCACAATGTATATTTGTCCCCTTTAAGGGACAAGGAACCCCAAAAAATGTATTTCGAAATTCAGATAGAACATGCAATTTTAAGCAACTTTCTAATTTACTCCTATTATCAATTTTTCTTCGTTCTCTTGCTATTTTTATTTGAAAAAGAATCAAAGCTTTTTTTGGTTCAGGACTCTGGTCAGCAGTTTTTTATTGGTGGATGAATTTATCCACCAATCAGCAAGAACAACCCAGGTTGTTCATCAAAAATGGGCTGGCATCTAAACTTGCATTCTTGCATTTCAA
This sequence comes from Bombina bombina, assembly GCF_027579735.1. Lineage (NCBI taxonomy): Eukaryota > Metazoa > Chordata > Amphibia > Anura > Bombinatoridae > Bombina > Bombina bombina. The sequence continues at coordinate 1,072,300,600 of NC_069502.1, forward strand.
ATAAAGATAACAAGAGAATGAATAAAATAAATAAAAAGGAGTAAATTAGAAAGTTGCTTAAAATGTCATGCTCTATCTGAATCACAAAATAAATAATTTGGGTTCAGTGTCCCTTTAACCTGTCTAGCCCATATAACACTAATTGAGTGCAAGTAGCAATGAAAATGCACAGACACATAAATGTATGCAGTGTGCACAAACATAGACCTTCAGATTTAATACTGTCTGTGTTTACCTGTGACCCATAGCAAATGGCTATGATGTACAAGAACCCTGTACCTACTAATAGCCTTTGGGCTAAGTGAGTGTTCATACTTACTTGATAAACACCTACTCCATTGAACTTACCCAGCTGCAACAGTTCTGCCTCAATAGAGAGCTCATCCAGTACTGTGTAAAATCAGCAGAGGATATAACATAGGAGTACAACTACAATGCCAAAAACAAGAGGAGGCATAAGACCAGTCCCAGTGACACCTGTGGTAGGCTACAGACAAAAACACCATGAGGAGAATTACTTTATTTAACCTTAGTACTCTTCGCTACCCCCTTTCTTCTTATCTGGTCTTCCAAATGGGAATATAATTGCTTAAAGGGACACTGTACCCAAAAAATTTATTTCGTGATTCAGATAGGTCATGCAATTTTAAGCAACTTTCTAATTTACTCCTATTAGCAATTTTTCTACGTTCTCTTGCTATCTTTATATGAAAAAAAGGCAGCTAAGCTTTTTTTTCTTGGTTCATCACTCTGGACAGCCGTTTTTGATTGGTGGATGAATTTATCCACTAATCAGCAAGGACAACCTAGGTTGTTCACCAAAAATGGGCCAGCATCTAAACTTACATTTTTGCATTTTAAATAAAGATACCAAGAGAATAAAGAACATTTGATAATAGGAGTAAATTAGAAAGTTGCTTAAAATGTCATGCTCTATCTGAATCACGAAAGAAAAAAATTGGTTTCAGTGTCCCTTTAATGAATCCTTTCCAAAAAAACTGGAGCACCTAAATTCTTCACCCACTCCTGTGGAGGCAAAGATTAAGAGTGGGAGATACAGGAAAATGAGAGGATCTTGGTGTGTTGTGTTTCTTTGCCACCTCCTGGTGCGTAGGTGCTGAACTCCACATGTAAGGACTTGTCGACTCTCACAACATTAAGAAAAACAGTAATTTTGTGGGTTTAGAGTTATTGCATGTTGATTGACCCCTTTTAGTAGTGACGTGAATAGGCAAGATAACCTGTTGAGCTCCAAAACCATTGAAATGTGTGTATGTCTTTTTGTCACTTTATATGAATATGTACGCAATACACACTAGTCACAGAGCTAGGGGTTTCCCATATTCCCTAACTAGTGTGCCTACCACCAGGGAGTCACTAGCTAGCAATCACCTTTTTCTAAGGAATGTTTTACTACTCAAAGGTAGTTGGTCACCTCCTATAAAGTATTCTATGCAATACTGACTGCAGCAATAGGAGTTTTTTTTTTTTAATCCTTTATTAAATTATTAACAAACAATACATTGTTTTTAAAAAAGAGACAAGTTACAAAATGAATAGAATGATATTTTTCACAGTGTAGTAAGGTCTGCATAATTTTAGCACATTACTATACATACATGTCCCTAAAGGCTTATTAGATGCACTACCGAGAAAATATAATGAGCAGATAGATACTGAGCAAATAGATACCTATGGAGCAGGGGTTATTCTCAAGTCTACTTTATTAGTGGGGGGTCAGAAGAACCCACAGCTTATGTTTTTACTAGCTCATCCTGTTCTCTCAGAGTCCCATTAGAATGAGTAGTATCATATCGACTAAGATTACTTTTTTTTTTTTTTTAGAAAAAAATACTAGCCCTTTATATATTTGTTTTTGCAATTCCCTATTAAGGGTTTTTATATAGGAATCCCATTTATTTAGCAATGCCACCTCCCTACTCTTTGTGTCTTCCAATGCCTCATACTCTTTTTTTTTTTTTTTTTTTTTATGCTAACCCTGCATATATTTGATTTTGCGTTTCCGTATTAAAGGTTTTTATATAATAGTCCCATTTATTTAGGAATGCCTCCTTCCTGTTCTTTGTATCTCCTAATGCATCAAACTTTTCTATTACTAATTGCTGCCAAACTTTGTTCTTAAGAGTGGCAATCCCCGGGGATTTTTTCTCTATCCATAATTTCGCAATTAAATTCCTTGCTAACAATATCACCATAGCTATGTATATTTTAAATTCCCTTTTTTCGAAGCTTGGATTATATAAAAGTAAAATGGTTTGTTGATCTATCTTATAGTCAATACCAATTGTTTTCGAGATCCAGAATGCTATTTGATTCCAAATTTGGATGATCTTTGGACAATTCCAAAAGTAGTGTGACAAGTCTGGGGATGGAAATGAGCATTTTGGGCACAATGGCAAATCTCCCTTAGACCATTTATGTCTTTTAGTCGCTGTTATATAATCTTTATGTATTATTCTGTACTGGGATTCTCTTAGTTCACTTAGTAGTTTGTTTAGCTAATTTTATACTATACATCAATTGTTCCTTTAAATTATCTTTGTTTAACCCCCAGTAATTTCCCTCAATAATTTTTCTACAATTTCTCTCAGATGACATATTTACTAATTTATTGTAGATAGGGGTCATTTTATGGTTCCCTTTCTCATAATTCTCACATAGGTCAGTTATTTGATTTTTACAACAATTATTTTTTGAATTTCTCTGTGCTTTTTTATATACGTTTTTATCTGATGATAATGGATGTAGTTATCACTTTTAACTTGATATTTATCATATATCTCCTGACTCGAGTAAATCTTATTGTGATGACTATGTAATATGTCCCCAATTTTCTTAATTCCCTGTTGCCCCCAATTCCTAAATGGATAAGCTTTCCCCCTTTGAAATTTAAGATTGCCAATAATAGGAAAATACCGGGTGTACTTATAATTCACTCCTAGTGATCTACTTATTAATTTCCATATTACTAATGAGTCTCTGAATATAATATGGCTTTTGATTCCCTTAGGGATTTCGACCGTATCTGCATGTACCAAGTAAGCAGATGCCATAGGTTTGATCATTGCTTGTTCAATTCCCATATTGGTGTATTTTTCTACACCCGTTAGCCATTCTAGATTATATCTTGCTAGAGCCGCCCAGTTATAATACTTAATACTTGGGAGGCCCCATCCCAGTCTTTTTGTTGGCATTTGAAGCTTAGACATACTTATTCTTGATTTATTCCCCTTCCATAAAAATCCTCTAATAGCTTTATCTAATAATTTAAGGTCTTTTGTTGGGATTCTTAATGGGAGCATATGTATAGGGTATAATAACTTTGGTATAATGGACATCTTAATAATGTGGACTCTACCCGTTAAATTTAAATTAAGGTTAGTCCATAGTTTAAGATCTTTTAGTATATTCCTAATTATTATTGAGAAATTAAGGGCATATATTCTATTGGGATCTTTAGATATCTTAATTCCTAAATATGTCATAGATTCTGTGACTTCTTCAAAAATATATTTTTTATCCTTCCCCACTTTGCAGAGCCATAATATCTGTGATTTTTGAATATTAATTTTATACCCTGAGTTATATCCGAATAGGTTAATTTGTTCTAAGATCTGATCTATATAGATTTCAGGGTTTGATACATATAGCAGCAGGTCATCTGCAAACAATGCAATCTGCAGGTGGGTTTTCCCTATCCGTATACCGGGTGATGTTTTTTTTAGTAGGCGTATGAGAGGTTCTAGGGCTATGTTGAATAGATACGGGGAGAGTGGGCATCCCTGACGTGTGCCTCTATATAGTTGAATTGGTGATGATGTATTGCCATTAATACATATATAACCATCTGTTGGCGTATAAATAGCTTTAATAAATTCAGCAAATTTTCCCTCAATGTTACCCTTTTCCATAGTACGGAACAAATGACCCCACTCCACTCTGTCGAAGGCCTTCTCAGCATCTAATGACAATAAGAAGGCCTCCGACAGATCACCTTGCCCCTCTCTCTGCCAATAGGTCTGGATAACATGTAGAATATTTCTTATATGTTTAACTGATGTTCTCCCAGTCACAAAACCCACCTGTTCCTCTGATATGATAGAAGGTAGGACTGCCTTAAGTCTATTTGCAAGAATTTTCATCATTATTTTATAATCTACATTTATTAATGATATTGGGCGATATGATTTGGTCTCTAACTGATTTTTCCCAGGTTTAGGGATAACTATCATATTGACTATTTTAAAGTTTGGTGATAGACGCTCTTGTCCCTCATAGATTGCTTCATAGAGTTGATGTAGCGGGTTTAAGATTTTAGCTATTAATACCTTGTAATATTCGGCTGGTAAGCCGTCTGGACCGGATGCTTTAGATAAAGATAGATTGTTTATAGCTTTCTCAATTTCTTTTTTCGTTATTTTTTCATTTAATATATTGATCTTCACTGATTTGAGGTAAATTAATCAGGTTCCATAGTTCTTGTTGTTTTGGTTGATTATCCCCAAGAGATCTATAAAGATTTTGGTAATAGTTCTTAAAGCAATTAATGATTTTCTCTGTATCTTGATATATTTGATCTTTGTCCTTAATTACTGCAATATAGTTTTGTGATTTTGGCTCCCTCAATAAATTTGCGAGCATCTTTCCTGATCTATTACCCCATCTATAATATCTACCTGCTCTCTTTTTCAGTTCTTCCTGGGCTTTTTCCAAATTTATTCTCTCTCTTTCTTTTTTTATATTAAAATATAGATCTTTGTTCTGACTTGTTGGATTGGTTTTATATTGTAGGAAAGCCTGTGCTACCTGATTGTTGATCCTCTCCTCCTCTTTCCGTTTTTTATTTTTAATAAACTTCAATTGCTTTATCATTTCTGCCTTCATAACCACTTTAGAGGTCTCCCAAAAGAGTTGTGTATTTACTGTATGTTGTTTATTATTTATCTCAAAGTCCCTCCATTTTTCCTCTAGGAATTTTGTCCACTGTTCGGATTGATAAAGGTATTTAGGATATCTAAAGTTATTAACATTGCCATAATTTTTCCCATTTTTTAATATTAATATAACCGGTGTATGGTCAGATAAACCAAATTGCAGTATTTTAATGTCTTCTATATAGACCTTAATTCTATGGGATATGAGGAAATAGTCGATTCTTGACATTGCTTTATTAGAACGTGCCATATGTGTATATTCATCAGGGTTTTTTTCCCGCCATAGATCAACCATCCCCAAACTCTGGCACAGTCTCTGAATAGTCTTTTTTTCATAGTTAAACCTAGTTTTATCCTTTTTCGCGATTTTGTCTGTTCTTCTATCGATTATTGGGTTCGGGGTGATGTTATAATCCCCCATCATCACTATCTCATATTTAGCTTTATTCTGTATTAACTGTTGTATCTTATTCCAAAATTTATTTTCCTGTTGGTTAGGGCCGTAAATATTGCATATTGAGAATTTTAGTTCGTTAATTGTTAAGTTTATAACAATGTATCTACCCAATTTATCTTTATATACCCCCTCAATATGATATTGTAGTTTTTTATGAAATAAGATGGCTACCCCACATGATGAGCTATTATATGATGAAAACTTACTTTCTCCAACGGTGTGTCCGGTCCACGGCGTCATCCATTACTTGTGGGAAATATTCTCCCCCACAGGGAAAGGCAAGGAGAGCACACAGCAAGAGCTGTCCATATAGCTCCCCCTCTGGCTCCGCCCCCCCAGTCATTCGACCGACGGTTAGGAGAAAAAGGAGAAACTATAGGGTGCCGTGGTGACTGTAGTGTATAAAGAAAACATTTTTTAACCTGATTAGGAAACCAGGGCGGGCCGTGGACCGGACACACCGTTGGAGAAAGTAATTTATCAGGTAAGCATAAATTCTGTTTTCTCCAACATTGGTGTGTCCGGTCCACGGCGTCATCCATTACTTGTGGGAACCAATACCAAAGCTTTAGGACACGGATGAAGGGAGGGAGCAAATCAGGTTACCTAAATGGAAGGCACCACGGCTTGCAAATCCTTTTTCCCAAAAATAGCCTCCGAAGAAGCATAAGTGTCAAATTTGTAGAATTTGGCAAAAGTGTGCAGAGAGGACCAAGTCGCTGCCTTACATATCTGATCAACAGAAGCCTCGTTCTTGTAGGCCCAAGTGGAAGCCACAGCCCTAGTAGAGTGAGCTGTGATTCGGTCAGGAGGTTGCCGTCCGGCAGTCTCATAAGCCAATCGGATAATGCTTTTCAGCCAGAAAGAGAGAGGTAGCAGTAGCTTTTTGACCTCTCCTCTTACCAGAGTAAACGACAAACAAAGATGAGGTTTGTCTAAAATCTTTTGTTGCTTCTAAGTAGAACTTTAAAGCACGAACAACATCTAAATTGTGTAACAAACGTTCCTTCTTTGAAACTGGATTCGGACACAGAGAAGGAACAACTATTTCCTGGTTAATATTCTTGTTGGAAACAACTTTTGGAAGAAAACCAGGCTTAGTATGCAAAACAACCTTATCTAAATGGAAAACCAGATAGGGTGGATTACATTGCAAAGCAGATAATTCAGAAACTCTTCTAGCAGAAGAAATAGCAACCAAAAATAGAACTTTCCAAGATAATAACTTAATATTTATGGAATGTAAAGGTTCAAACGGAACCCCTTGAAGAACTGAAAGAACTAAATTTAGACTCCAAGGAGGAGTCATGGGTCTGTAAACAGGCTTGATTATAACCAAAGCCTGAACAAAAGCTTGTACATCTGGCACAGCTGCCAGTCGTTTGTGTAACAAGACAGATAAAGCATAAATCTGTCCTTTTAGAGAACTAGCTGACAACCCTTTATCCAAACCTTCTTGGAGAAAGGAGAGAATCTTTGGAATTTTAATCTTACTCCAGGAGAATCCCTTGGATTCACACCAACAGATATATTTTTTCCATATTTTATGGTAAATCTTTCTAGTCACAGGTTTTCTGGCTTGGACCAGAGTATCTATCACAGAATTCGAAAACCCACGCTTGGATAAAATTAAGCGTTCAATTTCCAAGCAGTCAGCTGCAGAGAAACTAGATTTGGATGTTCGAATGGACCTTGTACTAGAAGATCCTGTCTCAAAGGTAGCTTCCATGGTGGAGCCGATGACATATTCACCAGGTCTGCATACCAAGTCCTGCGTGGCCACGCAGGAGCTATCAGAATCACAGAGGCCTTCTCCTGTTTGATCCTGGCTATGAGCCTGGGAAGGAGAGGAAACGGTGGAAACACATACGCTAGGTTGAACGACCAAGGCGCCACTAATGCATCCACTAGAGTCGCCTTGGGATCCCTGGATCTGGACCCGTAGCAAGGAATCTTGAAGTTTTGACGGGACGCCATTAGATCCATGTCTGGAATGCCCCATAATTGGGTTAACTGAGCAAAGACCTCCGGGTGGAGTTCCCACTCCCCCGGATGGAAAGTCTGACGACTCAAATAGTCCGCCTCCCAGTTGTCTACTCCTGGGATGTGAATAGCAGATAGATGGCAGGAGTGATTCTCTGCCCATTGGATAATCTTGGTTACTTCCTTCATCGCTAGGGAACTCTTTGTTCCCCCCTGATGATTGATGTACGCAACAGTCGTTATGTTGTCCGACTGAAATCTTATGAACCTGGCTTCCGCTAGCTGAGGCCAAGCCAGGAGCGCATTGAATATTGCTCTTAGTTCCAAAATGTTTATCGGGAGAAGCGACTCTTCCCGAGACCATAGAGCTTTCAGGGAGTCCCAGACCGCGCCCCACCCCAAGAGGCTGGCGTCGGTTGTGACGATGACCCACTCCGGTCTGCGGAAACTCATTCCCTGAGACAGGTGATCCTGGGTCAACCACCAGAGAAGTGAGTCCCTGGTTACCTGGTCTACTTTAATTTGGGGAGACAAGTCTGTATAGTCCCCATTCCACTGATTGAGCATGCACAGCTGTAATGGTCTTAGATGAATTCGAGCAAAAGGAACCACGTCCATTGCTGCGACCATTAGTCCTATTACTTCCATGCACTGAGCTATGGAGGGTTGAGGAATAGAATGAAGAACTCGACAAGCGTTTAGAAGCTTTAGCTTTCTGACTTCTGTCCACAGAATCTATTATTGTTCCCAGAAAAGGAACCCTTGTGGACGGTGACAGTGAACTCTTTTCTATGTTCACCTTCCACCCGTGAGATCTGAGAAAAGCTAACACAATGTCTGTGTGGGCCCTTGCTTTGGAAAGAGACGACGCTTGGATTAGGATGTCGTCTAGATAAGGTGCTACAGCGATGCCCCTCGGCCTTAGGACCGCTAGAAGGGACCCTAGCACCTTTGTGAAAATTCTGGGAGCGGTGGCTAAACCGAATGGAAGAGCCACGAACTGGTAATGTTTGTCCAGAAAGGCGAACCTCAGGAACTGATGATGAGTTTGGTGGATTGGAATATGCAGATACGCATCCTTTAGATCCACGGTAGTCAAATATTGACCCTGCTGGATTGTCGGCAAGATTGTCCGAATGGTTTCCATTTTGAAGGATGGAACTCTGAGGAACTTGTTTAATATCTTAAAATCCAGAATTGGCCTGAAAGTTCCCTCTTTTTTGGGAGCCACAAACAGGTTTGAGTAAAAACCTAGACCTTGTTCCCCGGAGGGGACTGGGTTTATCACTCCCATCTTTGATAAGTCTCTTACACAATGTAAGAATGCCTGTTTCTTTGTCTGGTCTGAAGATAAGCGAGACAGGTGGAACCTTCCCCTTGGAGGAAGTCCCTTGAACTCTAGCAGGTATCCCTTGGAGACTCTCTCTAGTGCCCAGGGATCCGGAACATCTCTTGCCCAAGCCTGAGCGAAGAGAGATAGTCTGCCCCCTACCAGATCCGGTCCCGGATCGGGGGCTACCCCTTCATGCTGTCTTGGTAGCAGCAGCAGGTTTCTTGGTCTGTTTACCCTTGTTCCAGCCTTGCATGGGCTTCCAAGCGGGTTTGGGCTGGGCGGCGTTACCTTCTTGTCTAGCGGCAGAGGAGTTATTAGCCGGTCCGTTCCTGAAATTGCGAAAAGGAACAAAAATTAGACTTGTTCTTAGCCTTAAACGGCCTATCCTGTGGGAGGGCATGGCCCTTACCCCAGTGATGTCTGAAATAATTTCCTTCAAGTCCAGCCCAAAAAGGGTATTAGCCTTGAAAGGAATATTAAGTAACTTAGTCTTGGACGACACATCTGCCGACCAGGATTTTAGCCAAAGCGCCCTCCGCGCTACTATAGCAAAACCTGAGTTTTTCGCCGCCAATTTCGTTATTTGAAAGGCGGCATCCAATATAAAGGAATTAGATAATTTCAATGCGTGAATTCTGTCCATGACTTCTTCATAGGAAGTCTCTTTCTGGAGCGACCTTTCTAGTTCCTCGAACCAAAAGGACGCCGCTGAAGTGACAGTAATAACACACGTAGCTGGTTGAAGGATGAACCCTTGCTGAACAAAAATCTTTTTAAGCAATCCTTCCAATTTTTTATCCATAGGATCTTTGAAAGCGCAGCTGTCCTCTATAGGAATAGTGGTGCGCTTCGCTAGTGTTGAAACAGCCCCCTCAACCTTCGGGACCGTCTGCCATGCGTCCCTTCTAGGGTCTACTATGGGAAACATTTTCTTAAATATAGGAGGTGGGGCAAAGGGTACACCTGGTACTACCATAGAATCACAGTCATCCAGAGTAGCTAATACCTCCTTTAGCAAAGCGCAGAGATGTTCTAGCTTAAACTTAAATGCTACTATATCAGGTTCTGCCTGTTGAGAAATCTTTCCTGAGTCTGAAATTTCACCCTCAGACAGCCCTTCCCTCACAGCCAATTCCGATTGATGTGAGGGTAAAATAGATGAAGCATCGTCAGCGTCTGATTGTTCATCCCTTTTATCTGTATTTAAAGCTGAACAATCATGCTTTCTCTGAAATGCTGGCAGTTTGGATAAAAGATTTGCTATAGAATTATCCACTACTGCTGTTAATTGTTGCATAGAAATAAGCACTGGCGCGCTAGGTGTCGCCTGCGCGGGCAAAGCTGGTGTAGACACAGAAGGAGAGGATGTAGAACTATCCCCACTACCTTCATTAGATAAATCATCTTGGGCAACATTATGAAATGTAACAGAGCTGTCCTCATTTTGTTTGGACGCTATGGCACAATTATCACAAACACTCAAAGGGGGAACCACATTTGTCTCTACACACACAGAACATAGGTTATCTGATGGCACAGACATGTTAAACAGATTTAGGCAGGCAAACAATGCAATAAAAACGATTTTAAACAAAAACGTTACTGTCTCTTTAAATAATAAAATGACACTATTTCTGAATGTTCAAAAAACTTTGAAGGCAATATCCGATTTTTCTGAAATTTGGACCCCAGTGTCTTAATGCTTAGAAAGTATTGCACAGCAAATATGGAGACTAGCTCTTAAAACAAGCAAACCGGAGCTAATTGTGGTATATAAAAACAGTTAAATCCAACAATCACTGCTACAGCATTGCTGCAGCTTTTACCTTCCTTAGGGGTCAACCATCCACAGAAATAAGCCTTCTGGAGTCACTTTCTGAGCCACAGGACCCTCTCACATGGAACTGCATGCACTGCCTTGGAATCAACTACGCAGCTGAAGTGCCAAAATGAGGCCTCCTCCCTCAGTACACTAGAGTGAAGGGGCCTTCCTGACTAGATTTAGGTGTCTAAAGCAAGCCAGATCAATAAAAAAACGTCCAAGTGTATATGAGCTTATAAAACATTTCAATTGCCATCATATTGTAATAAAAAAACAATCGATTTGGCCCCTAACAGTGTCTACCAAAATAAAAATCAAAAGGGGGAAGCCTGTTATCTTTTTTGCTGAGGTGAAAGAAAAATGGCTTACCGTTTTCCCTGAGGGGAAAAATGACTGTCATCTAGCATTAGCCTGTGTTGTTAGAAGGAGACTAGTCATACCTGAAGCAGATGAGTCTGCAAACTGTTACCCCCAACTGAAGTTCTCTGGTTTCAACAGTCCTGCGTGGTAACAGAAATGGATTTTAGTTACTTGTGCTAAAATCATAGCCCTCTTAAACAGAAATCTTCATCACTTTTCTGTTGTAGAGTAAATAGTACAAGCCAGCACTATTTTAAAATAACAAACTCTTGATAGAAGAATAAAAAACAACTAACACCACAAACTCCTCACCATCCCTGTGGAGATGCTACTTGTTCAGAGCGGCAAGGAGAATGACTGGGGGGGCGGAGCCAGAGGGGGAGCTATATGGACAGCTCTTGCTGTGTGCTCTCCTTGCCTTTCCCTGTGGGGGAGAATATTTCCCACAAGTAATGGATGACGCCGTGGACCGGACACACCAATGTTGGAGAAATATTATTTCCTTAACCCAGTCTGTTTTTAATTTAGGATGTTCTTTATCCGTTAAGTGGGTTCCTTGTATGCATGCAATATCTACTTTTAGTTTTTTGAGATGACTTAATATTGCTTTCCTCTTAATGGGGGAATTAATTCCCCCTACATTCCAAGTGATGATTTTTACCATTCTACCTCTATGTGGGGATGCTTATTTCGGATTTTCTTTGTTTGAGTCTTATATAATTCTATTAAGATAGATCTATGCCCTCTTCTCACTTTTATTCCTATTCCCCCTGCTCCTCTTGATATCAGATGGTATATCACAATTAGTAACCCACTAAATCTCATGTGGTATTCTATATTGTGTTCAATCCTGCCCTTGTTTTTAGACACCATTATTTCCCTTTAATACTAAACGTAGCATCGTATGGTACAATAGCTTGTACAATATACAGAGAATTTTCCCATAAAACATTTCACCCTTCTTATAGTGCCTAAATTATATCTAATATTCATATATATATACATTATTCATCTGTAAAACTCTGACATTTTATAATACATTTCTTCAAATTTAATTCTTTTGTAAATATTCCACAAAATTCCATAATGCAATATATGGCACCAGGAAGGAGCCCTTTGCTCTTAACTCTTTTTCTAGTTCTTATACTATAGTACCTGTAGATTGCATTATGCAAAAAAGTTTCTTTATAAAATTTTACACCTTTCTTATAGTGTTGAAGGTCCTTTTCAAAATCACATATAGACATAGTGAGTTCGTGTATCTCTATTTTAGTGCTCTAAATTTTTTTTCAACTATCATAACTATTAAGTACCTAAACATATATGTGAATTATGTCTTGTTGTACTTTTCCACCTGTGTCATTTCCTGATTCTCAAGCAGTGTCACATGTTTTGTGTTATATAAGTAAATTTCCTCCTGTAGTATTTCATATTTCTCAAAAAAAATCTTTTATTAACCCTTAGTGTCCTTTAATATAATTTGTGTGCCCTTGTATCTTTATCCTGGTGCAGTTCTTAGTTCTTCCCTTCCGTAGCAATAGGAGTTTTAAAGGACTTTCTCACAAAAGAGCTAATTTTAAAAAAAAAAAAAAAACACACACCTCATTTTAGTCAGAGCATATTGTCAACCACTTCTAACAGAAGTATATGACCCTCACAAATATTTTTGCATAAAAAATATACAACATACAAACTGTTAAAAACTGGCAAAAATTAATCTCTTTCTAAATTTTCCCAGCATTATTTATTGATTAATGTAGATTCTAATTTTGACATCAAAATCTAAACTAATGCTAAATGGAGAAATATAAATTGTTTAAACACAGCATTTGGAAAATAATAAGTCTCCAGTGGTTTGCCATGTACTTTATTGAAGTCACAGAGAGTTTTTTGGTTTACTAGATTATGACTTTTTGACATCTTGAGCTCATTATCAGGGACACAGATTCCTTTTAAGAACAATTTGAAAACACAGGAAATAAATTACATAATACATTAAATTAATAAATTTAATACAATTTAATACAATACAAATTTCTTAAATGTTTTAATTAAAAGGACTACTTTCCCACTGTCTGAGCAGTCACTGAACAGCAAAAAAAAACAAAAAAAAAAAAAAAAAACAAAAAAAAAACCCAAACAAAACAGTAATTTCTCAGCAAGTACTTAGATAGCAAATTATCTCAACTAACTTTTTATCTAATTTAAATAAAAAATACACTGAAAACTTACGTGAATTTTGTGATCATGATCAGAACATTACATATACTGGTAAGGACACAAATGTGATATATATATATATATATATGCACATACATACATATTAGGGCTGCAACAATTATTTCCATAATCTTTTAAACAGCTGATTATCTTTTCAATTAATCGACTAATTGGATAAAAAAAAATATATTTCTTTGCTAAGATATGGAGAGTCCACAACGTCAATTATTAGTGGGAATATCATTCCTGGCCAGCAGGAAGAGGCAAAGAGCACCACAGCAAAGCTGTTAAGTGTCACTCCCCTACCCATAAACCCCAGTCATTCTCTCTGCTTCTGTCAATGGAAGAGGTGAAGTTCTGGTGTCTGAAGAAAATTGGATTTCTTTTGCTACAAGCAAGGTTTTTTGGGTCTAGCCATAGTCCACGTTAATCTCTTCAGTAGGGTGGTGGTGGCTTTAAAGGAGTTAGGAACTTGTGAGGTGGGCCTTGCTGCATTTTCCTAACATTTTGCTGCCCTAGTATAGAAATCCAGAGTAGGTTTACTCTGTTCTTTCTTTTTTTCTACAGGTCTCTGTAATGAGTATGTATCTTTTCACGCCTTGTGAGCTGTCTCCTGCCAGACGGCTAGATTGCAGGTAAGTGCCTTTTTGTCTTCTAGGCAGAAGACTATAGCACTTTAAGGATTCCCTGCAGCATTTAAGGGGACAATAGATCCTTAGTAAGATTGTGGTATGGCAGAGCGCAGGCACAATTAATGTATGTGATGAGACTAAATGGTTAATCCTTCTTATGTTCCAATACAAATGAAAAAACTGTTGCACATCTCTACCTGCCGCACGCAGTGACACCCTTAATGTTGCTCTGTAAGCGTTCCGTATCCTGCAAACAGGGAAAGCAAGTCAAGGTTGAGAGCAATTTACAATGCTCTGATGGCTTGGCCTCAGTTGTCCTTAGCCTAGTTTATCAGGTTCCAGTTGGACAATGTCACCTCAGTGGCATACATCAACCACCAGGGAGGAAATCGGAGTTCGTTACCCATGAAGGAGGTGGCTCGGATTGTTCTGTGGGCGGAAGCTCACAATTGCTGTCTATCTGTTATCAACATTCCAGGGGCGGACAACTGGGAAGGGGACTTCCTGAGCAGACAGACATTTTATCCCGGGAAGTGGGCTCTTCAATCCGGAGGTGTTCTCCAGGTTAACCCTCAAATGGGGGGTGCCGGAGTTGGATCTGATGGCATCTCGGCAGAACGCCAAGTTTCCAAGGTAGGTTCAAGGTCAAGAGATCCGCAGGCTGCCCTGATAGAGGCTCTGGCGGTTCCTTGGGATTTCAGTCTGGCATATCTGTTTCCTCATTGCTCCGGCGTTGCCTCGCAGGATTTGGTATGCAGACCTGGTGGAGATGTCATCTCTTCCACCTTGGAGACTTCCATTGAGAAAGGACCTTCTACTTAAAGGGCCCTTCCTTCATCCAAATCTCGCTTCTCTGAAGCTGACTGATTGGAGATTGAATGTTTAATTCTGTCTAAGCGTGGTTTTTCTGATTCGGTCACTGAGACCATGATTCAGGCTCTCAAGCCTGTTACTAGAAAGATTTACCATAAGGTATGGCGTAAATACCTTTATTGGTGTGAATCCAATGGCTATTCTTGGAGTAGGGTCAGGATTCATAGGATTGTCTGAAGGGATTGTCAGTCAGTTCTCTGAAGGGTCAGATTTCTGCATTATCTATTTTGTTGCACAAGCCTCTTGGGGAAGTGCCAGATGCTCAATCTTTTTGTCAGGCCCTGGTCAGAACCAGGCCTGTGTTTAAGTCTGTTGCTCCTCCTTGGAGCCTTAACCTTGTTCTTAAAGTTTTGCAGCAGGCTCCGTTTGAGCCAATGCATTCCAAAGATATTAAGTTATGTTGGAAGGTTTTTGTTTTTTATTGCTCTCTCTTCTGCTTGGAGAGTCTCAGAACTCTCAGCTTTGCAGTGTGATTCACCTTATCTTATCTTTCATGCTGATAAGGCAGTTCTTTGTACTAAGTTAGGTTTTCTTCTGAAAGTGGTTTCGGATAGAAATATTAATCAGGAAATTGTTGTTGCTTGTCTATGTCATAATCCTTCTTCTAATAAGGAACGTTTGTTGCACAACTTTGATGTCGTGCATGCTTTAAAATTTTATCTACAGACGACTAAGGATTTTCACTAGTCTTCTGCCCTGTTTGTGTCAGGTTAGGAAATATCCAGAAGTAGACCCAAATGCAAGGGCGAACTTAAACAACACCCTTGCACTCTGAGTTTAATCCAGGACGTGACCCCCACGACAACCTCCAAAAAACAAAGTACTCACGATATGGAGCAGGGTTAGCCTGTGCCAAAGTAATCCATGATATCAGCCGGATAGACTTCTGAATAAGGAACTGGTTTCAGGAAATGCCTTCCACAGAATCAGGAGAGCAGGGAAAGTCACTTATACTCAGACAGAAGAAGGGTAAAACAGGAAAAAGTTAATAATGCAGGAGTAGGTCATTTGTTATTAGGCAGTCTGAAGGTTAACACTGTGTAGACAGTCTTTGCAGAGTATGCAACAGGTAATCAGGCAGTTTGAGGGTAAACACTGTGTAGTCAGAACTTGCAGAATTAACAACATGTAATCAAGTAGTTTGAAGGTTAACACTGTGTTGTCAGAACTTGCAGTGATAGCAACAGGTAAGCTGGTAGTTTGAAGGTTAACACAGATTAATCAGTACTTGTGGAGACTGGCAACAGGATATCAAGCAGTTTGAAGGTTTACACTGAATAATTGTATTTGCAGAGTTTGGAAACAGGTAAACATGCAGATTGAAGGATTCACAGAAATAACAGTATTTGAATAGTTTGCACTACACAGAGTAGTCTGAATATGCAGGGATTGCAGCAGGTAAACAGGAAGATTGGAAGTTTCACAAAACAAACAGTACTTGCATTGTTTGGAGACAGGTATTCAGGAGGTTGAAGGTTAATCCAGCATAGTAAGTCCTTGAAGAGATTGGCAACAGAAAAGCATCAGTTAGAGAGATTCCTCAGCGAAATCCTAACAGAAGCCTCAAAGTTAACAAACAAACGGACACTGGAGAAACAGGAAGCCAGAATAAAAAGCCTGGTTGTGACATCATCAGCAAGGGGTGGCTCAGACACCTGTTAATCAAGCACACAGAGAGGACTGCAGAGCTTCCCAGCAGCTGAGCATGACAGTGCCCCCTCCTCAAGGACCCCTCCGGGGGACCCGACCGGGCCTGGCAGGGTATTTCTTGTGAAAAGACTTGACAAGAGCTGGAGCATGAACATGAGAGGCCGGTTCCCAAGATCGTTCAGAGATAGGATAACCCTTCCAATGGACCAGGTAGTACAGCCGATTGCCCCGTAGCTTGGAATCGAGAATCTGGCTGACTTCAAACTCAGAAGTTCCCTCTACGGAAAGTGGAGGAGGTGGTTTACTCTTGATAGAGTACCGATTGTAGATGACTGGCTTGAGTAGGGAGACATGAAACACTGGATGGATCTTGAGAGTCTTGGGTAAGGCCAGGCGGTATGCAGAAGAACAAACTCTGGAAACAATTTGAAAAGGTCCAATGTACTTAGGACCCAACTTGGTACAAGGTTGTTTTAGACGTATGAATCTGGTGGATAAAAATACTCTGTCTCCAGTACGAAGTAAAGGAGCCTTGCACCTTCTGCGATCAGCATATTTCTTATGTCTTAAGGAAGAAGAGAGTTGATTTTGACGAATGAGTTGCCAGTGATTACTGAGATTTTTCACTATACGATCTGCTCCAGGGACTTCAGTAGAACTGGTAATCATAGGAAAGGTTCTAGGTTCAAATCCATAAGCTGCCTTAAAGGGAGAGGTCTGTAATGAGGCGTTATAACGTGAGTTGTGAGCTAATTCCGCCAAAGGCAATAACTGAGACCAGTTGGAGTGGTGATGGTCTACATAATGTCTTAGAAAAGATTCCAAGGCTTGATTTACACGCTCAGTCTGTCCGTTGGATTGAGGATGGTGTGCAGTAGAAAGTGATATGTTGATTCTGAAGTGTTTACAAAAAGACCTCCATCTTTTTTCCCAATGAAGAAAAAACCTGCACCCACAGGTGAAGAGGAAGGACGAATGAATCCTCTGACTAAGTTGTCCTTTATGTATTCCTCAAGAGAGACATTTTCTTGACGAGAGAGGGGATAGGTCCTTCCCTTAGGTAGAGGAGCCCCTGAATACAATTCGATAGGACAGTCAAATATCCAGTGTGGAGGTAACGTCTCAGCCTCTTTTTTAGAAAACACATCACTAAAGGCATGATAATAATTGGGCAAAGATTCAGGAACTTCCACCATAGCTACGACAGGACAGGATGGTTTAGAAGGATTTTGCAGGCAATGTTTGAAACAGGTAGTTCCCCAGGAAATAAGTTCTCCTTTAGACCATGAGACAACTGGATCATGAAGCTGCAACCAAGGTAACCCCAGAATCAATGGTATGTGGGGAGAAGAGATGACATCAAAACGAATAATTTCAGAATGAAGTATGCCCACAGTCAAAAGAAGAGGAATGGTAGAATGATTTATGATACCAGTACCTAGAGGCTGTCCACTGACAGTAGTTACCTTAATTAACTGTTTCTTGGCTTGAAGAGGAATCCTGAGAGAGTCAGCAAAGTTTGAATCAATGAATACTCCAGCAGCTCCAGAATCGATGAGAGCTTGAGCTCGAAACTTGGTGTTTCCAAAAGAGATAGTTACAGGAACAAAAAGTTTAGAATTGAGGGAAGACATGGGATTCTGGCTTAACTCTGTCCCTCTATCAAAAGTTAAGCCTTGGCTTTTACTGGCCGGATAGGACAGTCCTTCAGTAAATGTCCTTTGGTACCACAATACAGACATAACCCAAGAGTACGCCTTCTATGGCGTTCAGCTTCTGACAATTTAATAGCTCCTACTTCCATGGGTTCCACAGACTCAGGAGATTGGGAATTATTATTAGAAAGACTTAAGGTTCGAATAGGAGGACGAAATGAAGATTTAACAAAGGATCTCGGATTCCTATCTCTCTCCTGAAGACGTTCAGAATGCCGGGCGTCAAGAGTAATACATAAATTGATAAGACCCTCCAATGAATCGGGGAGTTCCCGAAATACTAGTTCATCCTTAAGGCGTTCGCAAAATGGACACAAATAATTCCACATCCTGTAGTAACGGATCATTCTTCTCTAAAAGAGGGGACACCCAGGCTAGAGCCTTACCCTTCAAGAGAGAAATAATAAAGGTGATTTTGGAAGTAGAATTGGAAAAAACTAGGATTGTTTCTGAAGTGTAAACGACACTGATTAAGGAATCCACGGCATTCTTCAGGATTACCGTCATATTTATCTGGAAGTGGGATTCGTGGTATATTCTGTCCAACAGTTTGAGGTGGATTAAAGGCAGCATTGGTGCTAGTAGCAGTGGCAGCAGGAGTCACCGTCGCTTGAGAAGGAGCGGAGAGGTTATGTAGCAGAGCAGTAATCTGGTCAAGCTTCGAATCCAAAGATTGCAAATGAGCAGAATGATTTCCTAGAAGTTGCCCTTGTAGAGCCACAGCCCTGGATAACTTGTCAGGGTCCATATTATGGTCCGTTTGTACTGTCAGGTTAGGAAATATCCAGAAGTAGACCCAAATGCAAGGGCGAACTTAAACAACACCCTTGCACTCTGAGTTTAATCCAGGACGTGACCCCACGACAACCTCCAAAAAACAAAGTACTCACGATATGGAGCAGGGTTAGCCTGTGCCAAAGTAATCCATGATATCAGCCAGATAGACTTCTGAATAAGGAACTGGTTTCAGGAAATGCCTTCCACAGAATCAGGAGAGCAGGGTAAGTCACTTATACTCAGACAGAAGAAGGGTAAAACAGGAAACAGTTAATAATGCAGGAGTAGGTCATTTGTTATCAGGCAGTCTGAAGGTTAACACTGTGTAGACAGTCTTTGCAGAGTATGCAACAGGTAATCAGGCAGTTTGAGGGTAAACACTGTGTAGTCAGAACTTGCAGAATTAACAACATGTAATCAGGTAGTTTGAAGGTTAACACTGTGTTGTCAGAACTTGCAGTGATAGCAACAGGTAAGCTGGTAGTTTAAAGGTTAACACAGATTAATCAGTACTTGTGGAGACTGGCAACAGGATATCAAGCAGTTTGAAGGTTTACACTGAATAATTGTATTTGCAGAGTTTGGAAACAGGTAAACATGCAGATTGAAGGATTCACAGAAATAACAGTATTTGAATAGTTTGCACTACACAGAGTAGTCTGAATATGCAAGGATTGCAGCAGGTAAACAGGAAGATTGGAAGTTTCACAAAACAAACAGTACTTGCATTGTTTGGAGACAGGTATTCAGGAGGTTGAAGGTTAATCCAGCATAGTAAGTCCTTGAAGAGATTGGCAACAGAAAAGCATCAGTTAGAGAGATTCCTCAGCAAAATCCTAACAGAAGCCTCAAAGTTAACAAACAAACGGACACTGGAGAAACAGGAAGCCAGAATAAAAAGCCTGGTTGTGACATCATCAGGAAGGGGTGGCTCAGACACCTGTCAATCAAGCACACAGAGAGGACTGCAGAGCTTCCCAGCAGCTGAGCGTGACAGTTTGTTTGTTTCTCTGAAAAGCATAAGGATCAGAAAGCTACTGCTACTTCTCTTTCTCTCTGGTTAAGAAGTATTATTCATTTGCTTATGAGACTGCTGGTCAGCAGCCTCCTGAGAGAATTACGGCTCATTCCAGGAGAGCTGTCTCCTCTTCTTGGGCTTTCAAAAACGAAGCTTCTGTGGAACAGATTTACAAGGCTGCAACTTGGTCCACTTTGCATACTTTTTCCAAATTTGATACTTTTGCCTCAGCTGAGGCTTCTTTTGGGAGAAAGGTTCTTCAAGTGGTGGTGCCTTCTGTTTAGGTCTGCCTGTCTTGCTATCCCTCCCTAGTCATCTGTGTCCTCTAGCTTGGGTATTGGTTCCCACTAGTAATTCATGACATTGTGGACTCTCCATATCTTAGGAAACAAAACAAGATTTATGCTTACCTGATAAATCTATTTCTTTCCGGATATGGAGAGTCCACGACCCCACCCTTAAATTTTAAGATAGTTATTTTTTGACTAACATCAGGCACCTCTACACCTTTGTGTTATTTCTTTTTTTCCATTTCCCTTCGATTATGAGATTCATTGCAAACTATTTTCATAATTGATTATTGATTATATTGATTAGTTGTTGTAGCTCTAATACATATACATACATGCAAACAGTATATAACCTCTAAGGGTATAGCCAAAATTAAAAAACAAATAAAGAAACTTCCAACATCTCCACAGTATGGCAGTAAAGCAACATGTCTGAGCCTAATGTATGATTTAGGATAACATTATATAACCATAGCTTGATATAACAAATTATTAAAAATAAAATCTACACAACATATTGATCCAAGCACTATTGCTGAGCATGCTTCCTGTTTTACTATATTTAACCACACGTGATTAAAATGCTACCTTTATTTAAGTGAACACATTTCCCAATTCCATTCTGTAAGACCCCCTTCCCACTTTTTATCCTGACCATACACTCCATACTATTTCCTTTTGTTTCATCAAGAAAGAAGTTGAATGACACCATTTAAAAGCCATATAATGTAAAATGCTGCCATTTGTAAATCCATTACATGACTTGTTGGCATTACTCAGCCAATCATTAATTTTTAGAAAATACTTTTGTTTGCACAAAAACAGTTTTTAGCTTTTTTTTTTTAAATTAAACAGACTACGTGATGCACAGAAACATCCAAGGTGTTAAAAAGGTGCAACAGTAGTATAGTTCTATATCTGAAAGAAAATCACTATCCCACAACATGATCATTTGGAATTCTTTGTTTTTCAATAAAATGTATTATAAGACATACATATAAAACAAAATGCATGTTTATCCCGCACTTTATTCACAGAATGATGTTAAAAAGACCTCATCATATTAGATACACAGAATTTTGATTTCAGACAGAAGAGACAATTAATGCAAATACCAATACCCAAGCTTTTTTACAATAGTAAAAACAACATTTATGCTTACCTGATAAATGTATTTCTTTCTTGACACAATGAGTCCACGGATCATCTAATTACTATTGGGAACATCACTCTTGCCCAGCAGGAGGCAGCAAAGAGCACCACAGCAAAGCTGTTAAATATCACCTGCCTTCCCTCCAACCCCAGTCATTCGACCGAAGCAAAGGAGGGAAAGGAAGCAACAAGGTGCAGAGGTGTCTGAAGTTAATAACATACCAATAAACCCTGTCTAAAAAGAACAGGGCGGGCGGTGGAATCATCGTCAAGAAAGAAAGAAATTTATGAGGTAAGCATAAATTTTGTTTTCTTTCTAAAGAAACGATGAGTCCATGGATCATCTAATTACTATTGGGAATCAATACCCAAGCTAGAGTACACATATAAGGGAGGGACAAGACAGGGAACCTAAACGGAAAGCACCACTGCTTGAAGAACGTTTCTCCCAAAAGAGGCCCCAGCCGAGGCAAAATTGTCAAATTTATAGAATTTTGAAAAAGTGTGAAGAGAGGACCAAGTTGCAGCCTTGCAAATCTGTTCCACAGAAGCTTCGTTTTTGAATGCCCAGGAAGAGGAAACAGCCCTCGTAGAATGATCCGTAACCATCTCAGGAGGCTGCTGTCCAGCAGTCTCATAGGCAAAGCGAATGATACTCTTCAGCCACAAAGAAAGAGAAGTAGCCGTAGCTTTCTGTCCCTTACGTTTTCCAGAGAATACCACAAACAGAGCAGAAGACTGACGAAAATCCTTAGTCGCCTGTAAATAGAATTTTAATGCTTGGACACAAGGAAGGAACAACAATCTCCTGATTAATGTTTCGATCTGAAACTGCTTTAGGGAGAAACCCTAACTTAGTATGCAAAACTACCTTATCCGAATGAAAAATAAGGTAAGGAGACTCATACTGTAGTGTCGAGAGCTCTGACACTCTACGAGCAGATGAAATAGCAACAAGAAACAAAAATTTCCAAGATAACAACTTAATATTTAAGGAATGCATAGGCTCAAACGGAGCCCCTTGAAGAATCTTAAGAACTAAATTAAGACTCCATGGAGAAGTAACTGGCTTAAACACAAGCCTGATCCTGACCAAGGCCTGACAAAACGATTGCATGTCTGGTACGTCCGCCAGACGTTTATGTAACAAAATAGACAAGGCAAATATCTGACCCCTTAGGGAACTTGACGATAAATCCTTCTCCAAACCTTATTGGAGAAAGGACAGAATTCTAGGAATCCTAACCCTGCTCCAAGAGTAGCCCTTGGATTCACACCAATACAGATATTTACGTAATCTCTTATGGTAAATTTTCATAGTCACAGGTTTACGAGCCCGAATCATTGTCTCAATAACCGACTATGAAAAACCATGCTTAGATAAAATTAAGCGTTCAATCTCCAAGCAGTCAGCTTCAGAGAAGTTAGATTTGGATGAAGGAAGGGCCCTTTAAGTAGAAGGTCCTTTCTCAATGGAAGTCTCCAAGGTGGAAGAGATGACATCTCCACCAGGTCTGCATACCAAATCCTGCGAGGCAACGGCGGAGCAATGAGGATCACCAACGCCCTCTCCTGTTTTATTTGAGCAATGACCCGAGAAAGAAGAGCGAACGGAGGAAATAGGTATGCGAGACTGAAATTCCAAGGTACCGCCAGAGCGTCTATCAGTACAGCCAGAGGGTCCCTTGACCTCGACCCGTACCTCGGAAGCTTGGTGATGCCATGAGATCCAATTCCTGCAGACCCCATTTGAGAATCAGGCTGTAAAACACATCCGGATGGAGTTCCCACTCCCCCGGGTGAAAGGTCCGTCAACTCAGGAAGTCCGCCTCCCAGTTGTCCACTCCTGGGATGTGGATCGCCGACAGACAGCAGTTGTGGGTTTTCGCCCACCGAATTATCTTGACTACCTCTGTCATGGTCGAGTTCCTCCCTGATGAGCCACAAAAGTTATGTTGTCCGACTGGAACCTGATAAACTGAGCCGAGGCTAACTGAGGCCAGGCCAGAAGAGCATTGAAGATTGTCCTTGGCTCCAGAATGTTTATGGGGAGAAAAAACTCCAACCAAGTCCATGTTCCCTGAGCCTTTAGAGAGCCCCAGACTGCTCCCCATCCCAGAAGGCTGGCGTTCATTGTCACAATCACCCAGGTGGGTCTGCGGAAGCAGGTTCCCTGGGAGAGATGGTCCTGAGACAACCACCAAAGAAGAGAATCCCTTGTCTCTTGATCCAGATGTAATCATGGAGACAGGTCCGCATAATCTCTGTTCCACTGCCTGAGCATGCATAACTGCAGAGGTCTGAGGTGGAAACGGGCAAACAGGATGATGTCCATAGCTGCAACCATCAGACCGATTACCTCCATACATTGAGCCACTGACGGCCGAGGAGAGGATTGAAGCGCTAGACAAGAATTGAAAATCTTTAATTTCCTGACTTCTGTCAGAAATATCTTCATTGATAAGGAATCTATTATGGTTCCCAAGAAAACTACCCTTGTATTTGGAACCAAGGAACTCTTTTCCAAACTCAATTTCCATCCGTGAGAACGCAGGAAGGATAACAACATATCCATGTGGGATTTTGCCTGTTGAAAGGATGGTGCCTGAACCAGAATGTCGTCCAGATAAGGCGCCACAGGAATGCCCCGCAACCAGAGAGCCGCCAAAAGAGATTCCAGAACCTTTGAAAAAATTTTGGGAGCTGTGGCGAGGCCGAATGGAAGAGCCACAAACTGGAAATGTTAGTCTAGAAAGGCAAACCTCAGAAACTTGTAATGGTCCCTGTGGATGGGAACATGCAGGTACGCGTCCTTTAAATCTACCGTTGTCATAAACTGACCCTCTTGAACCAAGGGAAGAATGGAACTAATAGTTTTTTTTATCTTGAAGGAAGGTACTCTGAGGAACTTGTTTAGACTTTTGAGATTTAGAATTGGTCTGAAAGTTCCCTCTTTTTTGGGAACCACAAACAGATTGGAGTCTCGGAACAGGAACTATCATTCCTAGGTTGCAAAGGTCTTGAACACAGCGTAAGAACGCCTCTCTTTTTGTCTGGTCTACAGATAATCTTGAGAGAAGAAACCTGCCTCTGGGAGGAAAGGTTTTGAACTCTAGTTTGTATCCCTGGGCCACAATGTCCACCGCCCAGGGATCCTGAACATCCTGAACCCAAGCCTGAGCGAAGAAAGAAAGTCTGCCCCCCACAAGATCCGGTCCTGGATCGGGGGCAGACCCTTCATGCTGTCTGAGTCAATAGAAGCCTTCTTGGATCGTTTTCCCTTGTTCCAAGACTGGTTAGGCCTCCAGGAAGGCTTAGACTGTTCCTGCTTGGAAGGAGAGGAGGGCTTATTTTTGAAGTTTCGAAAGGAACGAAAATTGATCTGACATCCCTTCTGCTTATTTCTCTTGTCCTGAGGGAGAAAATGACCCTTTCCTCCCGTAATGTCAGAAATCCTGGCCCAAACAAGGTCTTTCCCTTGTAGGGAATAGCCAAAAGCTTAGACGACACATCCGCAGACCAAGATTTTAACCAGAAGGCTCTGCGGGCCAGCACAGAAAAACCAGAGATCTTTGCTCCCAGTTTAATAAACCTGTAGGGAAGCATCCGTAATAAAGGAATTGGCTAACTTAAGGGCCTTTATCCTATCCTGGATCTCTTCAAGGGCAGTGTCTGTCCTAATAGAATCAGACAACGCATCAAACCAGTATACCGCCGCACTAGTGATAGTAACAATGCACACAGCAGGTTGCCATTGTAAACCCTGGTGTACGTACATCTTCTTAAGTAACCCCTCTAATTTTTTGTCCATAGGATCCTTAAAATAACAACTATCCTCTATGGGAATATGGTCCTCTTAGCCAGAGTGGAAATTTCTCCTTCCACCTTGGGTACTGTCTGCCAAGGCTCCTTAATAGAATCTGCTATAGGAAACATCTTTTTAAACATAGGAGATGGAGAAAAAAGGATACCCGGTCTCTCCCATTCCTTAGCAATCATCTCTGTAGCTCTATCTGGTACAGGAAAAACCTCCACCATGGAAGGTACATCAAAATATTTGTTTAGCTTACTGGACTTTTTAGGATTGACTACGACCGTGGTGTCCTGAAGGATACAACTTCAGTATCAGCAGAAGGAATTACACTGAGTCTGAGATTTCACCCTACCGAAGTATCCTCCTCAGGCTTCTGGGAGGGGGCATTCAAAATAGCAACAACTGCGTCAGTAACCTCACTTACTGATTGTTTACTTTTCCTCTTGCGCATTCCCTGCAACATGGGAAAAGCAGAAAACGCATTACAAACTGCAGAGGACATGAGGGAATCGATGTCTAGCAACATAACTCCAGTTGGAGTGAGAGAGGAAACGCAGGGCACTCGAGGAGTGGACAACAAATTTTGGGACATGTGAGGAGAAAGCTGTGGCATATCTTGAATATTGTCAGAAGACTCCTGAACAGCATCCGCCCTAGACAATGTCTATTACATTATCCCTATAACGTAAAGTTCTCTCAATACATGAGGAACAGAAAGGGATTGGTGGTTCAACATTAGCATCAAAACAAAGAGCATGCAATACCTTGCAGGGCCATCTTTATTCACCAATTAAACTGAATAAATAGATAACTGATATTTTATTAAAAAAAAAAATCTCGCAAAATTTTTTACTGTTCCTTTAAATTTAAAAATAAACTGCTTTATTTTTCAGCAAAAAAATAATTTAACAAAAGGAAAAATTAAATACTCTGCACACCTTTACACCTCAGCTTAACTTTGCTGAGGTGCTTACCTGCCTGACAAAACACCGGAGTGTATACACTGATAGCTGATCCGGACTCAACCTCTTTATTTTCTCAATTGGAGACCGTACTACTGCCCAAAACTGTGACGAAACTTTCCTTGTCATGGAACAAAGGAAGTATGAGGGAGAAGTGCGCAATAAAATTTGGCGCTTCCGTTAACCCCGCCCATCGTGGGCGTTACAAGAAAAAACTTCCCTCTGTCAAAATTATAGTAAAGTGTTTGTTTCATTACTAAGTAAAAAACACCACCTCTGAGCCTGGTCCTCGTCCCCAGTGCCTGCTAATATTGCCCTTAATAAATTATTCTCCAAGTCCTGGGAGAACCTTTCTACAGTGCCATCTTTTATTCTGAATAACTTTCCCAGAAAATAAAAAGGTCAGCACTTACCTTTATACATCTGCCCGGCAGCAAGGCAGCTCACTAGATTTGAGAGGCAAGATCCCTCATATGGACCTGTGGAAAAATGCAAAGACTGAATAATCTTATTCAGACATTAGAAATAGGGCAGCATCAGTATATGGGAGGCGCAGCAACAATTATACCCCACAAGTTCCCATTGCTCTAAAGCCACCACTGCTCTACTGAAGAGACTGATATGGACTACGCTACACCCTAGGACAAAGCAGCACAATCTTGCACTACTTAGAAAAAGATTCTTAAAAAAAATAATAAAATCTTGCTTGAACACCTAACTTTATCACTTCCTTGCTCTAATGTAGGCAAAGAGAATGACTGGGGTTGGAGGGAAGGGAAGTGATATTTAACAGCTTTGCTGTGGTGCACTTTGCCGCCTCCTGCTGAGCAGGAGTGATATTCCCAATAGTAATTAGATGATCCGTGGACTCATCGTGTCATTAGAAAGAAATATATTTTAAAAAAAAGATACACAATTTGTACTGGTAGCCCTCAGTTTAGGTTTGGGTTATATTCCTAAAGGAATAGTTGTAAAAAAAAAAAAAAAAAAAAAAAGTGTAAAAACAAACCTATTTATAGAATGTGAGTCAATAGGAAGTAGATGAGTTAGGTTTTAGACCCGTCTCAAAATTGACAGTGATGTAATATATTATAACAATATATTATTTGTGTTATTATACAATATGAGATTATATATATATATATATATATATATATATATATATATATATATATATATATATATATATATATTCCATGAAATAAATGCTGTAAATGTAAAACTTATATAAAAATAGTTTGTATGTTTGCGAGGCATGTCGTTCTCCACCAATAAGGCAGAGGGGAGTTCTGTTTTTCTGCTATGTACAAAAAGGACCTTTTTAACATGTTTTTTGTTTTTTTAACATGCACACAGACATTCACTTTCTGTTGGCTTCAATATCAAAAAGTGCAGCATGGAAAATATTTGAATGTTACTGCTCGTTTGTATGCATGATAGCAATCTTTTTGAAGTTCAGTCTAGTGGCCCTTTAAGAAAGCAAACTAATGTCAAACGACAGTGATGTACTGTAAATGCAGGTGGCAAAACTTCTGCAAATCTTGTGTTTTCAGCTAAGCAGCCTATGTAATTTCATCAATAGTGGTCACATTATCACTTAGAACAGGAGCTATTGTGAAAGGGTGCTACTTGAATTTACATATACATTTACAGTACAACCAATATGGTTCTCACTGGCTGGCAGGGTTTTACTTTTATAAATGTAGAGGATCCTGTCCGCCGCACACGATAAATGCCAACAGTATACGCGTTCGGCATTTATCATTGCACAAGCATTTCACTAGGAATGCTTGTGTGATGGCCCCCCTGCACATTCGTGGTCAATCGACGGATAGCAGGGGGTGTCAATCAACCTGATTGTATGCGATCGGGCAAATTGCTGTCCGCCGCCTCAGAGGTGGCGGACGAGTTAAGGAGCAGCGGTCTTAAGACCGCGGCTTCTTAACGCCTGTTTCCGTGGAAACAGCTGCATACAGCCCCATATGGAGCTTGATGATTCGGCCCCTTGGTGCTATTGCATTGTCTTTTTATCATGCATTTTGATTATGCAAATCTGCTGTATTTACTGGACCTTGAAGTTGTTTTAAACTCTTCCTCAGTTCCTAATTTAGATTTTTGTACTAAACTATTTAAAATGACAGAAAAATTAACCCTATCTTAAAATTCAAACTTAAAATACATTAAATAGAAGACAAATCAGTGTGATTATTTCATTTTACAGATCACAATTCAGTCAATATAGGATTGTATTAAACTATTACATTTTCCCAGGCTTGAGAAATTTAATCCTTGTAAAACTGACTTGGTTAGTCTAAAACTGCTCCTATAAATGCAGAAATTCAGATAATAAACATTTCAAAGTGCTAAATATGCAAACTAAGATAACCCTCAACCCAAATTCTAACCTCCAGGAGTGCTTAGTGCACTTAAAAAAGCCTGCAAACGCAAAGTTTCTTTTTCCACACTGAAGACAATCTACATATCACAAAAAGGCCTACTCTTTCTCAACAACAATCTCCATGCTAATCCAAGACTGAACAATGTTCATTGTAAAATAAATAAATAATGAAAGTGATCACGAAAAGCTATCAATAAATCCCTATTTGTGGCAGAGCTGATGCTTATAACATTTAAAAAGGGACATGAAACCCCAACTTTTTCTTTCATGGTTCAAAAAGAATATAATTTTAAACAACATTTCAATTTACTATGATCACATTCTCTTCATTCTTTAGATATCCTTTGCTGAAGAAATAGCAATGTGCATGGGTAAGACAATCACACGAGGCATCTATGTGCAGCCCGAGTATAGGTATAAGGAGACAGAACACACTAGTATTGCAGTCCACAGAGTGAGCTTATCATGCTCATGATACATAAAGAAAAAATCATCCAGCTGCTTGTATATTTAAAAGAACTTTATTTCTCACAATAGTGCAGGGTGCCATAGACAGAGACATTTCAGGCTTACACTCAGCCCTTATCTCTGTGCAGCCACCAAACAGCAGCTACTGAACCTATTTAGATATGGCTTTAAACAAAGAATATCAAGAGAATGAAGCAAATTAGATAACAATTAAATTGGAAATTTGTTTAGAAAGGTTTGTTCTTGCTAAATCATGAAAGAAAAAATGTGGGTTTTTATGTCCCTATAAAGGGTTAGTCTAGTCAAACTTTCATGATTCAGATAGCACATACAATTTTAAGAAATGTTCTAATTTACTCCTATTATCAATTTTTCTTTGTATCTTTATTTGAAAAAGCACGACTATAAGCTTAGGAGCCGGCCTATTTTTGGCTCAGCTCCTGGCTAACGCTTGCTAATTGGTGGCTACATTTTTTACTAGACTATTCCTTTAACCTTACTGATTAAATGTAAAATAAAATATAGATGCCACCGACCGGGTTAAAGGAAAAGTTACTTTTGTGTACAATTTGATATGGAAAGAGAAACATAATTTCTTACTCAACTACTGTTCTGTATTGATTTAAACATAGTTAAGATTTCAAGCCTGACTTCACTAAATCTTAAGCGTTTATCATTTTGTTTTGTTTTTTTTCTCAGTCCTAATGACGTCTTTTACAACATGACACTATGGGCAGAACAGAAAAATCTTACTAGGCCATTCTTTGATCATGAAGACGCTGAAATGACTGCAGACTACGAATTCCTGTGTCAACCTAAAACACTTAGATGCAATCCTGAACCAGATGCTTTCAACCCTTGTGAAGACATCATGGGATACGACTTTCTTCGAGTATTGATCTGGTTTATCAGCATACTCGCTATTGCAGGGAACGCCGTTGTACTTTTTGTTTTACTTACGAGTCATTATAAGCTTACCGTTCCTCGCTTTCTGATGTGCAATCTCTCCTTTGCAGATTTTTGTATGGGGCTTTATTTATTACTTATTGCTTCTGTTGATTCTAAAACTAAAAGCCAGTATTATAACCATGCTATTGATTGGCAGACAGGGAGTGGCTGCAGTGCAGCTGGCTTCTTCACCGTATTTTCAAGTGAGCTTTCAGTTTATACACTCACTGTGATTACCCTTGAGCGATGGCACACTATAACATATGCAATGCAACTAGACAGAAAGCTGAGGTTGAGGCACGCTATCTTGATTATGTTGGGCGGCTGGATATTCTCCGTTTTAATAGCACTGCTGCCTCTTTTTGGTGTTAGCAATTATATTAAAGTAAGCATCTGTCTGCCAATGGACATAGAAACGCCCCTTTCCCAAGCATATATAATAATCATTCTAGTCCTTAATGTAGTAGCTTTCATTATTATTTGTGCCTGTTACATTAAAATCTACATAGCAGTTCAAAACCCAGAACTCGCACCCACAAACAAAGATACAAAAATTGCTAAGAAAATGGCGGTGCTTATTTTTACTGATTTTACGTGCATGGCACCAATATCATTTTTTGCAATTTCTGCTGCTTTCAAAGTACCGCTTATCACTGTGACAAACTCTAAAATATTACTAGTTTTGTTTTATCCAGTGAATTCGTGTGCAAATCCATTTTTGTATGCAATTTTCACAAAGGCATTTCGAAGGGATTTCTTTTTACTTATGAGCAAGTTTGGTTGTTGCAAGACTCAAGCAGAACTTTATAGAGTGAACAATTTTACTGCCTATACCTCCAACTGCAAAACTGACAGTTTATACACTGGACCCAAGAAATCATCACGTGCCGATCTACAGTTAGCATCATTTGACTGCAAGTATATAAATGTCAACAATGACAAACCTGGATGCACAAACAGTTAACAATAAATTATATACTAGGATTGTACAATTATCCAAACTGCACACAACACTCATCCCAGGGATCTCTAAATTGTAATCACTAAGTATTTTAGTGACTTAAGTCTTTATGTACATATGTATTTGTATATATGATGTGATATTAAAACTTTGCTATTTGATTGTTGTAATAAAGTTATTTTTGTATAAAAAAAAAATTAAAGCAAATTTAAATGTGTGATTTTAATGATTTATATTGTGAAATGACAAAAAATGTTTCGCAAGTAAAAACCATAGTGAGTGTAATAAACATGCTTTTTTTAAAAAAAACAAAAACTAAAATTATTATTTTGATTCCTAAGGAATCTTTATGCTTGGGAAACAAATTCATATGCAACAGCTTCATACATTAAAAAAAACAGAATTTATGCTTACCTGATAAATTACTTTCTCTTGCGGTGTATCCAGTCCACGGATTCATCCTTTACTTGTGGGATATTCTTATTCCCTACAGGAAGTGGCAAAGAGAGCACACAGCAAAGCTGTCCATATAGCTCCCCCTCTAGCTTCACCCCCCAGTCATTCGACCAAAGGTTAGGAAGAAAAAACATAATTTATGTAAGAACTTACCTGATAAATTAATTTCTTTCATATTAGAAAGAGTCCATGAGCTAGTGAGGTATGGGATATACATTCCTACCAGGAGGGGCAAAGTTTTCCAAACCTCAAAATGCCTATAAATACACCCCTCACCACACCCACAATTCAGTTTAACGAATAGCCAAGAAGTGGGGTGATAAGAAAGGAGCGAAAGCATCAAATAAGGAATTGGAATAATTGTGCTTTATACAAAAAATCAAAACCACCACAAAAAAGGGTGGGCCTCATGGACTCTTGCTAATATGAAAGAAATGAATTTATCAGGTAAGTTCTTACATAAATTATGTTTTCTTTCATGTAATTAGCAAGAGTCCATGAGCTAGTGAGGTATGGGATAATAAATACCCAAGATGTGGAACTTCCACGCAAGAGTCAGTAGAGAGGGAGGGATAAAATAAAGACAGCCAATTCCGGTTTTAATCTTAATAATGAAAAAAACTGAAATTATAAGCAGAAGAATCAAACAGACAGCTGCCTGAAGTACTTTTCTACCAAAAACTGATTCAGAAGAAGAAAACACATCAAAATGGTAGAATTTAGTAAAAGTATGCAAAGAAGACCAAGTTGCTGCTTTGCAAATCTGATCAACAGAAGCTTCATTCCTAAACGCCCAGGAAGTAGAAACTGACCTAGTAGAATGAGCTGTAATCCTTTGAGGCGGAGTTTTACCCGATTCGACATAAGCATGATGAATCAAAGACTTTAACCAAGATGCCAAAGAAATGGCAGAGGCCTTCTGACCTTTCCTGGAACCAGAAAAGATAACAAATAGACTAGAAGTCTTTCTAAAATCTTTAGTAGCTTCAACATAATATTTTAAAGCTCTCACTACATCCAAAGAATGTAAAGATCTCTCCAGAGTATTCTTAGGATTAGGACATAATGAAGGAACAACAATTTCTCTACTAATGTTGTTAGAATTCACAACCTTAGGTAAAAATTTAAATGAAGTCTGCAACACCGCCTTATCCTGATGAAAAATCAGAAAAGGAGATTCACAAGAAAGAGCAGACAACTCAGAAACTCTTCTAGCAGAAGAGATGGCCAAAAGGAACAGAACTTTCCAAGAAAGTAATTTAATATCCAGAGAATGCATAGGTTCAAACAGAGGAGCTTGTAAAGCCCTCAGAACCAAATTAAGACTCCAAGGAGGAGAAATTGACTTAATGACAGGTTTTATACGAACCAAAGCCTGTACAAAACAATGAATATCAGGAAGATTAGCAATCTTTCTGTGAAAAAGAACAGAAAAAGCAGAAATTTGTCCTTTCAAGGAACTTGCAGACAAACCTTTATCCAAACCATCCTGAAGAAACTGTAAAATTCCAGGAATTCTAAAAGAATGCCAGGAGAATTTACGAGAAGAACACCAAGAAATATAAGTCTTCCAGACTCGATAATAAATCTTCCTAGACACAGATTTACGAGCCTGTAACATAGTATTAATTACTGAGTCAGAGAAACCTCTATGACTAAGAATCAAGCGTTCAATTTCCATACCTTCAAATTTAATGATTTGAGATCCTGATGGAAAAAAGGACCTTGAGATAGAAGGTCTGGTCTTAACGGAAGAGTCCAAGGTTGGCAAGTCGCCATCCGAACAAGATCCGCATACCAAAACCTGTGAGGCCATGCTGGAGCCACCAGCAGTACAAACGAACGCTCCTTTAGAATTTTGGAAATCACTCTTGGAAGAAGAACTAGAGGCGGAAAGATATAGGCAGGATGATAATTCCAGGGAAGCGACAATGCGTCCACTGCCTCCGCCTGAGGATCCCTGGATCTGGACAGATACCTGTGAAGTTTCTTATTTAGATGAGAAGCCATCAGATCTTTCTGGAAGTCCCCAGATTTGAACAATCTGAAGAAATACCTCTGGGTGAAGAGACCATTCGCCCGGATGTAACGTCTGGCGACTGAGATAATCCGCTTCCCAATTGTCTACACCTGGGATGTGAATCGCAGAGATTAGACAAGAGCTGGATTCCGCCCATACAAGTATCCGAGATACTTCTTTCATAGCCTGAGGACTGTGAGTCCCCCCTTGATGATTGACATATGCCACGGTTGTGACATTGTCTGTCTGAAAACAAATGAACGATTCTCTCTTCAGAAGAGGCCAGAACGGAAGAGCTCTGAAAATCGCACGGAGTTCCAAAATGTTGATTGGTAATCTCGCCTCCTGAGATTCCCAAACCCCCTGCGCTGCCAGAGACCCCCATACAGCTCCCCAACCTGTCAGACTCGCATCTGTTGAGATCACAGTCCAGGTTGGAAGAACAAAAGAAGCCCCTTGAACTAAACGATGGTGATCTGTCCACCACGTCAGAGAGTGTCGCACATTCGGATTTAAGGATATTAATTGTGATATCTTTGTATAATCCCTGCACCACTGGTTCAGCATACAAAGCTGAAGAGGTCACATGTGAAAACGAGCAAAGGGGATCGCGTCCGATGCAGCAGTCATGAGACCTAGAATTTCCATGCATAAAGCTACCGAAAGGAATGATTGAGACTGAAGGTTTCGACAAGCTGAAACCAATTTCAGACGTCTCTTTTCTGTTAGAGACAAGGTCATGGACACTGAATCTATTTGGAAACCTAAAAAGGTTACTCTTGTCTGAGGAATCAATGAACTCTTTGGTAAATTGATCCTCCAACCATGTTTTTGAAGAAACGACACAAGTCGATTCGTATGAGATTCTGCAGAATGTGAAGACTGAGCAAGTACCAAGATATCGTCCAAATAAGGAAATACCACAATACCCTGTTCTCTGATTACAGATAGAAGGGCACCGAGAACCTTTGAAAAGATCCTTGGAGCTGTCGCTAGGCCAAACGGCAGGGCCACAAACTGGTAATGTTCGTCTAGAAAAGAGAATCTCAGAAACTGAAAGTGATCTGGATGAATCGGAATATGAAGATATTCATCCTGTAAATCTATTGTGGACATATAATGCCCTTGCTGAACAAAAGGCAGAATAGTCCTTATAGTTACCATTTTGAATGTTGGTATCCTTACATAACTATTCAATATTTTTAAATCCAGAACTGGTCTGAAGGAATTCTCCTTCTTTGGTACAATGAATAGATTTGAGTAAAACCCCAGACCCTGTCCCAGAACTGGAACTGGTACAATTACTCCAGCCAATTCTAGATCTGAAACACATTTCAGAAATGCCTGAGGCTTCACTGGGTTTATTGGAATGCGGGAGAGAAAAAAATCTTCTCGCAGGTGGCCTTACCTTGAAACCTATTCTGTACCCTTGTGAAACAATGTTCTGAATCCAAAGACTGTGAATCGAATTGATCCAAATATCTTTGAAAAATCGTAATCTGCCCCCTACCAGCTGTGCTGGAATGAGGGCCGCACCTTCATGTGGACTTGGGAGCTGGCTTTGGCTTTCTAAAAGGCTTGGATTTATTCCAGACTGGAGACTGTTTCCAAACAGAAACCGTTCCTTTAGGGGGAAGGGTCAGGCTTCTGTTCCTTATTATGACGAAAGGAACGAAAACGATTAGTAGCCCTATATTTACCTTTAGATTTTTTGTCCTGAGGCAAAAAAGTTCCTTTCCCCCCAGTAACAGTTGAAATAATAGAATCCAACTGGGAACCAAATAATTTATTACCTTGGAAAGAAAGAGAAAGCAAAGTTGACTTAGAAGACATATCTGCATTCCAAGTTTTAAGCCATAAAGCTCTTCTAGCTAAAATAGCTAGACATATACCTGACATCAACTCTAATGATATCAAAGATGGCATCACAAATAAAGTTATTAGCATGTTGAAGAAGTTTAACAATGCTATGAGTATTATGGTCTGACACTTGTTGTGCTAAAGCTTCCAACCAAAAAGTCAAAATCAGCCAAAGAAATAGCAGGCCTAAGAAGATTACCTGAACATAAATAAGCTTTCCTTAGAAAGGATTCAATCTTCCTATCTAAAGGATCCTTAAAGGAAGTACTATCCGCCGTAGGAATAGTAGTACGTTTAGCAAGAGTAGAGATAGCCCCATCAACTTTAGGGATTTTGTCCCAAAACTCTAATCTGTCAGATGGCACAGGATACAATTTCTTAAACCTTTGAGAAGGAGTAAATGAAGTACCCAGATTATTCCATTCCCTAGAAATTACTTCAGAAATAGCATCAGGGACAGGAAAAACCTCTGGAATAACTATAGGAGGTTTAAAAACCGAATTTAAACGCTTAGTAGATTTAGTATCAAGAGGACTAGATTCCTCCATCTCTAATGCGATTAAAACTTCTTTAAGTAAAGAGCGAATAAATTCCATTTTAAATAAATAAGAAGATTTATCAGTGTTAATATCTGAGACAGAATCCTCTGAACCAGAAAAATCCTCATCAGAAACAGACAAATCAGAATTATGACGGTCATTTAAAAATTCATCTGAAAAATTAGAAGTTTTAAAAGACCTTTTACGTTTACTGGAAGGAGGAATAACAGACATAGACTTCCTAATAGATTTAGAAACAAATTATTTTATATTAACAGGAACATCCTGAGTATTAGATGTTGAAGGAACAGCAACAGGTAATGGAATATTACTAATGGAAATACTATCTGCATTAGCAAGTTTATCATGACATTCATCACAAACTACAGCCGGAGGAACAGTTACCACAAGTTTACAACAAATGCACTTAACTTTGGTAGAACCAGCATCAGGCAGCGTCTTTCCAGAAGTAGATTCTGATCCAGGGTCAATTTGAGACATCTTGCAATATGTAAAAGAAAAAACAACATATAAAGCAAAACTTATCAAATTCCTTAAATGACAGTTTCATGAATGGGAAAAAATGCCAATGAACTAGCCTCTAGCAACCAGAAACAATGAAAAATGAGACTGAAATAATGTGAAAAAAAGGTGGAGACAAAAATAACGCCCACATTTTTTGGCGCCAAAAAAGACGCCCATATTATTGGCGCCCAAAATTTTTTGGCGCTAAGAATGACGCCATATCCGGTGACGCCGATATTTTTGGTGCAAAAAACGTCAAAATAATGACGCAATCACGAACAACTTCCGGCGTCAAGTATGACGCCGGAAATGACCAAAAAAATTTTTGCGCCGAAAAAGTTAGCGCCAAAAATTACGCAATAAATTGAAGCATTTTCAGCCCCCGCGAGCCTAACAGCCCACAGGCAAAAAAGTCAATTGAAACAATTTTTAAGGTAAGAAAAAATTGATTATTCATATGCATAATCCCAAATAATGAAACTGACTGTCTGAAATAAGGAATATTGATCATCCTGAATCATGGCAAATATAAGTTTAAAGACATATATTTAGAACTTTATATATAAAAGTGCCCAACCATAGCTTAGAGTGTCACAAAAAATAAGACTTACTTACCCCAGGACACTCATCTACATATAGTAGATAGCCAAACCAGTACTGAAACGAGAATCAGTAGAGGTAATGGTATATAAGAGTATATCGTCGATCTGAAAAGGGAGGTAAGAGATGAATCTCTACGACCGATAACAGAGAACCTATGAAATAGATCTCGTAGAAGGAGACCATTGAATTCAAATAGGCAATACTCTCTTCACATCCCTCTGACATTCACTGCACACAGAGGAAAACTGGGCTCCAGCCTGCTGCGAAGCGCATATCAACGTAGAATCTAGCACAAACTTACTTCACCACCTCCACGGGAGGCAAAGTTTGTAAAACTGAATTGTGGGTGTGGTGAGGGGTGTATTTATAGGCATTTTGAGGTTTGGGAAACTTTGCCCCTCCTGGTAGGAATGTATATCCCATACGTCACTAGCTCATGGACTCTTGCTAATTACATGAAAGAAAGGAGAAACCATAGGGTGCAGTGGTGACTGTAGTTTAAACAACATTTTTTTTACCTGACTTAAATGTCAGGGCGGGCCGTGGACTGGATACACCGCAAGAGAAAGTAATTTATCAGGTAAGCATAAATTCTGTTTTCTCTTGGAAGGTGTATCCAGTCCACGGATTCATCCTTTTCTTGTGGGATACCAATACCAAAGCTTTAGGACATGGATGAAGGGAGGGAACAAGACAGGTACCATAAACGGAAGGCACCACTGCTTGCAAAACATTTCTCCCAAAAATAGCCTCCGAAGAAGCAAAAGTATCGAATTTGTAAAATTTGGCAAAAGTATGCAGTGAAGACCAAGTCGCTGCCTTACAAATCTGTTTAACAGAAGCCTCATTTTTGAAAGCCCATGTGGAAGCCACTGCTCTGGTAGAATGAGCAGTAATTCTTTCAGGAGGCTGTTGGCCAGCAGTCTCATAGGCCAAACGGATGATGCTTTGCAGCCAAAAGGAAAGAGAGGTAGCAGTCGCTTTCTGACCTCTCCTCTTACCAGAATAGATAACAAACAAGGAAGATGTTTGTCTGAAATCCTTAGTTGCTTGCAAATAGAACTTTAAAGCACAAACTACATCAAGATTGTGTAGTAGACGTTCCTTCTTTGAAGAAGGATTAGGACACAGAGAAGGAACAACTATTTCCTGGTTAATATTCTTGTTAGAAACAACTTTAGGAAGAAAACCAGGCTTGGTACGCAAAACTAACTTATCTGCGTGGAACACCAGGTAAGGTGAATCACACTGTAAGGCAGATAATTCTGAAACTCTTCGAGCAGAAGAGATAGCTACCAAAAACAAAACTTTCCAAGATAACAACTTAATATCTATGGAATGTAAAGGTTCAAACGGAACCCCTTGAAGAACTGAAAGAACTAGATTTAGACTCCATGGCGGAGCCACAGGTTTATAGACTGACTTGATTCTGATTAAAGCCTGAGCAAACGCTTGAACGTCTGGTACCTCTGCCAGACGCTTGTGTAAAAGGATAGACAGAGCAGATATGTCCTTTTAAGGAACTAGCTGACAATCCTTTCTCCAATCCTTCTTGGAGAAAGGACAATATCCTGGGAATCCTAATTTTACTCCATGAGTAACCCTTGGATTCACACCAACAAAAATATTTCCTCCATATCTTATGGTAGATTTTCCTGGTGACAGGCTTCCTAGCCTGAATCAGAGTATCTATAACTGACTCAGAGAAACCACGCTTTGATAGAATTAAGCGTTCACTCTCCAAGCAGTCAGACGTAGAGAAACTAGATTTGGATGCTTGAACGGACCCTGTATTAGAAGATCCTGCCTCATTGACAGTGTCCATGGTGGGACAGATGACATGTCCACTAGGTCTGCATACCAAGTCCTGCATGGCCACGCAGGCGCTATCAGAGTCACCGAAGCCTTCTCCTGCTTGATTCTGGCGACCAGACGAGGGAGGAGAGGAAACGGTGGAAAAACATAAGCCAGATTGAAGGACCAAGGCGCTGCTAGAGCATCTATCAATACCGCCTTGGGGTCCCGGGACCTGGACCCGTAGAGAGGAAGTTTGGCGTTCTGACGGGACGCCATCAGATCCAACTCTGGAGTGCCCCATAGCTGAGCAAGCTGGGCAAATACCTCCGGGTGGAGTTCCCACTCCCCCGGGTGAAAAATCCGCCTCCCAGTTGTCTATTCCTGGGATGTGAATTGCTGAGAGATGGCAGGAGTGATCCTCCGCCCACCTGATTATTTTGGTTACTTCCGTCATTGCTAGGGAACTCTTTGTTCCCCCCTGACATAAGCTACAGTCGTGATGTTGTCCGACTGAAATCTGATGAATTTGGCCACAGCTAGTTGAGGCTATGCCTGAAGAACGTTGAATATCGCCCTCAGTTCCAGAATGTTTATCGGGAGAAGAGTTTCTTCCCGAGACCATAAGCCCTGAGCTTTCAGGGAGTCCCAGACCGCACCCCAGCCTAACAGACTGGCATCGGCCGTTACAATGATCCACTCTGGTCTGCGGAAACATATTCCCTGAGACAGGTGATCCTGAGACAACCACCAGAGAAGAGAATCTCTGGTCTCCTGGTCCAACTGAATTTGAGGAGACAAATCTGCATAATCCCCATTCCACTGTTTGAGCATGCATAGTTGCAGTTGTCTGAGGTGGATTCGAGCAAAAGGGACTATGTCCATTGCCGCTACCATTAGTCCGATTGTCTCCATGCACTGAGCTACAGATGGTCGAGGAATGGAATGAAGAGCTCGGCAAGTAGTTAACAGTTTTAACTTTCTGACCTCCGTCAGAAATATTTTCATTTCTACTGAGTCTATCAGGGTTCCTAGGAATGGAATTCTTGTGAGGGGGGAGAGAGAACTCTTTTTTACGTTCACCTTCCACCCGTGAGACCTCAAAAAGGCCAATACGATCTCCGTGTGAGACTTGGTTCTTTGGAAAGTCGACGCCTGAATTAAGATGTCGTCTAACTAAAGCGGCACTGCTATGCCCTGCGGTCTTAGAACCGCCAGGAGGGACCCTAGCACCTTTGTGAAAATTCTGGGAGCAGTGGCCAACCCGAAAGGAAGAGCCACAAACTGATAATGCTTGTCCAGAAAGTCGAACCTGAGAAACTGGTGATGATCTTTGTGGATAGGAATATGCAGATACGCATCCTTTAGATCCACGGTAGTCATATATTGACCCTCCTGGATCATTGGTAAGATTGTCCGAATGGTCTCCTTCTTGAATGATGGGACTCTGAGGAATTTGTTTAGAATTTTGAGATCCAGGATTGGTCTGAAAGTTCCTTCTTTTTTGGGAACCACAAACAGGTTTGAGTAAAACCCCAGTCCTTGTTCTGCAATTGGAACTGGGTGGATCACTCCCATTGTAAGTAGATCTTCTACACAGCATAAAAACGCCTCTTTCTTTGGTCTGTAGACAGACGAGAAATGTGGAACCTTCCCCTTGGAGGGGAGTCCTTGAATTCTAGAAGCTATCCCTGGGTAACAATCTCTAATGCCCAGGGATCGTGAACATCTCTTGCCCAGGCATGAGCGAAGAGAGAAAGTCT
Organism: Bombina bombina; assembly: GCF_027579735.1. Taxonomy (NCBI): domain Eukaryota; kingdom Metazoa; phylum Chordata; class Amphibia; order Anura; family Bombinatoridae; genus Bombina; species Bombina bombina. Next base: position 1,072,340,948 of record NC_069502.1, read on the forward strand.
GCCCCCTACTAGATCCGGTCCCGGATCGGGGGCTACCCCTTCATGCTGTCTTGGTAGCAGCTGCAGGCTTTTTAGCCTATTTACCCTTGTTCCAGCCCTGGTAAGGCTTCCAGGCTGCCTTGGGCTGTGAAGCATTACCCTCTTGCTTTGCAGCTGTAGAGGCTGCAGCGGGACCGCTCCTGAAGTTACGAAAGGAACGAAAATTAGCTTTGTTTCTAGCCTTAAAGGGCTTGTCCTGAGGGAGAGCATGGCCCTTTCCCCCGCTGATTTCTGAAATAATCTCTTTCAATTCTGGCCCGAAAATGGTCTTTCCCTTGAAAGGGATATTTAATAATTTGGATTTTGACGACACATCGGCCGACCATGACTTGAGCCAAAGTGCTCTGCGCGCCATAATGGCGAAACCTGAATTTTTTGCCGCTAACTTAGCTAATTGCAAAGCGGCATCTGTGATAAAAGAATTAGCCAGCTTTAGAGCCTTAATTATATCCATAATTTCGTCATATGAGGTCTCCGTCTGGAGCGACTCCTCCAGCTCCTCAAACCAGAAAGCCGCTGCAATAGTTACAGGAATAATACAGGCAATAGGTTGGAGAAGGAAACCTTGTTGAACAAAAATTTTCTTAAGTAAACCTAACTTTTTATCCATAGGATCTTTAAAAGCACAACTGTCTTCAATTGGTATGGTTGTGCGCTTAGCAAGAGAAGAAACAGCCCCCTCTACCTTAGGGACCGTCTGCCACGAATCCCGCCTGGGGTCAGTTATGGGGAACATTTTCTTAAAGATAGGGGGGGGGAACAAAAGGGACACCTGGTCTATCCCACTCCCTAGTAACAATGTCCGCAACCCTTTTGGGGATCGGAAACGCATCAGTGTATACAGAGACCTCTAGGTACTTGTCCATTTTACACAATTTCTCTGGGACCAGCATAGGGTCACAATCATCCAGTGGCTAATACCTCCCTGAGCAATACGCGGAGGTGTTCCAGTTTAAATTTAAACGCTAATGAATCTGACTCTGCCTGATGAGAAACCTTTCCTGAGTCAGAAATTTCTCCCTCAGACATCAAATCCCTCACCCCCACTTCGGAGTGTTGCGAGGGTACATTAGATAAGGCTACCAAAGCTTCAGACTGCTCATAATCTGTTCTTAAAACAGAGCTATCGCGCTTTGCAGGAAAAACTGACAGTTTGGATAGAAAGGCCGCAAGGGAATTATCCATGACTGTCGCTAGTTGTTGCAATGTAATAGGGGCAGACGCACTAGAGGTACTAGGCATCGCTTGAGCGGGCATAACTGGTTGTGACACATGGGGAGAGGTAGGCGGACTATCCTCATTACCTTCAGTCTGAGAATCATCTAGGGCCACACTTTTAAGTGCAACAATATGATCTTTAAAGTGTATAGACATATTAGTGCAATTGGGACACATTCTGAGAGGGGGTTCCACCATGGCTTCTAAACACATAGAACAAGGATTTTCCTTAGTGTCAGACATGTTTAACAGACTAGTAGTATACACAAGCAAGCTTGGAAAACACTTTAATCAAATAAAAAAAACACAATTTGAAAAAACGTTACTGTGCCTTTAAGAAATAAAGAGAGCACACAATTTTACAAAACAGTGAAAAATATTTACAGTATGTGCCTAAGGCTTTAATATGATTGCACCACAAGTTTCAGAACGATTAACCCCTTAATGCCCAAACCGGAGCAGCCTAAAGCCAACAACCGGTTAATTAACTACAGCACCTTGCCACAGCTTACTGCTGTGGCCCTACCTGCCCTTAGGGATCAGATTTGGGGGAATAAAGCTTCTTTTAGGCCCTCAATCAGCAGCTGGACCCTCCATGTGAAGCAGCATGAACAGTCTTTCAATTCTAACTGCGCATCTGAGGCGTGAAATTAGGCCCCTCCCACTGTGAGGCCTACAAAAATCACTTCCAAGTGACTAAATTTATGCCATGTGGATAATAACCCCAGTAAAACACTCCAAAGTGCTTAAAAAAGTGTCTCCAACGAGTATTTCTTAAATAAATAATCGATTGCCCTGCATTAGTGTCAACCAGCCTATTTAGCCCTGTTATGTAAGCATTCAATTCTATACTAAGTCTCAGAACATAGCTTACCATCCCCACATGGGGATCTGGTCAGTCTTCTAGCATTATCTCAGTCTTGTCTAGAAATAATTGACTGAACATACCTCATTGCAGTTAAGCCTGCAAACTGCTCCCCCCAACTGAAGTTTTCTGGTACTACTCAGTCCTGTGTGGGAACAGCAGTGGATTTTAGTTACAACATGCTAAAATCTTTTTCCTCTCAGCAGAATTCTTCATCACTTTTCTGCTAGAGAGTAAATAGTACAAACCGGCACTATTTAAAAATAACAAACTCTTGATTGAAGATATAAAACTACAATTCTAACACCACATTCACTTTACCCTCCCGTAGAGAGACCCTAGTGCTTAGAGCCGGCAAAGAGAATGACTGGGGGGTGGAGCTATATGGACAGCTTTGCTGTGTGCTCTCTTTGCCACTTCCTGTAGGGAATGAGAATATCCCACAAGTAAAGGATGAATCCGTGGACTGGATACACCTTGCAAGAGAAATAAATAGATTTTTTTTGGCAAAGGGTATTTGACTTTGAAACCAAAACATGGTGCTGTCAAAAAAAGCATCATATGCTATGAGATACTATAATGTTTAGGACTATAATGATCATATATAGGTGATATTCCTGTACTTATGTCCTTAAACAATTATGACGCGTACAGTTTACTATTTAAGTGCAGATGCATATTCCTTTTCTCTAGAAATTTTCCACTTGCATGTGTTTATTTCATAGGTCTATGATAATTCAAACACACCTTGTCCAATGAGTGCAAATAATAAAAACTCACAAAATTACTATGGAGAGGGGGGGGGGAGTATAGGAGATAAAGGGAGAAAAATTAAAACATTTCCAAAAATGTACAAGTACTTCACACATACACAGGAAACCCAGTTTTAATCCCAATGAAAATGTATGCCAATAGATGAGGTATTTAACATTGTAACATTCGCTCCGCTCATGATCTCCTACTCCTCCTCTCGTTACCTCCTCACATTCCCGTTTACAAGAATTTTCCAGACTGGCTCCCATCTTATGGAACTCTCTGCCTCGCTCCGCAAGACTCTCCCCTAGTTTTGAAAGATTCAAGCGCTCCCTGAGAACTCTACTAATTAGGGATGCATACAACCAACACTAACTTTTCCAATCTGCACAGCTATCCCCTTAAACCCCATAGCATGTAAGCCTATGAGCCCAGCTGTTTCTAGTTCACATTCATAAGACAAGACTACAAGACTACTAGACTACTATCGGCAGGTCCCTGTACCCACTTGACACCTGTAAATGTTATTTTGTATACCACCTATTTTCATAGCGCTGCGGAATCTGTTGGCGCTCTACAAATACCAAATAATAATTTTAAAATGTATGTGCATCACCTAAAAGCGAGAAGTGCTAAGAAAAATGCATTATAGGCTTCAATTTGGGTTGCTGTTTATAGTGTGTGCTCTAAGACAAGATTGATTGTATATGTACAAGACACACAAACACAAAATAAGTTAAGAAAAGGAGTGTTGCTTCTCTACATAAAATAGTAATTAATGAGTGGGAATGGCAATCTTTTTGCCATTTTGCCAAATCTTAGGTGCATATGTTCCCGCAAGAAAATCCAAAATCTGGTAGTATAATATAGTAGTTAACTTCTGCACTCTCTCCCCCTAAAATGATTCAACTAAGAACTATAAAAAAATTACAACAAAAAAATAATAATAATAATTACAAAGCTTATTTTTATTTATTATTTTTTGCTTCCCTTAGTGGGTCACCCAATTACTGGCCGATAATTGGAAGCGTCGGCGTTAGCGGGATTCCCACTGGTCAGCAAAATATAAAAAGCAGAAGCAATTATCAACATATATTGTTGCCAATTTAGAAATGCCTTGATAGCAATATATGGTATGCTCAGTAGAGGAATGAATATATATATATATATATATATATATTATTGGCTATTGGTTATTTGTAGAGCGCCAACAGATTCTGCAGTGCTATAAACAAAGGCGGAGTACAACAAAACAATTATAGGGATCAAATGGGTAGAGGGCCCTGCCAAGAGTCGCACTGTTGTAGTCAGCTCTTAAGAAGGTGATCTACAAACAGCTGGACTCTTAGGCTTACATGCTAAAGGGGTTCAGGGGATAGCAATGGAGGAGAGGAACTGGCATAAAGAAAGGTTAGCATAGGTTGTATGCATCCCTGAACAGTAGAATCTTTAGGGAGAGCTTGAAGCTTTTAAAACTAGGGGAAGAGTCTTGTGGAGCCAGGCAGAGAGTTCCACAAGATGGGAGCCAGTCTGGAGAACTCCGGTAAACGGGAGAGTGATGAGGTAACACGTGAGGAGGAGAGTAGGGGATCATGAGCAGAGCAAAGGGGACGGGAGGGACAGTATCTGGAGACAAGGTCTGAGATATATGGGGGAGCAGTGCAGTTGAGGGCTTTGTATGTCAGAGTGAGAATTTTGTGTTTGAGGAAGAGGAAGCCAGTAAAGGGATTGGCAGAGAGGTGCAGCAGATGAAAGGTGACGTGTAAGGAAGATGAGCCTGGCAGAGGCATTCATTATGGATTGTAAAAGGAGCTAGGCGGCAGGTGGGGAGACCAGAGAGGACAGAGTTGCAGTAATCAAGGCGGGAAAGAATGAGAGAGTGGATTAAAATCTTAGTTGTGGGAGGCGGGGCTAGCTTCTGAGCTAAGTAGACATGTCTGAGGAGAGCTCCCAAACCTTAGCCTGTATTTTATTTAAAAACTTCAAGTTTATATGTCTCAAGTTTGTAAATCTTTCTGACATATAGCCCTACTAGTATCTGCCTTAAAGAAAGAGACTTTCTACAGAGCAGTGAGACCTGAAAAGCCGTTTTACATCGGGCTGCAGCAGAAGGCAGAAAGAAGCTGTGACCGGGCAACCATATCTCCAGACGAGACCACCTGTCCCCTGCTGACAACCATCTAACGCCATTCCGGAGGGTTGGGGCTCCACTCCGGAGGCTCACAGAGGCGACATTCAAGAAGCAGGGGATAGTGACATCAGCCTATAACCTAAGTCGGAGATAACCGGACGACAAGACAGTATCACAGCCCGACGAAACTACATAAACTAGAGAGCCCCCAGCCAACAACAGTCTTTAGACTCACGGTCATCGATCCTCGGATTGATACCCTCAGCAGATCGAGTGAGACTCCTCGTACTGGAAGCAGGTCGGGCCTGGTGTGGCGCGAAAATCCACCATCTTGGCAGCACCTTCCATCAGATCCTAAGCCTGTCGGACCCGGCCTGCTGAGGAGAAGGCATCAGTGGAGACTCCATCATATGGTGGAAGCCCCTGAAAGTGGGTAAAAAATTGCTCCCGTTCCCCCTTCCGCAACACTGCTTACAACATCAGGCGCGATTCGCCATTACCACGTGTCCAGGCGTCACGCCACGTAGTAACAGGACTCATACAGTCTATGAATAGAAGTCCCCGGACACACTTTACCAATTTAGTTAACGCTATACACAAAGCGTTTCGCCACTAAAGCCCTAACAGCAAATTGTTATTGCTGCACTAAACTAAAAAACGCTGTCCTGAACGGAAGGTGGTCCTTAGCCAGAACTGTATACCACCTGCTGTGAGCACACTTGATCAAGAGGCCCATTTCTACAATATAGATTAGTGTGAATGGGGCACAAATAAATTAACCTAATCATGTGTTAGGTTATATTTAAAGGTATACAGCTCCTCTCTACATTAACCCTGCTAGAAACACCATCTACACCTCCTAAACCTAAAGGGGCACCACATGAAGTTGCAATTTGGGAGAAACCTTAGGAGAGTTATTAGAGGGTTCAGAGTCGCCAGACAGAGGAATTGTTAAGTCATAATACTTGGAATCCAGACCCCCCTCCTATCTTTATAGCTCCCCCGCTGCTCTGATGATGGATGTGTTTTAAGTGAAGAGAAGTGGGGGTAAGGTGGGACAAAACTTGATCTATCTCACACACCAGACTCAAGGTTCATATCATGGACATTGATACATAAATAGAATCCTCTTTCTTACAACCAAAACCCTGAGTTGAATATCTAACTAAAGCTACCAACTGATCTATTATAATCACACTCTTTTGGTTCTTTTCTATAAGAAATACACGATGAAGTATAAAACACAAACAGTTAAGGAATGCCTCTCTAAATCCCAGCTCAAACAAAAACAGACAAACAAAGGCTCTCCTATACAGGAAGAAACTCTAGAAGCCAGCATGACGGAATTAACAGCGGCCCTCCCCGCTGATACTCAAAACAAAGAACTACTTTCCCAAATTAAATCTGTCTTTCAAGAAGAACTGAAATCCGGGCTGTCTGACCTACGACAAGATATTAAAGAAATCGGTACCTGCACAGAAGAACTAGAGGAGAGAACAGATGCAATAGCAGAAGAGATCCCCCATATACAGAAAGTCATGTCAGAACATGAATACATACACAAATTGGAAGAACAAATTGAAGATCTCGAGAACAGAACTCGCAGATCCAACTTACTCATCAGAAACTTACCAGAATCATATAAAAACCTGAATGAGGCTATGACTTCACTTTTCAACAATTGGTTCCAGACATAGAACCAGACAAGCTCTTGATGGACAGGGTTCACAGAGCCCTTACCAAACCTCAACAATCCACCACCAGAGACATTGTTCTTAAACTCCATTATTTCCATGTAAAAGAACTCATCCTCAAAGCGGCCAGACAACTGCAAACGATCAACTTTGAGGGCCATACAATTCAAGTGTATGCTGATATCACCCCAATCACACTGAGGAAAAGAAGAGAGCTTAGACCTATTACATCGGCACTCACAAAGGCCCAGATAAAATATAGATGGAACTTCCCCTTCAAATTGGCTTTCACACCAGCCAATATGACCTACACCTGCTCCAACGTAAGTGAGGGGACATCTATTCTACGTCGACTGGAGATCCCATTCGAGCTTCATCAAACCCTACCGAATCCGAACCCTTAGAGAAAATCGATCCAAAAAGAGTGGACCCCGGTGGCTTACGCCAAAAAACAAAGAAAAGCAAAGAACTTTACAAATAATCATTCGGACTCTGAATCTCCTCCAGAAGAAGAGTGCTCACCGAACTGAAATAGATGAGTATTATACTTAACTAGCTTTAGTTTTAATATGTGAAAGCTTGAGGTATTCAAGTTTCACGAGTTCACAATTGCCTTACTGGGTATCTAAACAAGACTTTAAATTTGTTAGATATGTATTAGTCATGTCTTAATATCTTTTTATGCTAAAGTTAGGCTTTGTTCTCGCCTCACTCAGGGGCTAGCTTCCACCCCCCTATTTCTTCCTTCATTGGGCAAATCTCCGGACAAAGCAATAATTTCCCATACATTATCCTCCCCTTCTTTCCCCTCCTTCTCGGATCTCTGCCACTACCCTCCTTCCCTCTTTCCAACTACCCCCCTCACCATATATGACAAAGCACTGGAATTTATGTTTTAGTAAAGATTTCAATGGGTTCTCCTAGTTCCGAGTCAACTCCTTTATCCTCCCCCCCCCCTACCTAACCCTAACTATTCTAGGAATAGGAGAAATTGCTATCAACGCCTTCTAAGGGTCCACCGCTCTTCACACCACTATATGCTTCCCTGGCTAGGGATATTTACATAATGTTCAAAGTTATTTTGTTTATTTTTATTTTTACATATGTACTGTTTATCCAGACATGTCCTCAGTTAACTATGGTCTACTCAATGGCTTGGCAATTTGTAACACAGGCTATTTTTCGTTGCATAGATTCATCAGATATCCCCACTTGGTTGAGGCTCGTACCCTCTGATCGGCATAGTCTACTGATGATCCTCCTTGGATTTGAGGTAAGTCCCGGCTCTCACCCGCAGAACCCACTTCAGCACATGGTCACCCTGATAATTGTCAACAACACACACTACCACTGGTACTGGAATATCCTCAACTCCTACATAACACATAGGGGTCCAGGTGATACAGATAAACTTAATCCCCTCAAATGTCTATAAAAATTCTCTCACATAATGTCAGGGGACTTATCTCTGACATTAAAAGAAAAAAGGCAATCTCCACTTATAAATCATTGCAAGCTCATATAGTCATGCTGCAAGAGACCCATTTCAACAGAGATTATACCCCTAAATATTGGGATAAATCATACCCAACTCAATACCATGCTGTAAGCGGAAAAAAGAAATGTGGAGTAACTGTGCGATTACACTCCTCTCTGAATTTCAAAGAAGAGGAGATAGTTAGAGATAGAGAAGGAAGATTCTTACTTGTAAGGGGATTAATTCAAAACAACCCGATTCTAATTGTCAATGTCTACGCCCCCAATGAACATCAGACACCATTCCTGACAAAATTAAGCAAAATACTGACTCAATGGAAAAGACACAAAATCATTATGGGGGGAGATTTTAACTTATCACTAGACCAGGAGCTAGATAGGACAACAAAGAATACCCCACAATTAAGACACTCTTGCCCCAATGCAAATATTTTAAAGGATTTCTCCCTGGATCACAATCTGATTGATAGCTGGAGATCCCTAAACGATAAGGCTAGAGACTATACGTATTTCTCCCCTATGCACCACACTAAATCCAGATTGGACTATATTTTTCTAAGCCAAATTCTGCTCCCTCTTTTATCCACTGCTAAAATCTTAAATTGCCCCTGGTCAGACCACTCCATGGTTGAAGTCACCATCTCTGGAGTCCTAAATCCGAACAGAGCTAAATCATGGTCCCTTAATACCGATCTGCTACAGGACGCTTTAATATCACAAAAGATCAGGGAACAAATAGGCGAATTTATAAAATTTAACTTAGGTAGCACATCCAACCCTACTTTTGTTTGGGGTGCTTTGAAGGCATACATAAGAGGCAGTTTAATAGCAGAATCTAGTAAGCAGAAAAAACAGAATAAAGCCAATCTTTCGCAATTACAATCAGAAGCCAATGTATTGCGAGCCCAAACCACTGCTAATACCAGCAAAAAAAAAGAAATAAACTTAAGGCTATAAATGATGAGATTGATAAACTTTTAAACAAAGAGGCAGTTAGATCTATTAAACAGATAGACACCCACTACTATATATACAGGAACAAGCCCGAGACTTAAGGAAATCACGAGAAATACTAGTCCCACAACTCCAACTACCTGACAACAAGCGCACAAATGACCCCCTCTTTTGCCGATTTTTATAATGACCTTTATAACCTCCCCACACGCCAGATAGAGACTGACAGATCCAGGGACTTAAACACATTTTTGAGTTCCAGTACACTCCCGACAATTACCGAGGAAGAACGCTCCACTCTAAACGCCCCCATATCTGAAATAGAGAAAAAAAACACACCATAAAAACCTTAAAAAGTTCCAAATCGCCTGGTCCGGATGGATACTCTGGTATTTTCTATAAGATATTCCAGGATGAAATAGCACCCCTGCTCTCCCAGATGTTCAACTCTATAATGCAAAAAACAGAAATCCCCAAAGAAATGCTCATGGCGACAATAGCAGTCATCCCAAAACCGTGAAAGAATAAACAACATTGTCAAAATTACAGACCCATCTCACTGATAAATCAAGACGTAAAAAATTTCACTAAAATCCTAGAAAATAGACTCAACCCCATTCTCGAGAGATTAATTCATCCGGACCAGGTAGGTTTTATTAGAAATAGGGAGGCCCCAGATAACACACGTAAAATAATTGACCTGATTAATGTGGCCATGATTGAAAGAACGCCTTCTCTGTTCCTTTCCTTGGATGCAGAGAAGGCGTTTGACGAGGCTGCGAATGGGAGATAATGAATACAAAATCTCGCTATTCACGGATGATATACTATCACTGACCAAACCACTCCTCTCTCTCCCTCCGTTATATGCATTGCTGAACCATTATGGAACCTTATCTGGGTATAAAATAAATGGGGACAAATGCGAAGCGCTCAGCTTTAACCTACCCCAACATACCAAAAAGCTACTAGAAATGTATTTTTCCTTTAATTGGGCACATAAAAAACAAATATTTGGGAATATACCTCACAGCCGACATTTACTCTCTATATAAAGCAAACTATCTCCCAATGTTTAAACTTATAAGGAACTTAATTACGAAATGGCTAAAGCTTAAGATTTCCTTCTATGGCAGGATTGTCTCAACAAAGATGACCTTACTACCGAAACTACTATATTTATTTAGATCCTTGCCAATCTCTATCCCTATAGCAGAACTCAATGCGATGCAGAGAGATATCCTACGCTTCATCTGGCAGGGAAAGCGAGCCAGGATAAACAAAAAAGTCATGAGCATGCATAGGAGAGAGGGGGGAGTGGGTCTCCCGAACTTGACATATTATTCGGCACGCATGGCACAAACGACACATTGGTTTAATAGGACACCACAATGCAGATAGAATCACAGATTGCTAACACAGACCAGATATCTAGGCTACTATGGACCCCAAAAAAGTATAGTTCTCCTCCACTACTTAAATATATAGCGATATCACACACGATTTTCTTATGGAACAAACTGACTGCAACATACCCCCTAAATCAAGTTAATTCTAAACTGACTCCTTTAGTCTTACCACAGACCACAATAGACTCAAATATACAAAAGAAATGGGCTAACAAAGGACTCTATAGAATTGCAGATGTATATATAGATGGTAGTTTCCTCTCATATGAACAATACAGAGACATCGATCCTGGAGATAAAAATATATGGTATCACTATTTACAGTTAAAATCCAGGACTAGAGAAATAACTGAGCTCTCTAGATTACCAATAAGCACGGCTTTCAAGTCAATTTGCTTATCCAAAGAGGTGACTCACGGTTCAATCTCCTTACTATACCCTACATTTAATAAGCATTTTGGGGAGACCGTCTCCAAACATGATGAAATGGGAACGAGACTTAAATAAGACCTGGACTCTAGAGACTTGGAAGTCTAACCTAGCGAAGGGTCTTTCCTTTTCACATAATGCCACACTAAAGGAGAATTTCCTTAAGGTAGCGTTTAAATGGTACATTCACCCAACTAGATTCGGAAACCCGGAAAGACCTTCTTTGAACTCCTGCTATAGAGGATGTAACGAAAGAGGAACATATATACACATGTGGTGGGAGTGTGACAGGGCTAGAGAGATATGGGAAAAAACCTCAGAGCTCCTTAGTTTAATTTTTCATAAAAATATCACATTATCACCTGAACAAGCACTGCTACACTTCCCAATTTCCAATATTTTAAAACACCAAAAATTGGTGATGACCATATGTACAGTTGTTAGGATCTGTGTAGCGCAATATTGGAAATCCACAACCCCAAGTTTTACATTTATCAAGAGGAAAATAACTCACCATTACGAAATGGCTAGTTTAGCAGCAGAAAACCTTGATATGAAGAAGGAATTCATCACACAGTGGGAACCATTTATCATGCACCATGAAGCTAATAGACAAAGGGGCATTGAAACGCTATAGGGTAACTCACACATGTATCAGGGAACTCGGGGGAGAGCCGGGACCGATTGCCGACTGCCGATTGGCCATACCCCCACCGTTTAGGCGGTGTAGGTTTGTGGTTAATTAATTATTATAACCTATGTTTCTTTTCCTGAGAAGTAAGGAGCACTGCATCAAGACCATCGGTTAGCAATAAAGAGTTCTTATGTAATCCATGAACTTTAGAGGAAGACTATCTAGACCATAAAACTGTCAAGATTCATCATATTGGACAATAATGGAAGTTCACCATTTGTATTATTATTCTTTATTTATAAAGCGCCAACAGATTCCGCAGCGCTGTTCATAGGTAACAAAGATAAAAGGACAGTACAATATGAGACACCAGACAAAATTTAACAAACATATACAGGAGGAATTGGGAGCCCTGTTCCCGTGGGAACTTATAATCTAAATGGGTAGGAGGGTGAGAAACGGGAGGTGGGGACTGCAAAGGTAGGAATGATGTTAGTGTGAAGTTAGATGAGGGCAACTATTAGGCAAGTGGAATTCATTAGTTACTGATTTGGTTATAGGCTTCCCTGAAAAAGAAGGTCTTTAGGGAGCGTTTAAAGGAGGAGAGGTTGGGGGAAAGTCTGACAGCACGAGGAAATGCGTTCCAGAGGGTTGGTGCCGCACGAGAAAAGTCCTGTAGTCTAGCATGAGAGGAGGTGATGGTAGAAGAGGCAAGGAGTAGATCGTTGTTGGATCTTAGGGGATGGGCTGGAGTATATTTGTTGATGAGTGAGGACAGGTATGGGGGGCTGCATTGGTAAGGGCTTTGTAGGTCAAAGTGAGAATTTTGAATTTAATTCTGCTGTGAATGGGAAGCCAGTGAAGGGACTCACAGAGGGGTGCGGCAGATACAGAGCGTCGGGAGAGGTGGATTAGCCTAGCAGAGGCATTTAGGATGGATTGAAGGGGGGAGAGGCGGGAGAGAGGAAGGCCAGTTAGTAGGTTGTTACAGTAGTCAAGCCGGGAAATTACTAGGGAATGGATTAGCGGTTTAGTAGTTTCAGCACTCAGAAAAGGACGAATTTTGGAGATATTACGTAGGTGGTTGCGACCGGATGAAGAAAGCGATTGGATGTGGTGTATGAAGGACAGATTGGAGTCGAGTAACTCCAAGGCAGCGGACTTGGGGTGATGGGGAGATAGTGGTGTCACCGACAGTGATAGTAAAGTTAGAAACTGGAGTAGAATTAGTTGGGGGGGGGGGATTAGAAGAAGCTCAGTCTTGGACATGTTTATTTTTAGGTGGTGAGAGGCCATCCAGGAAGAAATGCCAGATAAGCAGCCGCTGATGTGGGAAAGGACAGAAGGAGAGAGTGCAGGGGTAGATAGGTAGATCTGAGTATCATCAGCATAGAGGTGATAGTTGAAGCCATAGCTACTAATAAGTTTACCCAGTGAGGAAGTATAAATAGAGAAGAGTAGAGGGCCTAGAACAGAGCCTTGAGGTACTCCAACAGACAGAGGCAGTGGAGAGGATGAGTCACCAGCAAATGAGACAGAAAAGGACCTATTAGAGAGATAAGAGTGGATCCAGGAGAGGGCAATGTCACAGAGCCCAAGAGAGCTGAGAGTCCGTAGGAGGAGGGGATGGTCAACAGTGTCAAAGGCAGCAGACAGGTCAAGTAAGATAAGTATAGAATAGTGGCCATTGTTTTTAGCAGAAAATTATGCTGATTGTACATGTCTATACCTGTTATTTTATTGGAACCATAAAAAATTTAATAAAAATTTTTTTCAACATAAAATCTTAGTTGTGTCTTGTAAGGAAGTGTCTAATTTTAGAGATGTTTTAAAGGTGGAAGCGGCAGGCTTTAGCCAAGGACTGAATGTGAGGAGTGAAAGAAAGATTTTATATATATATATATATATATATATATATATATACACACACAGTGGATAGGATATAAAAAGTCTACGCACCCCTGTTAAAATGGCAGGTTTCTGTGATGTAAAAAATGAGACAAAGCTAAATAATTTCAGAACTTTTTCCACCTTTAATGTGACCTATAAACTATGCAACTCAATTGAAAAACAAACTGAAATCTTTTAGGTGAAGGGAAGTAAAAATATAAAAATAAAATAATATGGTTGCATAAGTGTGCACACCCTTAAACTAATACTTTGTTAAAGAACCCTTTGATTTTATTACAGCACTCAGTCTTTTTGGGTATGAGTCTATCAGCATGGCACATCTTGACTTGGCAAGATTTGCCCACTCTTCTTTGCAAAAAACCTCCAAATCTGTCAGATTGCGAGGGCATCTCCTGTGCACAGCCCTCTTCAGATCACCCCACAGATTTTCAATTGGATTCAGGTCTGGGCTCTGGCTGGGCCATTCCAAAACTTTAATCTTCTTCTGGTGAAGCCATTCCTTTGTTGACTTGGATGTATGCTTTGGGTCGTTGTCATGCTGAAAGATGAAGTTCTTCTTCATGTTCAGCTTTCTAGCAGAAGCCTGAAGGTTTTGTGCCAATATTGACGGGTATTTGGAACTGTTCATAATTCCCTCTACCTTGAATAAGGCCCCAGTTCCAGCTGAAAAAAACCCAGCCCCAAAGCATGCTGCTACCACCACCATGCTTCACTGTGGGTATAGTGTTCTTTTGGTGATATGCAGTGTTGTTTTTGAGCCAAAAATATCTTTTGGAATTATTGCCAAAAAGTTCAACCTTGGTTTCATCAGACCATAACACCTTTTCCCACATGCTTTTGGGAGACTTCAGATGTGTTTTTGCTAAATTTAGCTGGGCTTGGATGTTTTTCTTTGTAAGAAAACATAATTTATGTAAGAACTTATGATGTATAAATAGTATAAGGATTATTTTCTATACGGTATATACATTGAAATGTTCAAAAACAATGTGGTAGTACAAGTTTTTTCTTGTTAGCAGGTTCCTGGTATATGGTAAGTATATAGTGCTTACCAGAGCCAACCTCAATCCTATGAGGTAAGTGATCAGCGAAGGGGTATAGATGATCTCTAGGATACTGTATGCTCCCTTGGCGATCTCCTGAGGTCTGTAAGTCAGTAGAAATGGGAATCCTGGACTCTCTCATGAAAGCAAGGATGATCCTCTGGTTCTCTCTGTAATGTTGACTGGATAACTTTTTTTGAAAGACCTTTTTCGTGTAATGGCAATCCTGGACTCTCTGTGTGTTTTTTCTCCTTTCAGATGGTTAGAAGTCCCATGTTCTCATATGTAAGTGGATACAAAATGAAAAAACAAGAACATAGTGTGATACTGTAAAATGAAAAGCAAATTATTGTGAACAATTAAAATATGCTTACATTTATAACCCTCAATCTGTATATGAGGTAAGTTGCAAGTGTAAAGACCAAGCTCCACTCGTTGTTCAATAGTGTGCTTGAAAAAGTGAGACAGTTATGCAGTCAATGGGTGCTCAGCTGCAATAATAACGTATCCTTGAAAATAGTTACTATAGTATGGAACACTAATGACGTATTAGTGTGCTGTGGGTGGTAGAGGAACTACCAGTTCAGTCTGTATATTCAAAAGTAAGACAACCAGCAATACAGTTCCGTTTTGCCGTGGTGAGCGTCAATGTACATAAATAATCCGCAAGTAATGAAATGCAGAGTAAAACACTGAATAAAATACAGTACCGGATGAAGAAAATGGTGAGTAAATGCCGATTCTAGCAGGACCTGTCAGCCCACTTTGTAGTAAGACCTTACGCGTTTCGAAGTAATAACGTTACTTCTTCTTCAGAGGTAAAAAGTGTACTGACAGGCTTCGGCAGGTTCCCGGTTTAAAAAGGCTGCAAAGGGGGCGTGATTTTCTGGCCTACTAGGATGTGCTGCCTTTTTAAAACGGGAACCTGCCGAAGCCTGTCAGTACACTTTTTACCTCTGAAGAAGAAGTAACGATATAACTTCGAAACGCGTAAGGTCTTACTACAAATTGGGCTCACAGGTCCTGCTAGAATCGGCATTTACTCACCATTTTCTTCATCCGGTACTGTATTTTATTCAGTGTTTTACTCTGCATTTCATTACTTGTGGATTATTTATGTACATTGACGCTCACCACGGCAAAACGGAACTGTATTGCTGGTTGTCTTACTTTTGAATATACAGACTGAACTGGTAGTTCCTCTACCACCCACAGCACACTAATACGTCATTAGTGTTGCATACTATAGTAACTATTTTCAAGGATACGTTATTGCAGCTGAGCACCCATTGACTGCATAACTGTGTCACTTTTTCAAGCACACTATTGAACAACGAGTGGAGCTTGGTCTTTACACTTGCAACTTACTTACCTCATATACAGATTGAGGGTTATAAATGTAAGCATATTTTAATTGATCACAATAAATTGCTTTTCATTTTACAGTATCACACTATGTTTTTGTTTCTGCCTTTTTTATTTCATCGCTAAACACATGTGAGAATACGGGACATCCCACTATCTAAAGGGAGAAAAACATCTAGAGAGCCCAAGATTGCCATTGCTATAAAGGTCATTCAAGACAAATATCCAGGCATCAATAAAGAGGGAGCCAAAGGATCATCCTTGCTTAAGTAAGAGAGTCCAGGATTCCCATTCCCACGGACGGGCAGATTCCAGGGGATATTCTCAGCATCCAAGAAATCATCTCTACCCCTCCGCTGATCACTTACCTCATAGGATTGAGGTTTGCTCTGGTAAGCATAATATACTTACCATATACCAGGAATCATCCATACAGCTAATACTTGTACTACTTTTACAGTATTACACTATGTTCTTGTTTTTTCATTTTGTATCCACTTACATATGAGAACATGGGACTTCTAACCATCTGAAAGGAGAAAAAACACACAGAGAGTCCAGGATTGCCATTACACGAAAAAGGTCTTTCAAAAAAAGTTATCCAGTCAACATTACAGAGAGAACCAGAGGATCATCCTTGCTTTCATGAGAGAGTCCAGGATTCCCATTTCTACTGACTTACAGAACTCAGGAGATCGCCAAGGGAGCATACAGTATCCTAGAGATCATCTATACCCCTTCGCTGATCACTTACCTCATAGGATTGAGGTTGGCTCTGGTAAGCACTATATACTTACCATATACCAGGAACCTGCTGACAAGAAAAAACTTGTACTACCACATTGTTTTTGAACATTTTAATGTATATACCGTATAGAAAATAATCCTTATACTATGTATATATTTATAGCGGTGCGCCTTACCAATAGTTGAGATTTTCTCTTTCTACTCACATTTTACACAGTGACACGGGTACACTGACTCACAACACAGGCAGCACGCTTATATATTATATATAAATATTCTCAGCACTCCTAATAAACACAGTGAGTCTAGACTTGTAAAAAGAAAAAACAGCATTTACTATCAGAAAGCTTCTCTATACAAAACAGAGTAAATATTCTTATTGTAGTTTTAGCGCTGGTGGCCCCCCCTTTCTCTTACTATGTAAGAACTTACCTGATAAATTCAATTCTTTCATATTGGCAAGAGTCCATGAGCTAGTGATGTATGGGATATACATTCCTACAAGGAGGGGCAAAGTTTCCCAAACCTCAAAATGCCTATAAATACACCCCCCACCACACCCACAATTCAGTTTAGCGAATAGCCAAGATGTGGGGTGATAAGAAAGGAGCGAAAGCATCAACAAGGAATTGGAATAATTGTGCTTTATACAAAAAAATCATAACCACCATAAAAAGGGTGGGCCTCATGGACTCTTGCCAATATGAAAGAAATACATTTATCAGGTAAGTTCTTACATAAATTATGTTTTCTTTCATGTAATTGGCAAGAGTCCATGAGCTAGTGACATATGGGATAGCAAATACCCAAGATGTGGATGTGGGATACGCAAGAGTCACTAGAGAGGGAAGGATAAAAATAAAGACAGCCAATTCCGGTGAAAAAAGAATCCACAACCCAAATCAAAAAGTTTTATTCTTATAATGAAAAAAACTGAAATTATAAGCAGGGTAATCAAACTGAAACAGCTGCCTGAAGAACTTTTCTACCAAAAACTGCTTCTGAAAAAGAGAAAACATCAAAATGGTAGAATTTAGTAAAAGTATGCAAAGAAGACCAAGTTGCTGCTTTGCAAATCTGATCAACAGAAGCTTCATTCTTAAAAGCCCAGGAAGTAGAAACTGACCTAGTAGAATGAGCCGTAATCCTCTGAGGCGGGGATTTACCCGACTCCACATAAGCATGATGAATCAAAAGTTTTAACCAAGAAGCCAAAGAAATATCAGAAGCTTTCTGACTTTTCTTAGGACCAGAAAAGATAACAAATAGACTAGAAGTCTATCTGAAATCTTTAGTAGCTTCAACATAATATTTCAAAGCTCTTACCACATCCAAAAAATGAAAAGATCTTTCCAAAGAATTCTTAGGATTAGGACACAACGAAGGGACAACAATTTCTCTACTAATGTTGTTGGAATTCACAACCTTAGGTAAAAATTTAAATGAAGTCCGCAAAATCGCCTTATCCTGTTGAAAAATCAGAAAAGGAGATTCACAAGAAAGGAGCAGATAATTCAGAAACTCTTCTAGCAGAAGAGATAGCCAAAAGAAACAATACTTTCCAAGAAAGTAACTTAATATCCAGAGAATGCATAGGCTCAAACGGAGGAGCCTGTAAAGCTCTCAAAACCAAATTAAGACTCCAAGGAGGAGAGATTGACTTAATGACAGGCTTGATACGAACCAAAGCCTGTACAAAACAACGAATGTCAGGAAGATTAGCAATTTTTCTGTGAAACAGAACAGAAAGAGCAGAGATTTGTCCTTTCAAGGAACTTGCAGACAAACCCTTATCCAAACCATCCTGAAGAAACTGTAAAATTCTAGGAATCCTAAAAGAATGCCAAGAGAACTTATGAGAGGAACACCATGAAATGTAAGTCTTCCAAACTCGGTAATAAATCTTTCTAGACACAGATTTACGAGCCTGCAACATAGTATTGATCACTAAGTCAGAGAAACCTCTATGACTAAGCGTTCAATCTACATACCTTCAAATTGAATGATTTGAGATCCTGATGGAAAAACGGACCTTGAGATAGAAGGTCTGACCTTAAACGGAAGTGGCCAAGGTTGGCAACTGGACATAAGAACAAGATCCGCATACCAAAACCTGTGTGGCCATGCTCGAGCCACCAGCAGAACAAACAAACGTTCCATTATGATTTTGGAAATTACTCTTGGAAGAAGAACTAGAGGCCGAAAGATATAAGCAGGTTGATAATTCCAAGGAAGTGACAACGCATCCACTGCTTCCACTGTTTCCTGTTTAGATGAGAAGCCATCAGATCTATTTCTGGAAGCCCCCATATCTGAACAATCTGAAGAAACACCTCTGGGTGAAGAGACCTTTCTCCCGGATGTAAAGTCTTACGACTGAGATAATCCGCTTTCCAATTGTCTATACCTGGGAAAGGAACCGCAGAGATTAGACAGGAGCTGGATTCCGCCCATGCAAGTATCCGAGATACTTCTTTCATAGCCTGAGGACTGAGAGTCCCACCTTGATGATTGACATACGCCACGGTTGTGACATTGTCTGTCTGAAAACAAATAAACTATTCTCTCTTCAGAAGAGGCCAGAACTGAAGAGCTCTGAAAATTGCACGGAGTTCCAAAATATTGATTGGTAATCTCGCCTCTTGAGATTTCCAAACCCCCTGCGCTAATGGGGATACCGTCGGCATTTCTGAGTTAACACAGTCTCTGCAGAAAATATGACTGAACATACCTCATTGCTGAATAGCAAGAAACAGTTCCTCACACTGAAGTTTTCCTGTACTCCTCAGCTTCTGTGGGAACAGCAGTGGACCTTAGTTACAAATGCTAAGATCATAATCCTCCAGGCAGAAATCTTCATCTATGTCCTGTCTGAGAGTAAATAGTACAACACTGGTACCATTTTAAAAATAAACTCTTGATTGTAGATAAAACAAAACTAACAGCTTAACACCTCTTTCACTTTACCCTTCCTGCTTAGATCCAGCAAAGAGAATGACTGGGGGGTGGAGTTAAGGAGGGAGCTATATAGACAGCTCTGCTGCGGTGCTCTCTTTGCCACTTCCTGTTAGGAAAGATAATATCCCACAAGTAAGGATGAATCCGTGGACTCGGTACATCATGCAAAAGAAACATAATTTATGTAAGAACTTACCCGATAAATTTCTTTCATATTAGCAAGAGTCCATGAGCTAGTGACGTATGGGATATACATTCCTACCAGGAGGGGCAAAGTTTCCCAAACCTCAAAATGCCTATAAATACACCCCTCACCACACCCACAAATCAGTTTAACGAATAGCCAAGAAGTGGGGTGATAAGAAAAAAGTGCGAAGCATAAATATAAGGAATTGGAATAATTGTGCTTTATACAAAAAAATCATAACCACCACAAAAAAGGGTGGGCCTCATGGACTCTTGCTAATATGAAAGAAATGATTTTATCAGGTAAGTTCTTACATAAATTATGTTTTCTTTCATGTAATTAGCAAGAGTCCATGAGCTAGTGACGTATGGGATAATGACTACCCAAGATGTGGATCTTTCCACACAATAGTCACTAGAGAGGGAGGGATAAAATAAAGACAGCCAATTCCGCTGAAAATAATCCACACCCAAAAAAAGTTTAAAACTTATAATGAAAAAAACTAATTATAAGCAGAAGAATCAAACTGAAACAGCTGCCTGAAGTACTTTTCTACCAAAAACTGCTTCAGAAGAAAACACATCAAAATGGTAGAATTTAGTAAAAGTATGCAAAGAAGACCAAGTTGCTGCTTTGCAAATCTGAACAACCGAAGCTTCATTCCTAAACGCCCAGGAAGTAGAAACTGACCTAGTAGAATGAGCTGTAATCCTTTGAGGCGGAGTTTTACCCGACTCGACATAAGCATGATGAATTAAAGATTTCAACCAAGATGCCAAAGAAAAGGCAGAAGCCTTCTGACCTTTCGTAGAACCGGAAAAGATAACATAGACTCGAAGTCTTTCGGAAATTCTTAGTAGCTTCAACATAATATTTCAAAGCTCTAACTACATCCAAAGAAAGCAATGATTTCTCCTTAGAATTCTTAGGATTAGGACATAATGAAGGAACCACAATTTCTCTACTAATGTTGTTGGAATTCACAACCTGAGGTAAAAATTTTAAAAAAGTTCGCAACACCGCCTTATCCTGATGAAAAATCAGAAAAGGAGACTCACAAGAAAGAGCAGATAATTCAGAAACTCTTCTGGCAGAAGATATGGCCAAAAGGAACAAAACTTTTCAAGAAAGTAATTTAATGTCCAAAGAATGCATAGGTTCAAACGGAGGAGCTTGAAGAGCCCCCAGAACCAAATTCAAACTCCAAGGAGGAGAAATTGACTTAATGACAGGTTTTATACGAACCAAAGCTTGTACAAAACAATGAATATCAGGAAGATTAACAATCTTTCTGTGAAAAAGAACAGAAAGAGCAGAGATTTGTCTTTTCAAGGAACTTGCAGACAAACCTTTATCCAAACCATCCTGAAGAAACTGTAAAATTCTCGGAATTCTAAAAGAATGCCAAGAAAAATGATGAGAAAGACACCAAGAAATATAAGTCTTCCAGACTCTATAATATATCTCCCTAGATACAAATTTACGAGCCTGTAACAAAGTATTAATCACAGAGTCAGAGAAACCTCTTTGACTAAAAATCAAGCGTTCAATCTCCATACCTTTAAATTTAATGATTTGAGATCCTGATGGAAAAAAAGGACCTTGTGACAGAAGGTCTGGTCTTAACTGAAGAGTCCACGGTTGGCAAGAGGCCATCCGGACAGGATCCGCATACCAAAAACCTGAGAGGCCATGCTGGAGCCACCAGCAGAACAAATGAGCATTCCTTCAGAATCTTGGAGATTACTCTTGGAAGAAGAACTAGAGGCGGAAAGATATAGGCAGGATGATACTTCCAAGGAAGTGACAACGCATCCACTGCTTCCGCTGGAGGATCCCTGGATCTGGACAGATACCTGGGAAGTTTCTTGTTTAGATGAGAAGCCATCAGATCTATTTCTGGAAGACCCCATATTTGAACAATCTGAAGAAATACCTCTGGGAGAAGAGACCATTCGCCCGGATGAAACGTGTGGCGACTGAGATAATCCGCTTCCCAATACCTGGGTTATGAACCGCAGAAACTAGACAGGAGCTGGATTCCGCCCATACCAGAATTCGAGATACTTCTTTCATAGCCAGAGGACTGAGTCCCTCCTTGATGATTGATGTATGCCACAGTTGTGACATTGTCTGTCTGAAAACAAATGAACGATTCTCTCTTTAGAAGAGGCCAAGACTGAAGAGCTCTGAAAATTGCACGGAGTTCCAAAATATTGATCGGTAATCTCACCTCCTGAGATTCCCAAACCCCTTGTGCTGTCAGAGACCCCCACACAGCTCCCCAACCTGTAGGACTTGAATCTGTTGAAATTACAGTAGAGGTCGGAAGAACAAAAGAAGCCCCCTGAACTAAATGATGGTGATCTGTACACCACGTCAGAGAGTGTCGTACAATGGGTTTTAAAGATATTAATTGAGATATCTTTGTGTAATCCCTGCACCACTGGTTCAGCATACAGAGCTGAAGAGGCCGCATGTGAAAAACGAGCAAAGGGGATCGCGTCCGATGCCGTAGTCATAAGACCTAGAATTTCCATGCATAAGGCTACCGAAGGGAAAGATTGTGACTGAAGGTTTCGACAAGCTGATATCAACTTTAGACGTCTCATGTCTATCAAAGATAGAGTCATGGATACTGAATCTATCTGAAAACCTAAAAAGGTTACCTAAGTCTGAGGAATCAATTAACTTTTTGGTCAATTGATCCTCCAACCATGATGTTGAAGAAACAACACAAGTCGATTCGAATGAGATTCTGCTAAATGTGAAGACTGAGCAAGTACCAAGATATCGTCCAAATAAGGAATACCACAATACCCTGTTCTCTGATTACAGACAGAAGGGCACCAAGAACCTTCGTAAAAAATTCTTGGAGCTGTAGCTAGGCCAAACGGCAGAGCCACAAACTGGTAATGCTTGACTAGGAAAGAGAATCTCAGAAACTGATAGTGATCTGGATGAATTGGAATATGCAGATATGCATCCTGTAAATCTATCGTGGACATATAATGCCCTTGCTGAACAAAAGGCAGGATAGTCCTTACAGTTACCATTTTGAATGTTGGTATCCTTACATAACGATTCAATATTTTTAGATCCAGAACTGGTCTGAAGGAATTTTCCTTCTTTGGTACAAAGAAGAGATTTGAATAAAACCCCAGTCCCTGTTCCAGAACTGGAACTGGCAAAATTACTCCAGTCAACTCTAGATCTGAAACACATTTCAGAAATGCTTGAGCCTTCGCTGGGTTTACTGGGACACGGGAAAGAAAAAATCTCTGTGCAGGAGGCCTTATCTTGAAGCCAATTCTGTACCCTTCTGAAACAATGTTCTGAATCCAAAGATTGTGAACGGAATTGATCCAAATTTCTTAGAAAAAAACGTAATCTGCCCCCTACCAGCTGAGCTGGAATGAGGGCCGCACCTTCATGTGAACTTAGGAGCTGGCTTTGATTTTCTAAAAGGCTTGGATTTATTCCAGACTGGAGATGGTTTCCAAACTGATACCGCTCCTGAGGATGAAGGATCAGGTTTTTGTTCCTTGTTGTGACAAAAGGAACGAAAACGATTATTACCCTGGAAAGAAAGGGAAAGCAGAGTAGACTTAGAAGACATAACAGCATTCCAAGTCTTAAGCCATAAAGCTCTTCTAGCTAAAATAGCTAGAGACATATACCTGACATCAACTCTAATGATATCAAAGATGGCATTACAAATAAAATTATTAGCATGTTGAAGAAAAAATGCTATGAGAATTATGATCTGTTACTTGTTGCGCTAAAGCTTCTAACCAAAAGATGAAGCTGCAGCAACATCCGCTAAAGATATAGCAGGTCTAAGAAGATTACCTGAACACAAGTAAGCTTTTTTTAGAAAGGATTCAATTTTCCTATCTAAAGGATCCTTAAGGAAGTACCATCTGCCGTAGGAATAGTAGTACGCTCAACAAGAGTAGAGACAGCCCCATCAACCTTAGGGATTTTGTCCCAAAACTCTAATCTGTCAGATGGCACAGGATATAATTGCTTAAAACGTTTAGGAGTAGTAAATGAATTACCCAAATTATTCCATTCCCTGGAAATTACTTCAGAAATAGCACTAGGGACAGGAAAACTTCTGGAATAACTACAGGAGATTTAAAAACCTTATCTAAACGTTTAGATTTAGTATCAAGAGGACCAGAATCCTCAATTTCTAATGCCATTAGGACTTCTTAAGTAAAGAACAAATAAATTTCATTTTAAATAAATAACAGAATTTATGCTTACCTGATAAATTACTTTCTCCAACGGTGTGTCCGGTCCACGGCGTCATCCTTACTTGTGGGATATTCTCTTCCCCAACAGGAAATGGCAAAGAGTCCCAGCAAAACTGGCCATATAGTCCCTCCTAGGCTCCGCCCACCCCAGTCATTCGACCGACGGACAGGAGGAAATATATATAGGAGAAACCATATGGTACCGTGGTGACTGTAGTTAGAGAAAATAATTCATCAGACCTGATTAAAAAACCAGGGCGGGCCGTGGACCGGACACACCGTTGGAGAAAGTAATTTATCAGGTAAGCATAAATTCTGTTTTCTCCAACATTGGTGTGTCCGGTCCACAGCGTCATCCTTACTTGTGGGAACCAATACCAAAGCTTTAGGACACGGATGAAGGGAGGGAGCAAATCAGGTTACCTAAACGGAAGGCACCACAGCTTGCAAAACCTTTCTCCCAAAAATAGCCTCCGAAGAAGCATAAGTATCAAATTTGTAAAATTTGGCAAAAGTGTGCAGTGAAGACCAAGTCGCTGCCTTACATATCTGGTCAACAGAAGCCTCGTTCTTGAAGGCCCATGTGGAAGCCACAGCCCTAGTGGAGTGAGCTGTGATTCTTTCAGGAGGCTGCCGTCCGGCAGTCTCATAAGCCAATCGGATGATGCTTTTAAGCCAAAAGGAAAGAGAGGTAGAAGTCGCTTTTTGACCTCTCCTTTTACCAGAATAAACAACAAACAAGGAAGATGTTTGTCTGAAATCTTTAGTAGCCTCTAAATAGAATTTTAGAGCACGGACTACGTCCAAATTGTGTAACAAACGTTCCTTCTGTGAAACTGGATTCGGACACAAAGAAGGTACAACTATCTCCTGGTTAATATTTTTGTTAGAAACAACCTTAGGAAGAAAACCAGGCTTAGTACGCAAAACCACCTTATCTGCATGGAACACCAGATAGGGCGGAGAACACTGCAGAGCAGATAACTCAAACTCTTCTAGCAGAAGAAATAGCAACTAAAAACAAAACTTTCCAAGATAGTAACTTAATATCTATGGAATGTAAAGGTTCAAACGGAACCCCTTGAAGAACTGAAAGAACTAGATTTAGACTCCAGGGGGGAGTCAAAGGTCTGTAAACAGGCTTGATCCTAACCAGAGCCTGAACAAATGCTTGAACATCTGGCACAGCTGCCAGTCTTTTGTGTAGTAAGACAGATAAAGCAGAGATCTGTCCCTTTAGAGAACTTGCAGATAATCCGTTCACCAAACCTTCTTGTAGAAAGGAGAGAATCTTAGGAATTTTTATCTTATTCCATGGGAATCCTTTGGATTCACACCAACAGATATATCTTTTCCATATTTTATGGTAAATCTTTCTAGTTACCGGTTTTCTGGCCTGAACCAGAGTATCTATCACAGAATCTGAAAACCCACGCTTCGATAGAATCAAGCGTTCAATCTCCAAGCCGTCAGCTGGAGGGAGACCAGATTTGGATGTTCGAATGGACCCTGAACAAGAAGGTCCTGTCTCAAAGGTAGCTTCCATGGTGGAGCCGATGACATATTCACCAGGTCTGCATACCAAGTCCTGCGTGGCCACGCAGGAGCTATCAAGATCACCGAGGCCCTCTCCTGATTGATCCTGGCTACCAGCCTGGGAATGAGAGGAAACGGTGGAAATACATAAGCTAGGTTGAAGGTCCAAGGTGCTACTAGTGCATCTACTAGAGTCGCCTTGGGATCCCTGGATCTGGACCCGTAGCAAGGAACCTTGAAGTTCTGACGAGACGCCATCAGATCCATGTCTGGAATGCCCCATAATTGAGTTATTTGGGCAAAGATCTCCGGATGGAGTTCCCACTCCCCCGGATGGAATGTCTGACGACTCAGAAAATGCGCCTCCCAGTTTTCCACACCTGGGATGTGGATCGCAGACAGGTGGCAGGAGTGATCCTCCGCCCATTGAATTATTTTGGTCACTTCTTTCATCGCCAGGGAACTCCTTGTTCCCCCCTGATGATTGATATACGCAACGGTCGTCATGTTGTCTGATTGGAACCTTATGAATCTGGCCTTTGCTAGCTGAGGCCAAGCCCTGAGAGCATTGAATATCGCTCTCAGTTCCAGAATGTTTATCGGGAGAAGAGACTCTTCCCGAGACCATAGACCCTGAGCTTTTAGGGATTCCCAGACCGCGCCCCAGCCCACTAGACTGGCGTCGGTCGTGACAATGACCCACTCTGGTCTGCGGAAGCTCATTCCCTGGGACAGATGGTCCAGGGTCAGCCACCAACGGAGTGAATCTCTGGTCTTCTGATCTACTTGAATCATTGGAGACAAGTCTGTATAGTCCCCATTCCACTGTTTGAGCATGCACAGTTGTAATGGTCTTAGATGAATTTGTGCAAAAGGAACTATGTCCATTGCTGCAACCATCAACCCTACTACTTCCATGCACTGCGCTATGGAAGGACGAGGAACAGAATGAAGCACTTGACAAGAGCTTAGAAGTTTTGATTTTCTGACCTCTGTCAGAAAAATCCTCATTTCTAAGGAATCTATTATTGTTCCCATGAAGGGAACTCTTGTCGACGGAGACAGAGAACTTTTTTCTATGTTCACCTTCCATCCGTGTGATCTGAGAAAGGCTAGAACGATGTCTGTATGAGCCTTTGCTTTTGACAGGGACGACGCTTGTATTAGAATGTCGTCCAAGTAAGGTACTACTGCAATGCCCCTCGGTCTTAGAACCGCTAGAAGGGACCCTAGCACCTTTGTGAAAATCCTTGGAGCAGTGGCTAACCCGAATGGGAGGGCCACAAACTGGTAATGCTTGTCCAGAAAAGCGAACCTTAGGAACTGATGATGTTCTTTGTGGATAGGAATATGTAGGTACGCATCCTTTAGATCTACGGTAGTCATAAATTGACTTTCCTGGATAGTGGGTAGAATCGTTCGAATGGTTTCCATCTTGAACGATGGTACCCTGAGAAATTTGTTTAGGATCTTCAAATCCAAAATTGGTCTGAAAGTTCCCTCTTTTTTGGGAACTACGAACAGATTGGAATAAAATCCCATTCCTTGTTCCTTTATTGGAACTGGGTGTATCACTCCCATCTTTAACAGGTCTTCTACACAATGTAAGAACGCCTGTCTCTTTATTTGGTTTGAGGATAAGTGAGACATGTGGAACCTTCCCCTTGGGGGTAGTTCCTTGAATTCCAGGAGATAACCTTGAGAAACTATTTCTAGCGCCCAGGGATCCTGAACATCTCTTGCCCAAGCCTGAGCAAAGAGAGAGAGTCTGCCCCCCACTAGATCCGGTCCCGGATCGGGGGCTACTCCTTCATGCTGTTTTGTTAGCAGCGGCAGGCTTCTTGGCCTGCTTACCCTTGTTCCAGCCTTGCATCGGTTTCCAGGCTGGTTTGGGTTGTGAGGCATTACCCTCTTGCTTAGAGGATGCAGAATTAGAGGCCGGTCCGTTCCTGAAATTGCGAAAGGAACGAAAATTAGACTTATTTTTAGCCTTGAAAGACCTATCTTGTGGAAGGGCGTGGCCCTTTCCCCCAGTGATGTCTGAAATAATCTCTTTCAATTCTTGTCCAAATAGAGAGTTTTACCTTTGAAAGGGATGTTAAGCAATTTTGTCTTGGATGACACATCCGCTGACCAAGACTTTAGCCAAAGCGCTCTGCGCGCCACGATAGCAAACCCTGAATTTTTCGCCGCTAATCTAGCTAATTGCAAAGCGGCATCTAAAATAAAAGAGTTAGCCAATTTAAGTGCGTGAACTCTGTCCATAACCTCCTCATATGGAGTCTCTCTACTGAGCGACTTTTCTAGTTTCTCGAACCAGAACCACGCTGCTGTAGTGACAGGAACAATGCACGAAATTGGTTGTAGAAGGTAACCTTGCTGTACAAAAATCTTTTTAAGCAAACCTTCCAATTTTTTATCCATAGGATCTTTGAAAGCACAACTATCTTCGATAGGAATAGTAGTGCGTTTGTTTAGAGTAGAAACTGCCCCCTCGACCTTAGGGACTGTCTGCCATAAGTCCTTTCTGGGGTCGACCATAGGAAATAATTTCTTAAATATAGGGGGGGGGGAACAAAAGGTATGCCGGGCTTTTCCCACTCCTTATTTACTATGTCCGCCACCCGCTTGGGTATAGGAAAAGCGTCGGGGTGCACCGGAACCTCTAGGAACTTGTCCATCTTGCATAATTTCTCTGGAATGACCAAGTTGTCACAATCATCCAGAGTAGATAATACCTCCTTAAGCAGTGCGCGGAGATGTTCTAATTTAAATGTCACAACATCAGGTTCAGCATGTTGAGAAATTTTTCCTGAATCTGAAATTTCTCCATCTGACAAAACCTCCCTCATGGCCCCTTCAGATTGGTGTGAGGGTATGACAGAACAATTATCATCAGCGCCCTCCTGCTCTTCAGTGTTTAAAACAGAGCAATCGCGCTTTCTCTGATAAGTAGGCATTTTGGATAAAATATTTGCTATGGAGTTATCCATTACAGCCGTTAATTGTTGCATGGTAATAAGCATTGGCACACTAGATGTACTAGGGGCCACCTGCGTGGGCAAAACTGGTGTAGACACAGTAGGAGATGTAGTATCATGTTTACTCCCCTCATCTGAGGAATCATCTTGGGCAATTTCATTATCTGTCGCAGTACTGTCCTTACTTTGTTTGGACGCTATGGCACAATTATCACAAATTTAAATGGGGAGACACATTGGCTTTCATACATATAGAACATAGCTTATCTGAAGGTACAGACATGTTAAACAGGCTTAAACTTGTCAACAAAGCACAAAAAACGTTTTAAAACAAAACCGTTACTGTCTCTTTAAATTTTAAACAGAAAACACTTTATTACTGAATATGTGAAAAAGTATGAAGGAATTGTTCAAATTACCAAAATTTCACCACAGTGTCTTAAAGCATTAATAGTATTGCACACCAAATTTCAGAGCTTTAACCCTTAAAATAACGGAACCGGATCCGTTTATAAATTTAACCCCTATACAGTCCCAGCTATAGTCTTTGCTGAGACCCAACCAAACCCAGAGGGGAATACGATACCAATTGACGTCTTCTAGAAGCTTTTCCAGCAATTTTTAGATCCTCACACATGCATCTGCATGCCCTGCTCTCAAAAAACAACTGCGCAGTAATGGCGCGAAAATGAGGCTCAGTCTACAACTAGGAAGGCCCCCTGACTGGAAAAGGTGTCTAACATAGTGCCTGCCGTTTAATAAACGTTCCCCAAGTTTATAAATGCAAATTGTCAGCATAAATATGAATAAAATGCCCAAATAAAGCAATCGATTTAGCCCATAAAAATGTCTACCAGTTTTTTAGCCCATAATAAGCCGTTTATTCTGATTGTTTGACTAAGAAAATGGCTTACCGGTCCCCATGAGGGGAAATGACAGCCTTCCAGCATTACATCGTCTTGTTAGAAATATGGCTAGTCATACCTTAAGCAGAAAAGTCTGCTAACTGCTTCCCCCAACTGAAGTTACTTCATCTCAACAGTCCTATGTGGAAACAGCAATCGATTTTAGTTACTGTCTGCTAAAATCATCTTCCTCTCACAAACAGAAATCTTCATCCTTTTCTGTTTCAGAGTAAATAGTACATACCAGCACTATTTTAAAATAACAAACACTTGATAGAAGAATAAAAACTACATTTAAACACCAAAAAACTCTTAACCATCTCCGTGGAGATGTTGCCTGTGCAACGGCAAAGAGAATGACTGGGGTGGGCGGAGCCTAGGAGGGACTATATGGCCAGCTTTGCTGGGACTCTTTGCCATTTCCTGTTGGGGAAGAGAATATCCCACAAGTAAGGATGACGCCGTGGACCGGACACACCAATGTTGGAGAAATGAAGATTTATCAGCATCAACCTCTTAGACAGAATCCTCTGAACCCCTCGGTCTTAGAACCGCTAGAAGGGACCCTAGCACCTTTGTGAAAATCCTTGGAGCAGTGGCTAACCCGAATGGGAGGGCCACAAACTGGTAATGCTTGTCCAGAAAAGCGAACCTTAGGAACTGATGATGTTCTTTGTGGATAGGAATATGTAGGTACGCATCCTTTAGATCTACGGTAGTCATAAATTGACTTTCCTGGATAGTGGGTAGAATCGTTCGAATGGTTTCCATCTTGAACGATGGTACCCTGAGAAATTTGTTTAGGATCTTCAAATCCAAAATTGGTCTGAAAGTTCCCTCTTTTTTGGGAACTACGAACAGATTGGAATAAAATCCCATTCCTTGTTCCTTTATTGGAACTGGGTGTATCACTCCCATCTTTAACAGGTCTTCTACACAATGTAAGAACGCCTGTCTCTTTATTTGGTTTGAGGATAAGTGAGACATGTGGAACCTTCCCCTTGGGGGTAGTTCCTTGAATTCCAGGAGATAACCTTGAGAAACTATTTCTAGCGCCCAGGGATCCTGAACATCTCTTGCCCAAGCCTGAGCAAAGAGAGAGAGTCTGCCCCCCACTAGATCCGGTCCCGGATCGGGGGCTACTCCTTCATGCTGTTTTGTTAGCAGCGGCAGGCTTCTTGGCCTGCTTACCCTTGTTCCAGCCTTGCATCGGTTTCCAGGCTGGTTTGGGTTGTGAGGCATTACCCTCTTGCTTAGAGGATGCAGAATTAGAGGCCGGTCCGTTCCTGAAATTGCGAAAGGAACGAAAATTAGACTTATTTTTAGCCTTGAAAGACCTATCTTGTGGAAGGGCGTGGCCCTTTCCCCCAGTGATGTCTGAAATAATCTCTTTCAATTCTTGTCCAAATAGAGTTTTACCTTTGAAAGGGATGTTAAGCAATTTTGTCTTGGATGACACATCCGCTGACCAAGACTTTAGCCAAAGCGCTCTGCGCGCCACGATAGCAAACCCTGAATTTTTCGCCGCTAATCTAGCTAATTGCAAAGCGGCATCTAAAATAAAAGAGTTAGCCAATTTAAGTGCGTGAACTCTGTCCATAACCTCCTCATATGGAGTCTCTCTACTGAGCGACTTTTCTAGTTTCTCGAACCAGAACCACGCTGCTGTAGTGACAGGAACAATGCACGAAATTGGTTGTAGAAGGTAACCTTGCTGTACAAAAATCTTTTTAAGCAAACCTTCCAATTTTTTATCCATAGGATCTTTGAAAGCACAACTATCTTCGATAGGAATAGTAGTGCGTTTGTTTAGAGTAGAAACTGCCCCCTCGACCTTAGGGACTGTCTGCCATAAGTCCTTTCTGGGGTCGACCATAGGAAATAATTTCTTAAATATAGGGGGGGGGAACAAAAGGTATGCCGGGCTTTTCCCACTCCTTATTTACTATGTCCGCCACCCGCTTGGGTATAGGAAAAGCGTCGGGGTGCACCGGAACCTCTAGGAACTTGTCCATCTTGCATAATTTCTCTGGAATGACCAAGTTGTCACAATCATCCAGAGTAGATAATACCTCCTTAAGCAGTGCGCGGAGATGTTCTAATTTAAATGTCACAACATCAGGTTCAGCATGTTGAGAAATTTTTCCTGAATCTGAAATTTCTCCATCTGACAAAACCTCCCTCATGGCCCCTTCAGATTGGTGTGAGGGTATGACAGAACAATTATCATCAGCGCCCTCCTGCTCTTCAGTGTTTAAAACAGAGCAATCGCGCTTTCTCTGATAAGTAGGCATTTTGGATAAAATATTTGCTATGGAGTTATCCATTACAGCCGTTAATTGTTGCATGGTAATAAGCATTGGCACACTAGATGTACTAGGGGCCACCTGCGTGGGCAAAACTGGTGTAGACACAGTAGGAGATGTAGTATCATGTTTACTCCCCTCATCTGAGGAATCATCTTGGGCAATTTCATTATCTGTCGCAGTACTGTCCTTACTTTGTTTGGACGCTATGGCACAATTATCACAAATTTAAATGGGGAGACACATTGGCTTTCATACATATAGAACATAGCTTATCTGAAGGTACAGACATGTTAAACAGGCTTAAACTTGTCAACAAAGCACAAAAAACGTTTTAAAACAAAACCGTTACTGTCTCTTTAAATTTTAAACAGAAAACACTTTATTACTGAATATGTGAAAAAGTATGAAGGAATTGTTCAAATTACCAAAATTTCACCACAGTGTCTTAAAGCATTAATAGTATTGCACACCAAATTTCAGAGCTTTAACCCTTAAAATAACGGAACCGGATCCGTTTATAAATTTAACCCCTATACAGTCCCAGCTATAGTCTTTGCTGAGACCCAACCAAACCCAGAGGGGAATACGATACCAATTGACGTCTTCTAGAAGCTTTTCCAGCAATTTTTAGATCCTCACACATGCATCTGCATGCCCTGCTCTCAAAAAACAACTGCGCAGTAATGGCGCGAAAATGAGGCTCAGTCTACAACTAGGAAGGCCCCCTGACTGGAAAAGGTGTCTAACATAGTGCCTGCCGTTTAATAAACGTTCCCCAAGTTTATAAATGCAAATTGTCAGCATAAATATGAATAAAATGCCCAAATAAAGCAATCGATTTAGCCCATAAAAATGTCTACCAGTTTTTTAGCCCATAATAAGCCGTTTATTCTGATTGTTTGACTAAGAAAATGGCTTACCGGTCCCCATGAGGGGAAATGACAGCCTTCCAGCATTACATCGTCTTGTTAGAAATATGGCTAGTCATACCTTAAGCAGAAAAGTCTGCTAACTGCTTCCCCCAACTGAAGTTACTTCATCTCAACAGTCCTATGTGGAAACAGCAATCGATTTTAGTTACTGTCTGCTAAAATCATCTTCCTCTCACAAACAGAAATCTTCATCCTTTTCTGTTTCAGAGTAAATAGTACATACCAGCACTATTTTAAAATAACAAACACTTGATAGAAGAATAAAAACTACATTTAAACACCAAAAAACTCTTAACCATCTCCGTGGAGATGTTGCCTGTGCAACGGCAAAGAGAATGACTGGGGTGGGCGGAGCCTAGGAGGGACTATATGGCCAGCTTTGCTGGGACTCTTTGCCATTTCCTGTTGGGGAAGAGAATATCCCACAAGTAAGGATGACGCCGTGGACCGGACACACCAATGTTGGAGAAATGAAGATTTATCAGCATCAACCTCTTAGACAGAATCCTCTGAACCAGAAGAACCATTATCAGAATCAGAATGATGATGTTCATTTAAAAATTAATCTGAAAAATGAGAAGTTTTAAAAGACTTTTAACGTTTACTAGAAGGAGGAATAACAGACATAGCCTTCTTAATGGATTTAGAAACAAAATCTCTTATGTTATCAGGAACACTCTGAGTATTAGATGTTGACAGAACAGCAACAGGTAATGTAACAGTACTAAAGGAAATATTATCTGCATTAACAAGTTTGTCATGATAAAACAGTACAAACAACAGCTGAAGGAACAGATACCATAAGTTTACAGTAGATACACTTAGCTTTGGTAGCTCCAGCCCCAGGCAGCGATTTTCCAGAAGTATCTTCTGACTCAGTTTCAACGTGGGACATCTTGCAATATGTAATAGAAAAAACAACATATCAAGCAAAATTGATCAAATTCCTTAAATGACAGTTTCAGGAATGGGAAAAAAATGCCAGTGAACAAGCTTCTAGCAACCAGAAGCAATAAAAAATGAGACTTAAATAATGTGGAGATAATAGTGACGCCCATATTTTTTTAGCGCCAAAAATGACGCCCACATTATTTGGCGCCTAAATGCTTTTGGCGCCAAAAATGACGCCACATCCGGAACGCCGACACTTTTGGCACAAAAGAACGTCAAAAATGACGCAACTTCCGGCGACACGTATGACGCCGGAAACAGAAAAAAAAAAAATTTGCGCCAAAAAAGTCCGCGCCAAGAATGACGCAATAAAATGAAGCATTTTCAGCCCCTGCAAGCCTAACAGCCCACAGGGAAAAAGTAAAATTTTTAAGGTAAGAAAAAAATTGATTTATTCATATGCATTATCCCAAATATGAAACTGACTGTCTGAAATAAGGAATGTTGAACATCCTGAGTCAAGGCAAATAAATGTTTGAATACATATATTTAGAACTTTATAAAAAAGTGCCCAACCATAGCTTAGAGTGTCACAGAAAATAAGATTTACTTACCCCAGGACACTCATCTACATGTTGTAGAAAGCCAAACCAGTACTGAAACGAAAATCAGCAGAGGTAATGGTATATAAATAAGAGTATATCGTCGATCTGAAAAGGGAGGTAAGAGATGAATCTCTACGACCGATAACAGAGAACCTATGAAATAGACCCCGTTGAAGGAGATCATTGAATTCAAATAGGCAATACTCTCCTCACATCCCTCTGACATTCACTGCACGCTGAGAGGAAAACCGGGCTCCAACCTGCTGCGGAGCGCATATCAACGTAGAATCTAGCACAAACTTACTTCACCACCTCCATAGGAGGCAAAGTTTGTAAAACTGATTTGTTGGTGTGGTGAGGGGTGTATTTATAGGCATTTTGAGGTTTGGGAAACTTTGCCCCTCCTGGTAGGAATGTATATCTTGCTAATTACATGAAAGAAAAATGCATTTCCCAGATATGAAACTGACCGTTTGCAAAAAGGAAATATACTCGTAAATCCCACCTCATCCATGCCTGTCTTGAAGAACACTATTAAATATCTAGATATTAGCTTGTCATCAGATGAAACACAGAAAAAGGTTGTAACAGAGTTATATAGAAAAGAAATAACTGGAAATACCATCTTACGTGCAGATTCTAGCCACCCAACACATGTGAAGGCTGGAATACCAAAGGGCCAACTTATACGCATCAGGCGCAATTGTTCAACATTACAAGCCTATGATAAACATTCAGATGAATTGATATTAAAAAGATTCAGAGTGAAGTACAAGGTATAAATAGAAAATCATTACTGGAGACCAGAAATAGAAAAAAAACACAATTACAGAAAACAAGAATCTAATAAATACAAAGGCATTAATTTCATTACCACATATAGTAAGCAGTTTAGAAAAATCACAAATATAGTTAAAAATAATCTAAACATATTACAAACAGAAACTAAACTTAATGAAATTATGTCTGAAGGTTGTTGCTATATAGCTAGATCTCCCACAGTGATTGAATATGTATATACAGGACCTGACAAAAAACTTACAAAGGAACATTGGCTTAATAAAAAGGGATGTTTCTTTCATGTAATTAGCAAGAGTCCATGAGCTAGTGACGTATGGGATATACATTCCTACCAGGAGGGGCAAAGTTTCCCAAACCTCAAAATGCCTATAAATACACCCCTCACAACACCCACAATTCAGTTTTACAAACTTTGCCTCCCATGGAGGTGGTGAAGTAAGTTTGTGCTAGATTCTACGTTGATATGCGCTTCGCAGCAGGTTGAAGCCCGGTTTTCCTCTCAGAGTGCAATGAATGTCAGAGGGATGCGAAGAGAGTATTGTCTATTTGAATACAATGGTCTTCCTCTAGGGGATCTATTTCATAGGTTCTCTGTTATCGGTCGTAGAGATTTCTTCTCCTACCTCCCTTTTCAGATCGACGATATACTCTTATATACCATTACCTCTACTGATTCTTGTTTCAGTACTGGTTTGGCTATCTACTATATGTAGATGAGTGTCCTGGGGTAAGTAAGTCTTATTTTTTGTGACACTCTAAGCTATGGTTGGGCACTTTATATGTAAAGTTCTAAATATATGTCTTTAAACTTATATTTGCCATGATTCAGGATAATCAGTATTCCTTTTTTCAGACAGTCAGTTTCATTATTTGGGATAATGCATATGAATAAATATTTTTTCTTGAAAATTTTCAATTGACTATTTTTCCCTGCAGGCTGTTAGGCTCGCGGGGGCAAAAAATGCTTCATTTTATTGCGTCATACTTGGCGCTAACTTTTTTGGCGCAAAATGTCATTTCCGGCGCCATAGTTGACGCCGGAAGTTGTTTTCAGTTAACGTCATTTTTTTGACGCATGTGTATTCAGACTTTTTTTGCGCCAAAAAATGTGGGCGTCGGTTTCGGCGTCAGAGGATGTGGAGTCATACTTGGCGCCAAAAAATATGGGTGTTGTACTTGGCGCTAATAATGTGGGCGTCATACTTGGAGCCAAAAATGTGGGCGTCTTTTTTGTTCCACTTTTTTCTCACATTATTTAAGTCTCACTTTTTCATTGCTTCTGGTTACTAGAAGCATGTTATTTTGCATTTTTTCCCATTCCTGAAACTGTCATTTAAGGAATTTGATAATTTTGCTTTATATGTTGTTTTTTCTATTACATATTGCAAGATGTCACATCCTAACCCTGGATCAGAATCTACTACTGGAAAGACGCTGCCTGATGCTGGTTCTACCAAAGTTAAGTGCATTTGTTGTAAACTTGTGGTAACTGTTCCTCCGGCTGGATATGGAGGAGTCTAGTCCTCTTGATACTAAATCTGCTAAACGTTTAAATTCGGTTTATAAACCTCATGTGGTTATTCCAGAAGTTTTTCCAGTTCCTGATGCTATTTCAGAAGTGATTTCTAGGGAATGGAATAGTCTGGGTACTTCATTTACTCCTTCTCCAAGGTTTAAGAAATTGTACCCTGTGCCATCTGATAGATTAGAGTTTTGGGACAAAATCCCCAAAGTTGATGGGGCTATCTCTACTCTTGCTAAACGTACTACTATTCCTACTGCAGATAGTACTTCCTTTAAGGATCCTTTAGATAGGAAGCTTGAATCCTTTCTAAGGAGTGCTTATTTATGTTCAGGTAATCTTCTTAGACCTGCTATTTCTTTGGCTGATGTTGCTACAGCTTCAACTTTCTGGTTGGAGGCTTTAGCGCAACAAGTATCAGACCATAATGCTTATAGCATTGTTAAACTTCTTCAACATGCTAATAACTTTGTTTGTGATGCCATTTTTTATATCATTAGAATTGATGTCAGGTATATGTCTTTAGCTATTTTAGCTAGAAGAGCTTTATGGCTTAAAACTTTGAATGCAGATATGACTTCTAAGTCAACCTTGTTCTCTCTCTCTTTCCAAGGTAATAAATTGTTTGGTTCTCAGTTGGATTCAATAATTTCAACTGTTACTGGGGGGAAGGGAGCCTTTTTGCCTCAGGACAAAAATTCTAAAGGTAAATATAGGGCTGTTAATCGTTTTCGTTCCTTTCGTCAGAATAAGGAGTAGAAGCCTGACCCTTCCTCTAAAGGAACGGTTTCCGTTTGGAAACCTTCTCCAGTCTAGAATAAATCTACGCCTTTTAGAAAGTCAAAACCAGCTCCCAAATCCGCATGAAGGTGCGGCCCTCATTCCAGCACAGCTGGTAGGGGGCAGGTTACGATTTTTCAAAGATGTTTGGATCAATTCGATTCACAATCTTTGGATTCAGAACATTGTTTCACAAGGGTACAGAATAGGTTTCAAGGTAAGGCCGCCTGTGAAGAGATTTTTTCTCTCACGCATTCCAGTAAATCCAGTGAAGGCTCAGGCATTTCTGAAATGTGTTTCAGACCTAGAGTTGGCTGGGGTAATTATGCCAGTTCCAGTTCTGGAACGGGGTCTGGGGTTTTACTCAAATCTATTCATTGTACCAAAGAAGGAGAATTCCTTCAGACCAGTTCTGGATCTAAAAATATTCAATCGTTATGTAAGGATATTAAAAATGGTGACTATAAGGACTATTCTGCCTTATGTTCAGCAAGGGCATTATATGTCTACAATAGACTTACAGGATGCATATCTTCATATTCCAATTCATCCAGATCACTATCAGTTCCTGAGATTCTCTTTTCTAGACAAGCATTACCAGTTTGTTGCTCTTCCGTTTGGCCTAGCAACAGCTCCAAGGATCTTTTCGAAGGTTCTCGGTGCCCTTCTCTCTGTAATCAGAGAACAGGGTATAGCGGTATTTCCTTATTTGGACGATATCTTGGTACTCAGGAGGCGAGATTACCAATCAACATTTTGGAACTCCGTGTGATTTTCAGAGCTCTTCAGTTCTGGCCTCTTCTGAAGAGAGAATCGTTTATTTGTTTTCAGACAGACACAACTGTGGCGTATGTCAATCATCAAGGTGGGACTCACAGTCCTTAAGCTATGAAAGAAGTATCTTGGATACTTGTATGGGCGGAATCCAGCTCTTGTCTAATTTCTGCGGTTCACATCCCAGGTGTAGACAATTGGGAAGCGGATTATCTCACCAGACGTTACATCCGGGCGAATGGTCTCTTCATTCAGAGGTATTTCTTCAGATTGTTCAAATCTGGGGTCTTCCAGAAATAGATCTGATGGCCTCTCATGTAAACAAGAAACTATCCAGATCCAGGGATCCTCAGGCGGAAGCAGTGGATGCATTGTCGCTTCCTTGGAATTATCATCCTGCCTATATCTTTCCGCCTCTAGTTCTTCTTCCAAAAGTGATTTCCAAAATTCTAATGGAGCGTTCATTTGTACTGCTGGTGGCTCCAGCATGGCCTCACAGGTTTTGGTATGCGGATCTCATTTGGATGGCCAGTTGCCAACCTTGGACAC
This sequence comes from Bombina bombina, assembly GCF_027579735.1. Classification (NCBI taxonomy): domain Eukaryota; kingdom Metazoa; phylum Chordata; class Amphibia; order Anura; family Bombinatoridae; genus Bombina; species Bombina bombina. The sequence goes on from NC_069502.1 coordinate 1,072,379,629, forward strand.
TTCCATTAAGACCAGACCTATCTCAAGGCCCATTTTTTCATCAGGATCTCAAATCATTAAATTTGAAGGTATGGAGATTGAACGCTTGATTCTTAGTCATAGAGGTTTCTCTGACTCAGTGATTAATACTATGTTACAGGCTCGTAAATCTGTCTCTAGAAAGATTTATTATCGAGTTTGGAAGACTTACATTTCTTGGTGTTCTTCTCATAAATTCTCTTGGCATTCTTTTAGAATTCCTAGAATTTTACAATTTCTTAAGGATGGTTTGGATAAGGGTTTGTCTGCAAGTTCTTTGAAAGGACAAATCTCTGCTCTTTCTGTTCTTTTTCACAGAAAGATTGCTAATCTTCCTGATATTCATTGTTTTGTACAGGCTTTGGTTCGTATCAAACCTGTCATTAAGTCAATTTCTCCTCCTTGGAGTTTGAATTTGGTTCTGGGGGCTCTTCAAGCTCCTCCTTTTGAACCCATGTATTCTTTGGTCATTAAATTACTTTCTTGGAAAGTTTTGTTTCTTTTGGCCATCTCTTCTGCCAGAAGAGTCTCTGAATTATCTAGCTAGAAAAGTTTCTGAGTTATCTGCTCTTTCTTGTGAATCTCCTTTTCTGATTTTTCATCAGGATAAGGCGGTGTTGCGGACTTCATTTCAATTTTTACCTAAGGTTGTGAATTCTAACAACATTAGTAGAGAAATTGTTGTCCCTTCATTGTGTCCTAATCCTAAGAATTCTCAGGAAAGATCTTTACATTCTTTGGATGTAGTAAGAGCTTTGAAAATATTATGTTGAAGCTACTAAAGATTTTAGAAAGACTTCTAGTCTATTTGTTATCTTTTCTGGTTCCAGGAAAGGTCAGAAGGCTTCTGCCATTTCTTTGTCATCTTGGTTAAAGTCTTTGATTCATCTTGCTTATGTGGAGTCGGGTAAGTCCCCGCCTCAAAGGATTACAGCTCATTCTACTAGGTCAGTTTCTACTTCCTGGTCTTTTAAGAATGAAGCTTCTGTTGATCAGATTTGCAAAGCAGCAACTTGGTCTTCTTTGCATACTTTTACTAAATTCTACCATTTTGATGTTTTTTCTTCTTCTGAAGCAGTTTTTGGTAGAAAAGTACTTCAGGCAGCTGTTTCTGTTTGATTCATCTGCTTATAATTTCAGTTTTTTTCATTATAAGATTAAAACTTTTTGATTTGGGTTGTGGATTATTTTTTCAGCGGAATTGGCTGACTTTATTTTTATCCCTCCCTCTCTAGTGACTCTTGCGTGGAAGTTCCACATCTTGGGTATCTGCTATCCCATACGTCACTAGCTCATGGACTCTTGCTAATTACATGAAAGAAAACATAATTTATGTAAGAACTTACCTGATAAATTCATTTCTTTCATATTAGCAAGAGTCCATGAGGCCCACCTTTTTTGTGGTGGTTATGATTTCTTTTTGTATAAAGCACAATTATTCCAATTCCTTATTTTTGATGCTTTCGCTCCTTATCACCCCACTTCTTGGCTATTTGTTAAACTGAATTGTGGGTGTGGTGAGGAGTGTATTTATAGGCATTTTGAGGTTTGGGAAACTTTGCCCCTCCTGGTAGGAATGTATATCCCATACGTCACTATCTCATGGACTCTTGCTAATATGAAAGAAATGAATTTATCAGGTAAGTTCTTACATAAATTATGTTTTTATTGGGAGTCCCCCAGCTCATGGTCTATCGCAAAGCAATAGGCCTCCAACACTTGGTGGAATAGTGTCACAACTCTCCCAACAAAGCCTGGATAGGGCTTGACGGGGATATTCTGGGGAGGGGCAATGTCGGCTCACTTGCTTGGGTTACAGCATCACAGCGCCCTGGGCAAATACAACACTACCCGCTGCTGGAAGATGTCTTCCGGCTATGGGACGAGCTAATTAAAGCAGACAAGAATATATCTACAATGACTGCCCCGGTAACTCTGGTCTGGGAGAACCCAGACAATGGACTTGCCCATAAACCTTATACTCGGGGCCAGGCCTATACCTTGGCCGAGACAGCCGTTTCCAACGTCATTCATGAAGGAAAGCTCAAAACTCAACAGGAGCTGGTAGACTGGGACAGTTGGACGTTTTCGTCCTGGTTCCAGGTTGCCCAGTTCCATCACTATTTCAGCAGACTACAGGACAGGGCTATGCTGTTCAGACATAAAACGCCTTTCGAAACACTCTGCACTGCTTCCGACATTCCCGACCACTTGGTCTCACGCCTATATAAACTGCTGCTGGTGAGAGACGAAAACACCCTACCCTCCTTTGTGGATGCTTGGCAGAACGACCTACACACCAGATTTGAGACTAAAACTTGGTTTAAGATCTTTGACAAAGCTAGAAGAATATCAGTCTCAGCCCGCCTACAAGAAATGCACTACAAGTTTATGAGCAGGTGGTACCTCACTCCTCAGAGACTTCAAAAGATATATCCTCATGTGGGGGGGGGGAGTGCTGGAGGGGCTGCGGAGAGGAAGGCACACTTATGCACATATGGTGGACATGTCCACTTATACGCCCCTTCTGGGAGAGCATGTTTCTTGAAAGCAGTAGAATCCTCTCAGTCATAATACCACCTGATCCACATTATTTGCTGCTCCATAATCTACCCAAAATAAAGGAAGAAGCTAAAATGAGACTATTTATATTGATGTTGAACTGTGCCAAGGGCTTGATCCCGAGACACTGGAAATCAACACAGGTACCAAACATAGAGGAATGGAGAACGGGAGTCAGATCTACTCAACCTTGAGAGATACCACTACCTCAAAACAGGGAAACTCACTACACATGAATACATGTCACTAGTTTGGGAGGGCAAACCAATATAGAGAATAGAGTCCCCCAAAACCCCGCCCCTCTCTCACGGGTGCTCAACCTGCACAGCATGCCCACCTCCACTCCCCACTTTTTTTTTTTCACTCACGCGACTTACTTCTGGGCGAGCCAACTGTCACTCACTTACTCCTATTTTATGAGTCAGGGAACAGGCGTATGCCATTGTGTATATTAATAATTGCGGACGCTAGAGTTTATTAGCAACCTGTTATGCACTGAAGGTTTATGACCTTCTCAATACATTGAACACACAAAACTTATCTTACGGAGCAGTTAGCATTTATATAAAACTCAATGCTTCGATACTACTTGTGTTAACTGTTTGATTCTTATTTTTGAAATGCCTTACTATGTATGCATGAGCATGTTCAACCAATAAAGCTTTTTTACAAAAAAAAAAAAAAAAAAAGAGGGATCTTTTAAATGTGGACATCATCCATGTCTAACATATAAATACATAAAGACAGGGGATTCTTTCAGCTCTTCAAGTACACAAAAGACATACCAAATTAGGTATCGTTTAGATTGCACATCAAAGTTTATAGTATATCTTATTACATGCTCATTATGTAATAAGCACTATGTAGGGTCCTACAGTCGTATGTTAAAAGACAGGGCTAGAGAGCACTTAAATGATATACAGGCAGATCCGCCAAGGACTAGGGTAGCAAAACATTTCTGCATGCATCCCAATCCTGAAGCAGTTTTTCAGATACAGGCAATTGATTATATACACAGCTCTCGAAGAGGAGGCAACAGGTTTAAAAATTTACTATTAAAGGAGACTAAGTGGAAATTTTTCCTACAAACAAAAGAACCCAAAGGTATAAATGCCATATGGGATGTAGGATAAATAAGGTTAAGACCATGAAACTACTGAAAACTATATAAGCAACTAAAGGAAATAAATTAATTCAAAGGTAGAAATCTATATAAACAATAAAAAAAAACCTAAATGTTCAAAATGTTGATTATCTAATTGAGAAGTAGATATAGTAATCTTCTGTTTGGTGTACTATTAATGGTATAATTTATGTCCTGGTGTAATTATATGTTTTTATGGTTCCCCTTTTTGGAGAAAGTGGATTAACAGAAATAGATCAATGTGGTTATCCTAATAATGTGTTATGTACATAGACATATGAAAATATATTGCTAATATAAAAATACTATATCTGTATGACAAATGAACATTTATTGCTGCCCTATTATAAATGACAAAGTTCTTTGCCTTTTGTTCATTGAACCTCATTATTCCATATCCTCTGTTTTTATTTTAAATTGTACATAGTATACATAGTTTTTAAAGTCACCAAGAGAAAAGTGGACCGTTTTGCTCTTACATATGTTAACGATTCTATATATTACTTTGTTGTATACCTTGTTAAATAGAATTGTGGATATAATGTTGCGATAAACATTGAAAAAGTTAAATTATGCGGATAGAAAATTCACCTAGCAACAACTGAGCAGTAACATTGTTTCCCTACTATTGGTTAAAATATTAACTGAAACGAGGCTTCCGTTTTTTGTAAATGGTCGTCACGTGACTAGAGGGGTGTTTAAAAGTTGGCGGTTTAGCTTACTCTGTAAGTCACTATTGAGAACGCTTCGATGAAACGCGTCTAGTGACGTAACAGTGGGAGTCTGAGGTATTTACTAAAGTACACAGTACAACTATTAGAACTCGATCCAGGTCTGTACAATTTTGTTTGTTTTTTACAAAATACTTAATAAAAGTTACATTTTAACGATACAAACTGGATGGGACTTTTGTCTTTCTATAAGGGAGACTGTTTTTGTTGACCGTTATGAATCTGTATATACACGCCAAACTTTTGATTTTTTCCGTTGCCTGATTAACACTTGTATTAGTGAGATACAGGTGGTGATTTTTTGTTATCGTAAGCTGTGCTGATTTTAAGGGTTAAGCACTGGCGTGTTACATACGCTGCTGTACCAGAGAGCCCCTAGATTTTTTCAGTCATGACTATTGTCTACTCAGCTTTCAGATTCTTCCAAGTTTTCTGGAAGCCAGGGAATTCTTGGAACAAGTCCAAGCAGACTTCCTCTAAAACAGCATATTGTGCAGCTCTTAATACAGAGATTTCTCTGTTAGGGGACAGATTAAGCCTATGGGACTGGACTGGTGCAGATCTGTTCGGGTTCCCTGGGAACTATTATAGTATCAGAGGGTTACAGAATAGGTTTTTAAATCAGGAAGTTTTAAAGGCTGGTGCCTTTTTTTGAAGGTGTTGGCGGAACAAGGCCTAGGCTAATATTCCATTCTTTTTATAGTGCCAAAGTAGGTATGCAAGTTCAATCCACTTACCTAACTGACTACCGACTGTCACCTCACCATGATCAGCATGTCATATCCTCATCCTGACTGTAGTTACACAGCTGCTCTTCCTGGAGGTCATTTGGAAACGGCTGTTCATATATATAGCTTTCTTTTGAGGTACAAGCCTTAGATATAATCAGCAGTTCCTTAATTTGGGACTGATTGAACCAGATATTCACAAAGACATTTTTACATATCCTTTATGCACTAACACACTGTTTTTGGATTACATTCGATATTAGTTTTTAGATGCTACCCAATGTTTCCACTGTAATTATACTCAATTTTTATACAGCTGCCACTGAGTAAATAAGAGAAGACTTAAATCTGTGAATCTCACTACTACTGACACGTAGATACCATTTGATTACTACACAATTTATTTATCAGATACAATAATTTACTGAAAACAGTGGTTTGCTCATATGTTCTTGCATTGACAGCACTCTCAGCCTTGCAGAGCTAATGTTCATGTTTATTAAGAACTTTGTTTAGTTCTTAGTTAAACCTATAGGTTGTATATAAAATTAATTCCTCTGGGCAGTATATTTGGGGTTCATCCATAAAATAGTTATGTAACCCTAACTATATGTTTATAACTATATGTATTGTACTTTAACAAACTCCAAATTCAAATAAGTGCAATGGGACATGCATATAAGTACCAAATCTGCAAATATAATCATTATGTAGATTTGTATTGGAGTATAGCTTTGTATTACCAGTACAAATGATTAAACCTCTGCGTATGTATAGTGGTGCTTTCCTACTTTCTTTTTCTGTTACACAACAGAGATTCTGTTTTTAACAGGATAGTTTTATGCACAACATTTTCCAATTCATGCACTTTTATGCATGCTTTGTGGTTGGGTTACTACTGAACTCATTAATATCATGTACTTTGGTTATCTCATTTTTAGTAGTATAGAGTCTGTTTTTTGTCACACCATGCAAATTACTTTTATCTCAGATATTAAATTGTATGTTCAGCTACATGCAGACATGGATCTATAAAAATATTTTAGTACTTACATCGTCTTAATACGCACTGTCAAGCTTAGTGTTAACATACCAAGTTTCACAAATAAAGAATCTAGAGTTTGATTAGACCTGAGGATGCTGTTTTCCTCTTTACAGTTATCGTTTATATGTGTGTTTAAACATTTTTTTATATTATACAGAGAGCTTATGAAGCAAAGTTTTTCCTCAGCCCTTCTGTGCTTATAGGACAAAGCAAAGGCTGCAAACCAGGTATCATACACTCATTTACGGATGAAGGTGTGATATGGTGCTATACTCTGTATTTCACTTAGAATTCTTGAGTATACATAGAAAATGTGGACGGTAAGCCCTAATGCTCAGAAAGCTTTTTCAGTGTCTTACCAGATTACGATTTTCCTTATGACTATCTCAAAAGTACTATCTTTCCTTGCTATATAACATTTATGCATCCTTTTTGCTTTCCTTTTTATTTTCTGTGCTCTTATCAGCACTCGCTTGGGCCAGGGCGCCATCTGGAGATCTCGAGGGATGCAAGGAGTTTTGTTCCCCCTGCTGGCGAGGTTACCACTCAACCTTCTACAACTCCAAGCATTCCTTAGAGCTCTTCAGACCATGGTCCCTTCTCAGCCAAAACCCATCTCCATTTCTGATCAGACATTTCAGCGGTTTTAAAAATCAACTGTCAAGGGGGGACTCGCGTCTCCCTCTTCATGTAATTAGTGTCTTTCATCCTGTTTTGAAGAGAGAAATAAAGCTGTTTTCTATCATATTCAAGGAGTGAACAATTTGGAAGCAGGTTCCCTGAGAAAGATGATCCAGAGACAACCACCAATGAAGAGAGTCCCTTGTCTCCTTCTCCATGACTATTCGAGGAGACAAGTCCACATAATCTCCATTCCATTGTCTGAGCATGTTCAGCTGTAGAGGTCTGAGATGGAACCGAGCAAACGGGATGATGTCCATCGCCGCCACCATCAGTCCGATTACCTCCATACACTGGGCCACTGACGAATTCGGAGTGGTTTGGAGTATTCGACAGGTATCTATAATCTTTAATTTCCTGACTTCTGTCAGAAAAATCTTCATTTGAACAGAATCTATTAAAGTTTCCAAGAAGGTCACCCTTGTCTTTGGAACTAAAGAACTCTTTTCCAAATTCACCTTCCACCAGTGGGACCTCAGGAAAGCTATGACAATGTCGGTATGAGACTTTGCTTTATGGTAAGACGGCGCCTGGATTAGGATATCGTCCATGTAAGGTGCTACCGCAATTCCCTGTGGTCTTAGGACTGCCAAAAGAGAACCCAGAACCTTTGTGAAAATTCTGGTTGCCGTGGCCAACCCGAAAGGAAGAGCCACAATCATCTAAAGTTGTTAATACCTCCCTGAGTAACAGACGGAGGTGTTCTAACTTAAACCTAAAAGAAACCACATCCGAATCTGTAAAAGGTGCTGAACTTCCAGAATCAGAAAGTTCACCTTCTGATAAAGACTCTGAACCCTCTAACTCATGTTCCTGAGAGGGTAAATTTGAAATTGATACCAAGGTATCAGCATCTTTACTGACCTCATGGTCACTCCTTTTACGTCTGCCTTGAAACATAGGAAAGGCAGACAATGTATCAGAAATAGAAGAAACAACCTTAGCTATGTCCATTAAAGAAATAGTTGGAGCTAAAGTATTAGTACAGGGCACTGCTTGAGCGGGGCGAAATATCTTGGGACATTTGGGGAGACCACTGCGAAATACTCTGAATCTCATCTTGAGACCCCTGAGAAGCATCCGCCTTAGAAGAGGTTTGCCCATGAAAAATCCTTTCCTTGTAACTCAAGGCCCACTCAACACATGAGGGACAAAAAGGAATAGGGGGTTCAACCTGAGTACTCAAACACAGAGCAAAGAGCAGATTGATCAGCTCCTGTGTCCATCTCAACTCACATAAAACAAAACTTAAAAATAAAAACTTTCTTTTTTAAAATATATATATATGTGTATATATAGAAACATAGATATTGACGGCAGATAAGAGCCATAGGCCCAGCAAGTCTGCCCGACCATACCTAACAGTATAAACTTATCTAGTTCGTAGGATAGCCTTATGCTTGTCCTTATGCGTATATATATATATATATATATATATATATATATATATATATATATATGCGCAACTGTGTCTTGAAGACATAAATAAATGATACCCAGTAAGGTAAACTCCCAATAGGTAATGGTTTGAGATGTAAAGATTAACTTACGTTATAAAAATAACTCTCCTGTGCCTTTAAATTTTAAACCAAAAACATTTTTCTGCCAATTTTATATTAGATAATAGCACGTAAAAGGTGCCTACCTGTTTATCTTCCCAAAAACAACCAGATTCTGATGTCGGATGAAACCGGAGAAAACGCAGGAATCACCGCTTGCAGAAAGCACTACAACCGCCTGACTGAAATGTGTAAACAGTAGACATACGGCAATAGAGCTCTATACGACTTCCATTTAGCCCGGACAGTAACAAGAATGAGGGAGCGTGCGAAAATAGGCCCCGCCCATCGTTGGCGTAAACCAAAAACGCATCCAGAACGGCATGGATGCCATAATAACAATACATGATTATTATAATAAAATGCAGTCTCCCATAAAAAGCCCTCAGTGCCTGTACATGCTGTCATGAGAAAAAAAAAACCTTATGTAGAGAAAAAAAAAGGGGAGTATTGTCCCAGAGCTGCTTTGCAGCTTACCATGAGTGTAAAAAGTTAAGTGCCATAATCACTCTGCCTATTGTTCCAGAATGAATAAAAATATAATTTATGCTTACCTGATAAATTCATTTCTCCTGTAGTGTAGTCAGTCCACGGTCATCCATTACTTATGGGATTATATCTCCTCCCTAACAGGAAGTGCAAGAGGATCACCCAAGCAGAGCTGCTATATAGCTCCTCCCCTCTACATCATATCCAGTCATTCGACCGAAACCATACGAGAAAGGAGAAACTATAGGGTGCAGTGGTGACTGGAGTTTAATTAAAATTTAGACCTGCCGTAAAAAACAGGGCGGGCCGTGGACTGACTACACTACAGGAGAAATGAATTTATCAGGTAAGCATAAATTATATTTTCTCCTGTTAAGTGTAGTCAGTCCACGGGTCATCCATTAATTATGGGATACCAATACCAAAGCTAAAAGTACACGGATGACGGGAGGGACAGGCAGGATCATTACACGGAAGGAACCACTGCCTGTAGAACCTCTCTCCCAAAAACAGCCTCCGAAGAAGCAAAAGTGTCAAATTTGTAAAATTTTGAAAAAGTGTGAAGTGAAGACCAAGTTACAGCCTTGCAAATCTGTTCAACAGAGGCCTCATTCTTAAAGGCCCAAGTGGAAGCCACAGCTCTAGTAGAATGAGCTGTAATCCTTTCAGGAGGCTGCTGTCCAGCAGTCTCATAGGCTAAACGTATTATGCTACGAAGCCAAAAAGAGAGAGAGGTTTTTGACCTCTCCTCTGTCCAGAATAAACGACAAACAGGGAAGAAGTTTGACGAAAATCTTTAGTTGCCTGCAAATAAAATTTCAGGGCACGGACGACGTCCAGATTGTGCAAAAGTCGTTCCTTCTTTGAAGAAGGGTTAGGGCACAATGATGGAACAACAATCTCTTGATTGATATTCTTGTTAGTGACTACCTTAGGTAAGAACCCAGGTTTAGTACGCAGAACTACCTTGTCTGAATGAAAAATCAGATAAGGCGAATCACAATGTAAGGCCGATAACTCAGAGACTCTTCGAGCCGAGGAAATAGCCATTAAAAACAGAACTTTCCAAGATAACAGCTTGATATCGATGGAATGAAGGGGTTCAAACGGAACACCTTGCAGAACGTTAAGAACTAAGTTTAAGATCCACGGCGGAGCAACAGTCTTAAACACAGGCTTAATCCTAGTCAAAGCCTGAACGTCTGGAACTTCTGCCAGACGTTTGTGTAAAGGATAGACAGAGCTGAAATCTGTCCCTTTAACGAACTAGTAGAAAAAACCCTTTTCTAAACCTTCTTGTAGAAAAGACAATATCCTAGGAATCCTAACCTTACTCCATGAGTAACTCTTGGATTCGCACCAATATAAGTATTTACGCCATATTTTATGGTAAATTTTCCTGGTAACAGGTTTCCTAGCCTGTATTAAGGTATCAATCACTGACTCCGAGAATCACCGCTTTGATAGAATCAAGCGTTCAATCTCCATGCAGTCAGCCTCAGAGAAATTAGATTTGGATGTTTGAAAGGACCCTGAATCAGAAGGTCCTGTCTCAGAGGCAGAGACCATGGTGGACAGGACGACATGTCCACTAGATCTGCATACCAGGTCCTGCGTGGCCACGCAGGCGCTATTAGAATCACTGATGCTCTCTCCTGTTTGATCCTGGCAAGGAAGCATCGGGAAAGGTGGAAACACATAAGCCATGTTGAAGACCCAAGGTGCTGTCAGAGCATCTATCAGTACCGCTCCCGGGTCCCTGGACCTGGATCCGTAACAAGGAAGCTTGGCGTTCTGGGGAGACGCCATGAGATCCAGATCTGGTTTGCCCCAAAGATGAAGCAGTTGGGCAAACACCTCCGGATGAAGTTCCCACTCCCCCGGATGAAAGGTCTGGCGACTTAGAAAATCCGCCTCCCAGTTCTCCACGCCTGGGATGTGGCAAGAGTGAGACTCTGCCCAGCGAATTATCTTTGAGACTTCCATCATCGCTAGGGAACTCCTTGTTCCTCCTTGATGGTTGATGTAAGCCACAGTCGTGATGTTGTCCGACTGAAACCTGATGAACCTCAGAGTTGCTAACTGAGGCCAAGCCAGAAGAGCATTGAAAATTGCTCTTAATTCCAGAATGTTTATTGGAAGGAGTCTCTCCTCCTGAGTCCATGATCCCTGAGCCTTCAGGGAATTCCAGACTGCGCCCCAACCTAGAAGGCTGGTGTCCGTTGTTACAATCGTCCAATCTGGCCTGCGGAAGGGCATCCCCTTGGACAGATGTGGCCGAGAAAGCCACCATAGAAGAGAATCTCTGGTCTCTTGATCCAGATTTAGCAGAGGGGACAAATCTGAGTAATCCCCATTCCACTGACTTAGCATGCACAATTGCAGCGGTCTGAGATGCAGGCGCGCAAATGGTACTATGTCCATTGCCGCTACCATTAAGCCGATTACCTCCATGCACTGAGCCACTGACGGGTGTTGAATGGAATGAAGGACACGGCAAGCATTTAGAAGTTTTGATAACCTGTCCTCCGTCAGGTAAATTTTCATTTCTACAGAATCTATAAGAGTCCCTAGAAAGGGAACTCTTGTGAGTGGCAATAGAGAACTCTTTTCTACGTTCACCTTCCACCCATGCGACCTTAGAAATGCCAGAACTAACTCTGTATGAGACTTGGCAGTTTGGAAACTTGACGCTTGTATCAGAATGTCGTCTAGGTACGGAGCTACTGCTATGCCTCGCGGTCTTAGTACTGCCAGAAGAGAGCCCAGAACCTTTGTAAAGATTCTTGGAGCCGTAGCTAACCCGAAGGGAAGAGCTACAAACTGGTAATGCCTGTTTAGGAAGGCAAATCTTAGATACCGGTAATGATCCTTGTGAATCGGTATGTGAAGGTAGGCATCCTTTAAATCCACTGTGGTCATGTACTGACCCTCTTGGATCATGGGTAAGATGGTTCGAATAGTTTCCATTTTGAACGATGGAACTCTTAGGAATTTGTTTAGGATCTTTAAGTCCAAGATTGGTCTGAAGGTTCCCTCTTTTTTGGGAACCACAAACAGATTTGAATAGAATCCTTGCCCGTGTTCCGACCGCGGAACTGGGTGGATCACTCCCATTAGTAAGAGGTCTTGTACACAGCGTAGAAACGCCTCTTTCTTTATCTGGTTTGCTGATAACCTTGAAAGATGAAATCTCCCTTGTGGAGGAGAAGCTTTGAAGTCCAGAAGATATCCCTGAGATATGATCTCCAACGCCCAGGGATCCTGGACATCTCTTGCCCAAGCCTGGGCGAAGAGAGAAAGTCTGCCCCCCACTAGATCCGTTTCCGGATCGGGGGCCCTCACTTCATGCTGTCTTAGGGGCAGCAGCAGGTTTTCTGGCCTGCTTGCCCTTGTTCCAGGACTGGTTAGGTTTCCAGCCCTGTCTGTAGCGAGCAACAGTTCCTTCCTGTCTTGGAGCGGAGGAAGTTGATGCTGCTCCTGCCTTGAAGTTACGAAAGGCACGAAAATTAGACTGTTTAGCCTTTGGTTTGGCCCTGTCTTGAGGCAGGGCATGGCCCTTACCTCCAGTAATGTCAGCGATAATTTCTTTCAAGCCGGGCCCGAATAATGTCTGCCCTTTGAAAGGAATATTAAGCAATTTAGAAGTCACATCAGCTGACCAGGATTTAAGCCACAGCGCTCTACGCGCTTGAATAGCGAATCCGGAGTTCTTAGCCGTAAGTTTGGTTAAGTGTACTACGGCATCAGAAATAAATGAATTAGCTAGCTTAAGCGCTTTAAGCTTGTTCATAATCTCATCCAATGGAGCTGTGCTAAGGGTCTCTTCTAGAGACTCAAACCAGAATGCCGCCGCAGCAGTGACAGGCACGATGCATGCAAGGGGTTGTAATATAAAACCTTGCTGAACAAACATTTTCTTAAGGTAACCCTCTAACTTTTTATCCATTGGATCTGAAAAAGCACAGCTATCCTCCACCGGGATAGTGGTGCGCTTAGCCAGAGTAGAAACTGCTCCTTCCACCTTAGGGACCGTCTGCCATAGGTCCCGTGTGGTGGCGTCTATTGGAAACATTTTTCTAAATATAGGAGGGGGTGAAAAGGGCACACCGGGTCTATCCCACTCCTTGTTAACAATTTCTGTAAGCCTTTTAGGTATAGGAAAAACGTCAGTACACGCCGGTACCGCAAAATATTTATCCAGCCTACATACTTTCTCTGGAATTGCAACCGTGTTACAATCATTCAGAGCCGCTAATACCTCCCCTAGTAATACACGGAGGTTCTCAAGCTTAAATTTAAAATTTGAAATGTCTGAATCCAGTTTACTTGGATCAGATCCATCACCCACAGAATGAAGCTCTCCGTCCTCATGTTCTGCAAATTGTGACGCAGTATCAGACATGGCTCTACTATTATCAGCGCACTCTGTTCTTACCCCAGAGTGATCGCGTTTACCTCTTAATTCTGGCAATTTAGATAGTACTTCAGTCATAACATTAGCCATGTCTTGCAAAGTGATTTGTATGGGCTGCCCTGATGTACTTGGCGCCACAATATCACGCACCTCCTGAGCGGGAGGCGAAGGTACTGACACGTGAGGAGAGTTAGTCGGCATAACTTCCCCCTCGTTGTCTGGTGATATTTTTTTAACATATAAAGTTTGACTTTTATTCAAAGTAACATCTATACATTGAGTGCACAAATTTCTATTGGGCTCCACATTGGCCTTTAAACATAATGAACAAACAGATTAATTTGTGTCAGACATGTTTAAACAGACTAGCAATAACACTAGCAAGCTTGGAAAAAAAAACTTTTAAATAAATTTACAAGCTATATAAAAAAACGCTACTGCGCTTTTAAGAAAACATAAAAATGTGACACAGTTGAATTAACAATGAACCAAATATGTTAAAACAACCAAATTTTAACAGAAAATGTATAAAGTTAGCAGAGGATTGCACCCACCAGCAAAAGGATGATTAACCCCTTAATACCCAAAACGGATAACAGTTGAAATAATAAACGTGTTTATCACAGTCAAACACACTGTCACAGGTCTGCTGTGACTGATTACCTACCTCTAAACTAGTTTTGGAGACCCCTGGGCTCTGTAGAGACGTCCTGGATCATGGAGGAAGAAATAGGAAGACTGTGACTAAATCTTTACTGCGCAATAAAGCGCTAAAATAGGCCCCTCCCACTCATATTACAACAGTGGGGAAGCTCAGTAAACTGTTTTTATTCAGAAAAAAACGACAGCCATGTGGTAAAAATCATGCCCATAAAGTTTTATCACCAAGTACCTCAGAAAAAACGATTAACATGCCAGTAAACGTTTTAAAAATTGAAAATTATGAAGTGTTATTAATAAGCCTGCCGCTAGTCGCTTTCACTGCAGTGCAGGCTCAAATATTACTTTAATATTGACAGTATTTTCTTAGTGAAATTCCATTCCCCAGAAATACCTCAGAGTATACATACATACATATCAGCCTGATACCAGTCGCTACTACTGCATTTAAGGCTGCACTTACATTACATCGGTATTAGCAGTATTTTCTCAGTCAATTCCATTCCTTAGAAAATAATTTACTGCACATACCTCCTTGCAGGTGGGCCCTGCATGCTATCCCCTGTTCTGAAGTTACCTCACTCCTCAGAATGGCCGAGAACAGCAAGTGGATCTTAGTTACGACCGCTAAGATCATAGACAAACTCAGGTAGATGATTCTTCTAATGCTGCCTGAGAACAAACAACACACTCCGGTGCCGTTTAAAATAACAAACTTTTGATTGAAGAAATAAAAACTAAGTTTAACACACCACAGTCCTCTCACACGTCCTATCTTTAGTTAGGTGCAAGAGAATGACTGGATATGACGTAGAGGGGAGGAGCTATATAGCAGCTCTGCTTGGGTGATCCTCTTGCACTTCCTGTTAGGGAGGAGATATAATCTCATAAGTAATGGATGACCCGTGGACTGACTACACTTAACAGGAGAAAAGGAAATTTATTCATTGAATATCGCTCTTAACTCCAGAATATTGATTGGAAGTAGAGACTCTGATCGATTCCACACTCCCTGAGCCTTCAGGGAATTCCAGACTGCACCCCAACCTAGTAGGACTGGCATCCGTTGTCACTATCACCCATGAGGGCCTGCGGAAGCACGTCCCTTGAGACAGATGATCCTGCGACAACCACCAAAGAAGAGAGTCTCTTGTCTCCTGATCCAGATCTATCTGACAAATTTGCATAATCTCCATTCCACTGTCTGAGCGTAATCAGTTGTAGAGGTCTGAGATGAAAACAAGCAAACAGAATTATGTCCATTGCCTCCACCATCAATCCAATTACCTCCATGCACTGGGCCACTGAAGGCCGAGGATTGGACTGAAGGGCTCGGCATGTATTCAAAATCTTTAACTTCCTGACCTCCGTCAAGAAGATTTTCATAGATACAGAATATATTAGAGTTCCCAGGAAAGGAACCTTTGTCTGTGGAATTAGTGAACTCTTTTCTACGTTCACCTTCCACCCGTGAGTCTTTAGAAAGGACAGAACCATGTCGGTATGCGACTTTGTCAGTTGGTAAGACGCCACCTGTATTAGTATATCGTCCAGACAAGGCGCCACTGCAATGCCCTGTGGTCTGAGAACCGCCAGCAGAGACCCTAGAACCTTTGTGAAGATCCTGGGTGCCGTGGCCAGCCCAAAGGGTAGAGCCACAAACTGAAAATGTTTGTCTAGAAAGGCAAATCTTAGGAACTGGTGATGGTCCTTGTGGATAGGGATATGAAGGTATGCATCCTTCAAGTCCACGGTAGTCATATATTGACCCTCCTGGATCAATGGAAGAATTGTCCGAATAGTCTCCATCTTAAAGGCATGGGACTCTGAGAAACTTGTTTAGACTTTTGAGATCTAAAATGGGTCGAAATGATCCCTCTTTTTTGGGAACCACAAAAAGATTTGAGTAAAACCCCTGCCCCTGTATTGGAATGGGACGAATTACTCCCATAGTAGAGAGGTCTTTTATGCAACGTAAGAACGCCTCTCTTTTTATCTGGTTTACAGACAATCGTAAAAGAAGGAACCTTCCCCTTGGGAGGGAATTTTCGAACTCCAGTTGATATCCTTGAGACACGATTTCCAGTGTCCAAGGATCCTGAAAGCCTGCCCCCTACTAGATCCGGTCCCGGATCAGGGGCCGCCCCTTCATGCTGTCTTGGGAGCAGCAGCAGACTTCTTGGGTTGCTTACCCTTGGTCCAAGCCTGGTTGGGTCTCCAGATGGACTTAGCTTGTGCAAAGTTCCCATCCTGTTTAGAAGCTTGTATTTAGAGGACACATCCGCAGACCAAGACTTTAACCACAAGGTTCTGCGCGCTAGAATGGCAAAACCTGCATTCTTAGCCGCTAACTTAGCGATCTGAAGAGCGGCATCAGTGACAAAGGAATTAGCCCATTTTAGGGCCTTAATCCTATCCATTATTTCCTCTAAGGAAGTCTCAGTCTTCAGAGATTCTTCCAAAGCATCAAACCAAAAGGCAGCCGCAGTTGTAACTGGTACAATACAGGTCGTCGGTTGTAAAAAAAAACCTTGATGAACAAATAGCTTTTTTAGAAGACCCTCCAATTTTTTATCCATAGGGTCTTTGAAAGCACAACTGTCCTCAATCGGAATAGTTGTACGCTTAGCTAGAGTAGAAATAGCACCCTCCACCTTAGGGACTGTCTGCCAAGAATCCCGCACAGTGTCAGCTATAGGGTACATCTTCTTGAACATAGAGGAAGGGGAGAACGGGATACCCGGTCTTTCCCATTCCTTGGTGACAATCTCCGAAATTCTCTTAGGAACCGGAAAGGTATCTGAGTAAGTAGGGACTTCCAGATAACTGTCCATCTTATACAATTTTTCTGGACGGACCACAATAGAGAGTCACAATCATCCAGAGTCAATAGAAGTAACAGGCGGAGGTGTTCCAAATTAAATCTAAAGGACATGACGTCCGAATCTGTTTGGGGCAAAGCACTACCTGAGTCAGACAGCTCCCCTTCAGACAAAATCTCCGTACCCTCCACTTCAGAGGTCTGGGAGGGTAAATCAGAGATAGTCATCAAAGCATCAGAAACTACAGGGATACCCTGCAATTCTGTCCTGCTACGTTTGCCTTGTAACCCTGGTAACAGACAAAACCTCTGTAAGGGTAGATGACATAACTGTAGCCATATCCTGCAAAGTAAAAGAAACAGACGCAGATGGCGCAGCTTGAGCTGGTGTTAAAGGCTGTGACGCTTGGGGAGAAGATTGCGGAAAATCCTGAATCTCATTGGATAGAGAATCATCTTAACAAAATAATTTCTCTTTAAATTGTACTGCTATCTCCACACAATTGTCACAAAGTGTGACAGGTGGTTCCACAATGGCATCTAAACACATGAGTCATGCACTCTGTTCCATGTCTTCCATAATAACAGATGCAAGTTACCAACTTAGTCAGATCTCTTATTAAACAATAGTTTACTGACTCTTTAAATAAAAAATCTTTAATTGATAAAAACGTGTACTGTGTCTTTAATAAAATTTTATTTTAACACCAAATAAATTTGACTGTTAATAACCACAGTAATTATATACTGTCCCTTTAAGCAGTAAAAACGTTTACTTTGCTGAAATAATAGTTAAATTTTTAGCCAAAAAAACAATGTTAACAATATGTGAAATCTCACAGAAGCTCAGTTCACATTGGCCGTGAGAAAAGAAAAGGAGTTAATACTCCAGTCACCCTGCCACAGCTCTGCTGCGGCTCCTACCTGGCTCCGGATGGGAACCGGACTGCGTGACCCCCTTATCTAGCAGTGCTCTTGTAACGTAGTTAGAAGCTGCACCGGAACAGAGAAATTGCCACCAGCCTAAACAGCTACGCAATGGTGCTACAGAAAGCGCGCAAATGTAGCCCCGCCCATCGTGGGCGGCACCAAAAAACGTAACTCACCAAAGGAAAAGTTTTATACAAGATTTGCCCAAAGTGATTAAATAACAGCGTCAGCCACAGTAAATAAAGTCTATTATATACCCTTTTGCTGTCCAGCTCTCAATAAAAGCAAAAATTTTAAAGAAGAGTATAAATGTCCCAGTGATCTAGGCTAAAACCTGCCTGACTGTCTGGGAATTAACCCCTGTAAGGCTCTCTACTGTAATACAGCACAGATAGTTCAGAGTTCTGCTGCAAGCCCCTGAAAATAAACTGCACCTACCTCCATGCTGTGTAACAGCATGATATTACTCACAGTGTCCAGAGATCCACTATCTCCTCCAGAGGTCCTGTGGATAAGAAAAAAAGGACTTAGGCAAAATCACTAAGTCCATCTCCAGGCAACACCAATAGGGGAGGCATAGTGATAGTAAAACTCCACCAGTTACTCACAATTGGTCTTTCAGAAGCTGCCCAGAATAAAAATAGTACACACAGGCACCATTTAAAATAACAAACTCTTGATTGAAGAATCTAAACTAACACCTCACTTTACCTCTTCCTATCACTAACACAGCAAAGAGAATGACTGGGGGTGGGAGGGAAGGGAGGAGCTATATATACAGCTCTGCTGTGGTGCTCTTTGCCACTTCCTGCAGGAGGCATAATCCCACAAGTAAGGATGAAATCCGTGGACTTGTCGTATCTTGTAAAAGAAATAGCTCTTACCTCAATGCTGCCCGACAGCAGGACCATCCATCAGGTGCAAGAGGATCCTTTTCTCCCTCTCATAGCCCTGTGGAAGCAGATCAGCTTGAGTTACCATGCGCTTAGGCTATCTATAGTGGGGCAGCAACAACTTAGGAGGCGCAGTGAGAATTATGTCCCACCAGTTCCTAATACTTTAAAGCCACAAAAAAGCCCCACTGTAGAGACTGATCAGGTCTAGGCTACACCCCAGATCAGAGTATCACTCTCTGGCACTACTTAAAAATAACAAACTCTTGATTGGAGAATCTTATATAACACCTCACTTTGCCATCTCCTATTACTAACGGAGTCAAAGAGAATGACTGGGTTGGAGGGGAAGGGAGGGGCTACCAGGAGGTGAATATCCCATAAGACCAGGAGGTGAATATCCCATAAGTAATGAAGATGATCCGTGGACTCGTCATGTCCTTAAGAGGAAATTCTGACACTTCTCTGCCATCCTCCTGGGACGAAAGGCAAAGAATGACTGGGGTATGTGGGAGGAGTGGGAGGAGTATTTAAGCCTTTGGCTGGGTTGTCTTTGCCTCCTCCTGGTGGCCAGGTCCTTATTTCCCAAAAGCAATGAATGCAGCTGTGGACTCTTTCCATTTAAGAAGAAAAAGATATTGTTCTTGTAACAAACAATTAACTGTTACACGTAAAAATACATACAAACAATAATGAATATCTACATATATGATTTGTGCAATTGTACTCCCTACAACTTATAAGAGAGCTTACTAACATCACACACAATATTTGCTTTCCTTTTTCAAAAGTGCTAAAGGCATCATTGCTTCCCGCACTTTCCACTTCACATTAAATGTATATCCTGTGAATTACTCTAGAATTAGCTCTGAATTGAATTCACTGTGCCTGTAACAATCCAGAGGCTTTACCGATACAAACCATGGAGGCCAGATTTTTGTAGCCAATGGAAAGTGCCAGGTGTAACTGCCGCTTCAGCAATTCAAAAGAAGAAAAAGTAACATGAGCAAGGTCGTTCAACTCCTCTACCATTATAAATTTAGCATTGTAAATTCTACATTGACTAATAGATCCCTTTTGATCTCAAAAAAATTATAATAAAAACAGACACATGGTAGATGCTAGTGAACACATTTCTGCATTTTAACATATATTTTAATTTCACATACAATATTCATTAATATTGCAAGTGACATTATATAATTTCTCTCAATAAATGAGTTGTCATTACACGCAATGTATAACCAAAAGAGAAATTGTGAACAGAAATTCATAATAGAATACACAATAAACTTTAGTAACCAATATGGTTTACCATTCAGCCTCTCCAATGGCTTTAGAAAAAACATAATCTTTTCCTCCAAAGCTCATGACTCCGTCCTTTAAGTAAAATTTCCATTTATTTTTACTACGATGTATCTAGAAATAAAAAGATCAAGCAAATAAAATTATTGCTTAAAGGAAGTGTAAAGCACACCTTAAAAAAATAGCAAGAAACTAGCAAACATTTTAGTATTTACTTTCAACAGTGCTTATATACTGTAGGGTATACTTTTTCCTGTAAAACGGCCTCAAATTCCTTGGTCATTAAAGAGCATTATAAGAAGACTAAAATCAAAATTAAAGTTCCATGATTCAGATAGAGCATGGAGTTTTAAGAAACTTTCAAATTTACATCCCTTATTAAATTGTATATAGTCTTAATATTTACACTTTCTGGGGCACAAGCTTCTACTGAGCATGTGCAAAAGTTCAGTGTATATGTATATTATGAGCCTGTGATTGGCTGATTGAAGTCAACTTTTTTAGATATGGATAGATTTTACCTCCACTTAGCATTCTACATGGAAAACAATTAATTTATAACAAACATTTACAATTTCTTTTATGTGTATATTTCTAGACCCTTATATTAGGGTGTCTTCTCCTAGATAGATAGATGGTTTGGATAGATACACACATATTTGGCATGTGCATTTGTCCTTCGTTTGAATAAATAATTGACAAAGCTGGCCACGGGTAGCAGCATTTAGCTCTTTAGGAGCCGGATTTATTTATTTGAAAGTGCAAGATACAAAGTTCTGTGCAAATCCAGATCTTTGCATGTTCCATTTTCACACAAATCAAGCCCCAAAAACAGCCAAATGCAGCTACCCACGGGCAGATTCATCATTCGTTTCTACAAAAAAAAAATTACAAATGCACATGCCTAGTAAACATATTTAAAATATTCACACTGAACTAATTGTACCTTATCGTACTGGCAAACAATTACGTTGTCTGTATCAAAAAGATCTGGTACTTCCTGTTCGCTCACATCATCTCCAGAATTTAAAGGGTCCTAGAAAATTTTGCAATATTGAGAATAAGTAAATCAGTTGCTTGGTAAACAATTACATTCCTTTTACTCAGCAACCAGGAATTAATACTTACTTCAGTAAGCTCAAGGAAGCCACATTTAGCATTCACTAGTAGCAATGGTTACACAGAAAACAAAAACATGCTTTCAAAATAGCAAACATACATATCTTGCCAATGCTATTACAGAAAAGGCTCTAGTGGATATAATTTAATGTATTACACTTTATTCTATTTTTTTTATCCTTTGCTAATAAATCAATTTCACCAACATAGATTAAATAACTAGGTTGGGAAATACTACAGTTCACCAATGAGATTAATCTCAGACCCAACAATTCGCCCAAATTTAGTTTCAGGACCTAAATAGGTAGTATTTTAGAAATGTGAGGTGATCTAAATATGCTCAGCTGTGTTGTACACATTACAGGGAGTGCAGCATTATTAGGCAAATGAGTATTTTGACCACATCATCCTCTTTATGCATGTTGTCTTACTCCAAGCTGTATAGGCTCGAAAGCCTACTACCAATTAAGCATATTAGGTGATGTGCATCTCTGTAATGAGAAGGGGTGTGGTCTAATGACATCAACACCCTATATCAGGTGTGCATAATTATTAGGCAACTTCCTTTCCTTTGGAAAAATGGGTCAAAAGGAGGACTTGACAGGCTCAGAAAAGTCAAAAATAGTGAGATATCTTGCAGAGGGATGCAGCACTCTTAAAATTGCAAAGCTTCTGAAGCGTGATCATCGAACAATCAAGCGTTTCATTCAAAATAGTCAACAGGGTCGCAAGAAGCGTGTGGAAAAACCAAGGCACAAAATAACTGCCCATGAACTGAGAAAAGTCAAGCGTGCAGCTGCCAAGATGCCACTTGCCACCAGTTTGGCCATATTTCAGAGCTGCAACATCACTGGAGTGCCCAAAAGCACAAGGTGTGCAATACTAAGAGACATGGCCAAGGTAAGAAAGGCTGAAAGACGACCACCACTGAACAAGACACACAAGCTGAAACGTCAAGACTGGGCCAAGAAATATCTCAAGACTGATTTTTATAAGGTTTTATGGACTGATGAAATGAGAGTGAGTCTTGATGGGCCAGATGGATGGGCCCGTGGCTGGATTGGTAAAGGGCAGAGAGCTCCAGTCCGACTCAGAAGCCAGCAAGGTGGAGGTGGATTACTGGTTTGGGCTGGTATCATCAAAGATGAGCTTGTGGGGCCTTTTCGGGTTGAGCATGGAGTCAAGCTCAACTCCCAGTCCTACTGCCAGTTTCTGGAAGACACCTTCTTCAAGCAGTGGTACAGGAAGAAGTCTGCATCCTTCAAGAAAACATAATTTATGTAAGAACTTACCTGATAAATTCATTTCTTTCATATTAGCAAGAGTCCATGAGCTAGTGACGTATGGGATATACATTCCTACCAGGAGGGGCAAAGTTTCCCAAACCTTAAAATGCCTATAAATACACCCCTCACCACACCCACAAATCAGTTTAACGAATAGCCAAGAAGTGGGGTGATAAGAAAAAAGTGCGAAAGCATAAAAAATAAGGAATTGGAATAATTGTGCTTTATACAAAAAAATCATAACCACCACAAAAAAGGGTGGGCCTCATGGACTCTTGCTAATATGAAAGAAATGAATTTATCAGGTAAGTTCTTACATAAATTATGTTTTCTTTCATGTAATTAGCAAGAGTCCATGAGCTAGTGACGTATGGGATAATGACTACCCAAGATGTGGATCTTTCCACGCAAGAGTCACTAGAGAGGGAGGGATAAAATAAAGACAGCCAATTCCTGCTGAAAATAATCCACACCCAAAATAAAGTTTAATGAAAACATAAGCAGAAGATTCAAACTGAAACCACTGCCTGAAGTACTTTTCTACCAAAAACTGCTTCAGAAGAAGAAAACACATCAAAAATGGTAGAATTTAGTAAAAGTATGCAAAGAGGACAAAGTTGCTGCTTTGCGAATCTGATCAACCGAAGCTCCATTCCTAAATGCCCAGGAAGTAGAAACTGACCTAGTAGAATGAGCTGTAATCCTTCGAGGCAGAGTTTTACCCGACTCGACATAGGCATGATGAAATAAAGATTTCAACCAAGATGCCAAAGAAATGGCAGAAGCTTTCTGGCCTTTTCTAGAACCGGAAAAGATGACAAATAGACTAGAAGTCTTTCGGAAAGACTTAGTAGCTTCAACATAATAATACAAAGCTCTAACAGCATCCAAAGAATGCAATGATTTCTCCTTAGAATTCATAGGATTAGGACATAATAAAGGAACCACAATTTCTCTACTAATGTTGTTAGAATTCACAACCTTAGGTAAAAAATTCAAAAGAAGTTTGCAGCACCGCCTTATCCTGATGAAAAATCAGAAAAGGAAACTCACAAGAAAGAGCAGATAATTCAGAGACTCTTCTGGCAGAAGAGATGGCCAAAAGAAACAAAACTTTCCAAGAAAGTAATTTAATGACCAAAGAATACATGGGTTCAAAAGGAGGAGCTTGAAGAGCCCCCAGAACCAAATTCAAACTCCAAGGAGGAGAAATTGACTTAATGACAGGTTTTATACGAACCAAAGCTTGTACAAAACAATGAATATCAGGAAGATTAGCAATCTTTCTGTGAAAAAGAACAGAAAGAGCAGAGATTTGTCCATACAATGAACTTGCGGACAAACCTTTATCTAAACCATCCTGAAGAAAATGTAAAATTCTCGGTATTCAAAAAGAATGCCAAGAGAAATGATGAGAAAGACACTAAGAAATATAAGTCTTCCAGACTCTATAATATATCTCTCTAGATACAGATATATATAGCCTGTCACATAGTATCAATCACAGAGTCAGAGAAACCTCTTTGACCAAGAATCAAGCGTTCAAACTCCATACCTTAAAATTTAAGGACATGAGATCCTGATGGAAGAAAGGACCTTGCGACAGAAAGTCTGGTCTTAACGGAAGAGTCCACAGCTGGCAAGAGGCCATCCGGACAAGATCCGCATACCAAAACCTGTGAGGCCATGCTGGAGCTACCAGCAAGACAAACGAGCATTCCTTCAGAATCTTGGAGAATACTCTTGGAAGAAGAACTAGAGGCGGAAAGATATAGGCAGGATGATACTTCCAAGGAAGTGATAATGCATCCACTGCCTCCGCCCGAGGATCCCGGGATCTGGACAGATACCAGGGAAGTTTCTTGTTTAGATGAGAAGCCATCAGATCTATTTCTGGGAGTTCCCACATTTGAACAATCTGAAGAAATACCTCTGGGTGAAGAGACCATTCACCCGGATGCAACGTTTGGCGACTGAGATAATCCGCTTCCCAATTGTCTATACCTGGGATATGAACCGCAGAGATTAGACAGGAGCTGGATTCTGGCCAAACCAAAATTCGAGATACTTCTTTCATAGCCAGAGGACTGTGAGTCCCTCCTTGATGATTGATGTATGCCACAGTTGTGACATTGTCTATCTGAAAACAAATGAACAACTCTCTCTTCAGAAGAGGCCAAGACTGAAGAGCTCTGAAAATTGCACGGAGTTCCAAAATATTGATCGGTAATCTCACCTCCTGAGATTCCCAAACCCCTTGTGCCGTCAGAGACCCCCACACAGCTCCCCAACCTGTAAGACTTGCATCTATTGAGATTATAGTCCAGGTCGGAAGAACAAAGAAGCCCCCTGAACTAAACGATGGTGATCTGTCCACCACGTCAGAGTGTGTCGTATAATCGGTTTAAAGATATTAAATGAGATATCTTTGTGTAATCCCTGCACCATTGGTTCAGAATACAGAGCTGAAGAGGTCGCATGTGAAAACGAGCAAAGGAGATCGCATCCGATGCGGCAGTCCTAAGACCTAAAATTTCCATGCATAAGGCTACCAAAGGGAATGATTGTGACTGAAGGTTTTGACAAGCTGATATCAATGTTAAACTTCTCTTGTCTGACAAGGACAGAGTCATAGACACTGAATCTATCGGGAAACCTAAAAAGGTTACCCTTGTCTGAGGAATCAATGAACTTTTTGGTAAATTGATCCTCCAACCATGATCTTGAAGAAACAACACAAGTCGATTCGTATGAGATTCTGCGAAAATGTGAAGACTGAGCAAGTACCAAGATATCGTCCAAATAAGGAAATACCAAAACCCTGTTCTCTGATTACAGACAGAAGGGCACCGAGAACCTTTGAAAAAATTCTTGGAGCTGATGCTAGGCCAAACGGTAGAGCCACAAAACTGGTAATGCTTGTCTAAAAAGAGAATCTCAGAAACTAAAAGTGATCTGGATGAATCGGAATATGCAGATATGCATCCTGTAAATCTATTGTAGACATATAATGCCCTTGCTAAACAAAAGGCAGGATAGTCCTACAGTTACCATCTTGAATGTTGGTATCCTTACATAACGATTCAATATTGATAGATCCGGAACTGGTCTGAAGGAATTGACCTTCTTTGGTACAAAGAAGATATAGAATAAAACCCCAGCCCCTGTTCCAGAACTGGAACTGGCATAATTACTCCAGACAACTCTAGATCTGAAACACATTTCAGAAATGCTGAGCCTTTGCTGGGTTTACTGGGACATGGGAAAGAAACAAATCTCTTTGCAGGAGGCCTTAACTTGAAGCCAATTCTGTACCTTTCTGAAACAATGTTCTGAAACGGAATTGATCCAAATTTCTTTGAAGAAAACGTAATCTGCCCCATACCAGCTGAGCTGGAATGAGGGCCGCACCTTCATGGGTACTTAGGAGCTGGCTTTAGGTTTCTATAAGGCTTGGATATATTCCAAACTGGAAATGGTTTCCAAACTGATACCGCTCCTGAGGATGAAGGATCAGGCTTTTGTTCCTTGTTGTGAGGAAAGGAACGAAAACGATTATTAGACCTAAATTTACCTTAGATTTTTTATCCTTTGGTAAAAAAGTTCCCTTCCCTCCAGTAACAGTTGAGATAATAGAATCCAACTGAAAACCGAATAATTTATTACCCTGGAAAGAAAGGGAAAGCAAAGTTGACTTAGAAGACGTATCAGCATTCCAAGTTTTAAGCCATAAAGCTCTTCTAGCTAAAATAGTTAGAGACATATACCTGACATCAACTCTAATGATATCAAAAGATGGTATCACAAATAAAATTATTAGCATGTTATAGAATAATAATAATGCTATAAAATTATGATCTGTTACTTGTTGCGCTAAAGCTTCTAACCAAAAAGTTGAAGCTGCAGCAACATCCGCTAAAAATATAGCAGGAGTAGAGACAGCCCCATTAACCTTAGGGATTTTGTCCCAAAAAACTCTAATCTGTCAGATGGCACAGGATATAATTGCTTAAAACGTTTTAGAAGGAGTAAATGAATTACCCAAATTATTCCATTCCCTGGAAATTACTTCAGAAATAGCATCAGGGAGAGAAAACACTTCTGGAATAACTACAGGAGATTTAAAAACCTTATTTAAACGTTTAGATTTAGTATCAAGAGGACCAGAATCCTCTATTTCTAATGCAATTAATACTTCTTTAAGTAAAGAACGAATAAATTCCATCTTGAACAAATACAAAGATTTATCAGCATCAACCTCTGAGACAGAAACCTCTGAACCAGAAGAACCATTATCAGTATCAGAATGATGATGTTCATTTAAAAATTCATCTGAAAAAAGAGAAGTTTTAAAAGACTTATGTATACTAGAAGGAGAAATAACAGACATAGCCTTCTTAATGGATTTAAAAATAAAATCTCTTATGTTATCAGGAACACTCTGAAAATTAGATGTTGACGGAACAGCAACAGGTAATGTAACAGTACTAAAGGAAATTTTATCTGCATTAATAAGTTTGTCATGACATGCAATACAAACAACAGCTGGAGAAACAGATACCAAAAGTTTATAGCAGATACACTTAGCTTGGTAGCTCCAGCACCGGGCAGTGATTTTCCTGAAGTATCTTCTGACTCAGATGCAACGTGGAACATCTTGCAATA
This sequence comes from Bombina bombina, assembly GCF_027579735.1. NCBI lineage: Eukaryota > Metazoa > Chordata > Amphibia > Anura > Bombinatoridae > Bombina > Bombina bombina. The sequence goes on from NC_069502.1 coordinate 1,072,406,682, forward strand.
TGTAATAGAAAAAACAACATATAAAGCAAAATTGATCAAATTCCTTAAAGTGAAGGTTAAGTTACCTTTTTCTTTATCCTGAATTAGATTAATTGACCAAAATTAGTAGGAGTTTCATTCATCATCTTTTACACAAATGTCGATGTAAAAAGTTATCACTGTAATAAATAACGATTTTTAGCTGATCCGATTCAACCCGTTTTCTATTTTTTTTTTTACCTCCAGATCACGTTCTCCTAACATCCAATTGCAATTCTGGCCGTTAGGTGCCCGTCAATCCACGTCACCCGTCTCCCTTTTAAACTGCGCATGCGTTAAATTTAGAGTGTCAATCTTAAACTCGATACGCGCTCCCGTTTTGCGCAAGCGTATTCCATGTCATTAGGACTTGTATGAGTGTCTGCTTACGCATGCGCATTGGTGCAGGAAAGTTTAGACTATCGCATGCGCAAAAGTTGTCAGAATCGCCGATTCGCGCATGCGCAGTATAAATGAAGGTCGTGCACGCGCTTGGGAGATACGTATAGAGCGGGTGGGACCGCTCTATACGTCACAGCATTGAAAGTCCGGAAATATAGGTGGGGAGGAGCATACATGGAAATGGTAGGAGTATAATAATATAAATATAATAATCATATTGATTAAAAATTGAAAAATAAAGTTAGCGATCAGCTTCTTATAGTAAAAATAGACACATTTATGTCTTATGATAGAGTAAAATTTACCTTCACTTTAAATGACAGTTTCAGGAATGGGAAAAAAATGCCAGTGAACAAGCTTCTAGCAACCAGAAGCAATAAATAATGAGACTTAAATAATGTGGAGACAAAAAGGACGCCCATATTTTTTAGCGCCAAATAAGACGCCCACATTATTTGGCGCCTAAATGCTTTTGGCGCCAAAAATGGCGCCACATCCGGAACGCCGACACTTTTGACGAAAAAAAAAAAAACGTCAAAAAATGATGCAACTTCCGGCGACACGTATGACGCCGGAAACAGAAAAAAAATTTTGCGCCAAAAAAGTCCGCGCCAAGAATGACGCAATAAAATGAAGCATTTTCAGCCCCCGCGAGCCTAACAGCCCACAGGGAAAAAGTCAAATTTTTTAAGGTAAGAAAAAATGATTGATTCAAATGCATTATCCCAAATATGAAACTGACTGTCTGAAGATAAGGAATGTTGAACATCCTGAGTCAAGGCAAATAAATGTTTGAATACATATATTTAGAACTTTATAAAAAAGTGCCTAACCATAGCTTAGAGTGTCACAGAAAATAAGCTTACTTACTTACCCCAGGACACTCATCTACATGTTGTAGAAAGCCAAACCAGTACTGAAACGAAAATCAGCAGAGGTAATGGTATATATATATATAAGAGTATATCGTCGATCTGAAAAGGGAGGTAAGAGATGAATCTCTACGACCGATAACAGAGAACCTATGAAATAGACCCCGTAGAAGGAGATCATTGCATTCAAATAGGCAATACTCTCCTCACATCCCTCTGACATTCACTGCACGCTGAGAGGAAAACCGGGCTCCAACCTGCTGCGGAGCGCATATCAACGTAGAATCTAGCACAAACTTACTTCACCACCTCCATAGGAGGCAAAGTTTGTAAAACTGATTTGTGGGTGTGGTGAGGGGTGTATTTATAGGCATTTTAAGGTTTGGGAAACTTTGCCCCTCCTGGTAGGAATGTATATCCCATACGTCACTAGCTCATGGACTCTTGCTAATTACATGAAAGAAAAACATGATTTTCATGCAGGACAATGCTCCATCACACGCGTCCAAGTACTCCACAGCGTGGCTGGCAAGAAAGGGTATAAAAGAAGAAAATCTAATGACATGGCCTCCTTGTTCACCTGATCTGAACCCCATTGAGAACCTGTGGTCCATCATCAAATGTGAGATTTACAAGGAGGGAAAACAGTACACCTCTCTGAACAGTGCCTGGGAGGCTGTGGTTGCTGCTGCACGCAATGTTGATGGTGAACAGATCAAAACACTGACAGAATCCATGGATGGCAGGCTTTTGAGTGTCCTTGCAAAGAAAGGTGGCTATATTGGTCACTGATTTGTTTTTGTTTTTGAATGTCAGAAATGTATATTTGTGAATGTTGAGATGTTATATTGGTTTCACTGGTAAAAATAAATAATTGAAATGGGTATATATTTGTTTTTTGTTAAGTTGCCTAATAATTATGCACAGTAATAGTCACCTGCACACACAGATATCCCCCTAAAATAGCTATAACTAAAAACAAACTAAAAACTACTTCCAAAACTATTCAGCTTTGATATTAATGAGTTTTTTGGGTTCATTGAGAACATGGTTGTTGTTCAATAATAAAATTAATCCTCAAAAATACAACTTGCCTAATAATTCTGCACTCCCTGTACATTAATGTAAAATTCACTTGTACAATTTGTACCAAATTTGTATCATATGTCCTTTCCATATATTCTATTTTTTATTAGATCCAATATATAGAAGCTTTCACTTATTTTCCCCTGTCTATACAATACAATGAGCAAACCAGTACATATGCCACACAAAACAGAATTTCAGTCCTTATTATGCTCTCTCACTGGTTTTCAAACCTGTCCCCAGGCCTCTCTAACAAGCCACATGTTGAGGATATCTGAGATGGAGCACAGGGGAAATAATCAAATGAAATAATTAGTAAACGTTGTAATTTGACCTGCTATCATCCAAAGTAATCCTTAACATCTGGCCTGTTGGGGAGGCCAGACGACAGGTTTGAAAAGCAGTGCTCTATCTAGAACCAGTACAGTTTATCCAGAGATGGGAGCCTACTGTACAAACTAGTTATATGCATTAGTTCTTTTTTTCACAAACAAAAAAATATGGTAGCAGGCATCGCATTCCACTATTTTTGGCACTGGATTTATTAGTGTTAAAGTGCAACACACAAGTATCTGTGCAAATCCAAATATTTGTGAGTTGGACTTTAGGCTATTTTCAATGCCAGATTTCTTAAAGTCACTGCCCATTGCCATATTTGGTATTCGTTTATGAAACAAATAAAGAACTAATGCAGAAGTACACAGTAGTATACAGTAGTTTCCTATTAGGATACAATGTACTGTATCGAGAATATAATAAGGACTGAAATACTGTTTTGTTTGTTTGTGAAATGAGTGACAAAAACTAAAGCACATGCCTAGTATATACTGTCATATCTATTTTATAATGAAGGATGCATCCTAGGAGGTCGCTAAATGTTAAATGGACAGTCTAGGCCAAAATAAACTTTCATGATTCAGATAGGGCATGTAATTTTAAACAATTTTCCAATTTACTTTTATCACCAATTTTGCTTTGTTCTCTTGGTATTCTTAGTTGAATGCTTAACCTAGGAGGTTGATATGCTAATTTCTTAAACCTTGAAGGCCACCTCTTTATAGAATACATTTTAACAGTTTTTTACCACTAGAGGGTGTTAGTTCATGTTTTTCGTATAGATAACACTGTGCTCGTGCACGTGAAGTTATCTGGCAGCAGTTCTGTCAAAAGAACTGAAATAAAGGGGCAGTTTGCAGAGGCTTAGATACAAGATAATCACAGAGGTTAAAAGTGTATTAATATAACCGTGTTGGTTATGCAAAACTGGGGAATGGGTAATAAAGGGATTATCTATCTTTTAAAACAATAAAAAATCTGGTGTAGACTGTCCCTTTCAGTTCAGATGAAAACCCAATTGGTCCTTAAAATCCAACTGATCTGTTCCATCAGGGCTGTAAGCAGTCACGAAAGCCACTCTCTTTATAGAAGCATCCTGTTCAGTAGTCAATGAATGTCTGTTTTCTATAAATTGTCTTGACTCCTCCAAATGTAAAAATGTTCTGCCATCTTAATGAGGCAGTAACATCAACATTTAAGCAGGAGCTGCAATGCATTACCTGGTTTGGGAGGTAGCTGTTGATTGGTGGCTGCACATATACACCTCTTGTCATCAACTCAACTGATATGTTCACCTAGGACCTAGTAGTGCATTGCTGCTTTTTAAATAAAGAATACAAAGAGAATGAAGCTAATTTGATAATGAATGAAATTAGAAAGTTTTTTTTAAAAACTGCATGCTGTTTCTAAATCATAAAAGGAAATGTGGGTTCCATGTCCCTTTAAAAAAACCAAATCTCTTATTTTCAAAATTAATCAGGAATGTTACCTTTAGCAGGAATGAATGAACAACTAAATTCACTTCAAATGTAATTAAAGACCTTATCTTTCCTGTATAATGCAGTGGATCTAGTGTCTTAAAGATTGAAGTGTAAAAAGTCAAAAGTCATATCATTTACATGGGACTTGTTGCTAATAAACACAGTATTAATTTGATATCTGCCATTAATCAACTGTGTTTAAGGGACACTGAACCCATTTTTTCATTCTTTCATGGTTCAGATAGAGCATGCAATTTTAAGCAACTTTCTAATTTACTTGCAATATAATTTTTTCTTCATTCTCTTGGTATCTTTATTTGAAAAAGCAGGAATGTAAGCATAGGAGCCAGTTTATTTTTGGTTCAGCACCCTAGATAATGCTTGTTGATTGGTGGCTAGATATAGCCACCAATCAGCAAGCCCTACCCAGGTGCTGAACTAAAGATGGGCAGGCTTGTATGCTTATACATTACTGTTTTTTTTCAAATAAAGATACCAAGAGAACAAAGAAAATATGGTAATAGAGTACATTAGAAAATTGCTTAATCTATCTGAATGAAAGAAAAAACTTGTTGGTTCAGTATTAAGGTAACACTACACTGGAGCCCATGGCAGGGTCAGAAAATTGTAAATAAAATGAATATTCAGTTTTAAAAGTACTTCACGGTCAGACAATATTCTAGCATCTATGATATTACCTTTGATGTTACCTTAATCCCAAACCATGTGCTATTATCTGTACAAAGTATCAATGTCAAGTGGCACCAGTAAGTCCATGTCCATAAGTAAGCTGTTTTGTAAAGTTCTGTAATTAAATGACATGAGATAGCTGCATGTACTACCATTTATATAACAGTTGAAGAAAGAAATCAACAAACTGAGACAGAAAATAATAAACTTTGTGTCATGGAGGTCTTAGTACCCTTTATTCTGTTTGTGTAGGCTATAGTATATAATGTATGACCCACCTGTTCATCATTACACTGCTTTATCTGTTGAATAATCATCCTAGTGAAAGTTTTCAACTACAGGTTAGATATATCTGAATCAAACTAAAAAGGTGCTAATAGAACTGGAGTACTGCTGGGCATTACATTTAAAATGTTCTCCCAAAATGCCGATAAAAAAAAAAATCATACAAGATAATTGGTAGGTGCAAAAACAGAATTTATGCTTACCTGATAAATTACTTTCTCCAACGGTGTGTCCGGTCCACGGCGTCATCCTTACTTGTGGGATATTCTCTTCCCCAACAGGAAATGGCAAAGAGTCCCAGCAAAGCTGGTCACATGATCCCTCCTAGGCTCTGCCCACCCCAGTCATTCGACCGACGGACAGGAGGAAATATATATAGGATGTATATATATATGATACCGTGGTGACTGTAGTTAGAGAAAATAATTCATCAGACCTGATTAAAAAACCAGGGCGGGCCGTGGACCGGACACACCGTTGGAGAAAGTAATTTATCAGGTAAGCATAAATTCTGTTTTCTCCAACATTGGTGTGTCCGGTCCACGGCGTCATCCTTACTTGTGGGAACCAATACCAAAGCTTTAGGACACGGATGAAGGGAGGGAGCAAATCAGGTCACCTAAATGGAAGGCACCACGGCTTGCAAAACCTTTCTCCCAAAAATAGCCTCCGAAGAAGCAAAAGTATCAAATTTGTAAAATTTGGCAAAAGTGTGCAGTGAAGACCAAGTCGCTGCCTTACATATCTGATCAACAGAAGCCTCGTTCTTGAAGGCCCATGTGGAAGCCACAGCCCTAGTGGAGTGAGCTGTGATTCTTTCAGGAGGCTGCCGTCCGGCAGTCTCATAAGCCAATCGGATAATGCTTTTAAGCCAAAAGGAAAGAGAGGTAGAAGTCGCTTTTTGACCTCTCCTTTTACCAGAATAAACAACAAACAAGGAAGATGTTTGTTTGAAATCCTTAGTAGCCTCTAAATAGAATTTTAGAGCACGGACTACGTCCAAATTGTGTAACAAACGTTCCTTCTTTGAAACTGGATTCGGACACAAAGAAGGTACAACTATCTCCTGGTTAATATTTTTGTTGGAAACAACTTTCGGAAGAAAACCAGGCTTAGTACGCAAAACCACCTTATCTGCATGGAACACCAGATAGGGCGGAGAACACTGCAGAGCAGATAACTCTGAAACTCTTCTAGCAGAAGAAATTGCAACCAAAAACAAAACTTTCCAAGATAGTAACTTAATATCTACGGAATGTAAGGGTTCAAACGGAACCCCTTGAAGAACTGAAAGAACTAGATTTAGACTCCAGGGAAGAGTCAAAGGTCTGTAAACAGGCTTGAACCTAACCAGAGCCTGAACAAATGCTTGAACATCTGGCACGGCTGCCAGTCTTTTGTGAAGTAAAACAGATAAAGCAGAGATCTGTCCCTTCAGAGAACTTGCAGATAATCCTTTCTCCAAACCTTCTTGTAGAAAGGATAGAATCTTAGGAATTTTTATCTTGTTCCATGGGAATCCTTTAGATTCACACCAACAGATATATTTTTTCCATATTTTATGGTAAATTTTTCTAGTTACAGGCTTTCTAGCCTGAATCAGAGTATCTATTACAGAATCTGAAAACCCACGCTTTGATAAAATCAAGCGTTCAATCTCCAAGCCGTCAGTTGGAGGGAAACCAGATTCGGATGTTCGAATGGACCCTGAACAAGAAGGTCCTGTCTCAAAGGTAGCTTCCATGGTGGAGCCGATGACATATTCACCAGGTCTGCATACCAAGTCCTGCGTGGCCACGCAGGAGCTATCAAGATCACAGAGGCCCTCTCCTGATTGATCCTGGCTACCAGCCTGGGGATGAGAGGAAACGGTGGGAATACATAAGCTAGGTTGAAGGTCCAAGGTGCTACTAGTGCATCTACAAGAGTCGCCTTGGGATCCCTGGATCTGGACCCGTAGCAAGGAACCTTGAAGTTCTGACGAGACGCCATCAGATCCATGTCTGGAATGCCCCATAATTGAGTTATTTGGGCAAAGATTTCCGGATGGAGTTCCCACTCCCCCGGATGGAATGTCTGACGACTCAGAAAATCCGCTTCCCAATTTTCCACTCCTGGGATGTGGATCGCAGACAAGTGGCAGGAGTGATCCTCCGCCCATTGAATTATCTTGGTCACTTCTTTCATCGCCAGGGAACTCCTTGTTCCCCCCTGATGATTGATATATGCAACGGTCGTCATGTTGTCTGACTGAAACCTTATGAATTTGGCCTTTGCTAGTTGAGGCCAAGCTCTGAGAGCATTGAATATCGCTCTCAGTTCCAGAATGTTTATCGGGAGAAGAGACTCTTCCCGAGACCATAGACCCTGAGCTTTCAGGGATTCCCAGACCGTGCCCCAGCCCACTAGGCTGGCGTCGGTCGTGACAATGACCCACTCTGGTCTGCGGAAGCTCATTCCCTGTGACAGATTGTCCAGGGTCAGCCACCAACGGAGTGAATCTCTGGTCTTTTGATCTACTTGAATCGTCAGAGACAAGTCTGTATAATCCCCATTCCACTGTCTGAGCATGCACAGTTGTAATGGTCTTAGATGAATTCGTGCAAAAGGAACTATGTCCATTGTTGCAACCATCAATCCTATTACTTCCATGCACTGCGCTATGGAAGGACGAGGAACAGAATGAAGTACTTGACAAGAGCTTAGAAGTTTTGATTTTCTGACCTCTGTCAGAAAAATCCTCATTTCTAAGGAATCTATTATTGTTCCCAAGAAGGGAACTCTTGTTGACGGGGACAGAGAACTTTTTTCTTTGTTCACCTTCCATCCGTGAGATCTGAGAAAGGCTAGGACGATGTCCGTATGAGCCTTTGCTTTTGACAGGGACGACGCTTGAATCAGGATGTCGTCCAAGTAAGGTACTACTGCAATGCCCCTTGGTCTTAGAACCGCTAGAAGGGACCCTAGTACCTTTGTGAAAATCCTTGGAGCAGTGGCTAATCCGAATGGAAGTGCCACAAACTGGTAATGCTTGTCCAGAAAAGCGAACCTTAGGAACTGATGATGTTCCTTGTCGATAGGAATATGTAGGTACGCATCCTTTAAATCTACGGTAGTCATAAATTGATTTTCCTGGATAGTAGGTAGGATCGTTCGAATAGTTTCCATTTTGAACGATGGTACCCTGAGAAATTTGTTTAGGATCTTTAGATCCAAAATAGGTCTGAATGTTCCCTCTTTTTTGGGAACTATGAACAGATTGGAATAAAATCCCATTCCTTGTTCTCTTATTGGAACTGGATGTATCACTCCCATCTTTAACAGGTCTTCTACACAATGTAAGAATGCCTGTCTCTTTATTTGGTTTGAAGATAATTGAGACCTGTGGAACCTTCCCCTTGGGGGTAGTTCCTTGAATTCCAGGACATAACCTTGAGAAACTATTTCTAGCGCCCAAGGATCCTGAACATCTCTTGCCCAAGCCTGAGCAAAGAGAGAAAGTCTGCCCCCCACTAGATCCGGTCCCGGATCGGGGGCTATCCCTTCATGCTGTTTTGGTAGCAGTGGTAGGCTTCTTGGCCTGCTTACCCTTGTTCCAGCCTTGCATTGGTTTCCAGGCTGGTTTGGGTTGTGAAGTATTACCCTCTTGCTTAGAGGATACAGAATTAGAGGCTGGTCCGTTTCTGCGAAATGGACGAAAATTAGGCTTATTTTTAGCCTTAAAAGACCTATCCTGTGGGAGGGCGTGGCCCTTTCCCCCAGTGATGTCTGAAATAATCTCTTTCAAATCAGGTCCAAATAATGTTTTACCTTTGAAAGGAATGTTAAGCAATTTTGTCTTGGAAGACACATCCGCTGACCAAGACTTTAGCCAAAGCGCTCTGCGCGCCACGATAGCAAACCCTGAATTTTTCGCCGCTAATCTAGCTAATTGCAAAGCGGCATCTAAAACAAAAGAGTTAGCCAATTTAAGTGCTTGAACTCTGTCCATAACCTCCTCATACGAAGATTCTTTACTGAGCGGCTTTTCTAGTTCTTCGAACCAGAAACACGCTGCCGTAGTAACAGGAACAATGCATGAAATTGGTTGTAGAAGGTAACCTTGCTGTACAAAAATCTTTTTAAGCAAACCCTCTAATTTCTTATCCATAGGATCTTTGAAAGCACAACTATCTTCGATAGGAATAGTAGTGCGTTTGTTTAGAGTAGAAACCGCCCCCTTGACCTTGGGGACTGTCTGCCATAAGTCCTTTCTGGGGTTGACTATAGGAAATAATTTCTTAAATATAGGGGGGGGAACAAAAGGTATGCCGGGCCTTTCCCACTCTTTATTTACTATGTCCGCCACCCGCTTGGGTATAGGAAAAGCGTCTGGGGGCACCGGAACCTCTAGGAACTTGTCCATCTTACATAATTTCTCTGGAATGACCAAATTGTCACAATCATCCAGAGTAGATAACACCTCCTTAAGCAGTGCGCGGAGATGTTCTAATTTAAATTTAAATGTCACAACATCAGGTTCAGCTTGATGAGAAATTTTTCCTGAATCTGAGATTTCTCCATCAGACAAAACCTCCCTCATGGCCCCTTGAGATTGGTGTGAGGGTATGTCAGAACAGTTATCATCAGCGTCCTCTTGCTCTTCAGTGTTTAAAACAGAGCAATCGCGCTTTCTCTGATAAGTAGGCATTTTGGATAAAAGATTTGCTATGGAGTTATCCATTACAGCCGTTAATTGTTGCATGGTAATAAGTAATGGCGCACTAGATGTACTAGGGGCCTCCTGTGTGGGCATAACTGGTGTAAACACAGTAGGGGATGATGTAGTATCATGTTTACTCCCCTCATTTGAGGAATCATCTTGGGCAAAATCATTATCTGTGGCATTACTGTCCTTACTTTGTTTGGACACTATGGCACAATTATCACATAAATTTAAATGGGGAGACACATTGGCTTTCATACATATAGAACATAGCTTATCTGATGGTACAGACATGTTAAACAGGCTTAAACTTGTCAACAAAGCACAAAAAACGTTTTAAAATAAAACCGTTACTGTCACTTTAAATTTCAAACTGAAAACACTTTATTACTGAATATGTGAAAAAGTATGAAGGAATTGTTCAAAATTCACCAAAATTTCACCACAGTGTCTTAAAGCATTAAAAGTATTGCACACCAAATTTCAGAGCTTTAACCCTTAAATTAACGGAACCGGAGCCGTTTTTAAATTTAACCCCTATACAGTCCCAGCTATATGCTTTGCTGAGAGGCCCCCAGACGAAAAAAAGGTGTCCAACACAGTGCCTGCCGTTTTTTAAACGTTCCCCAAGATTATAATGCCAATTATAAGCTACAATCTGCATAATATGCCCCAATAAAGCAATCGTTTTAGCCCATAAAAATGTCTACCAGTTTTTAAGCCCTTTTTTAAGCCCTTTATTCTTTTATATTTGACTAAGAAAATGGCTTACCGGTCCCCATGAGGGGAAATGACAGCCTTCCAGCATTACATGGTCTTGTTAGAAATATGGCTAGTCATACCTTAAGCAGAAAGGTCTGCTAACTGTTTCCCCCAACTGAAGTTACTTCATCTCAACAGTCCTGTGTGGAAACAGCAATCGATTTTAGTTACTGTCTGCTAAAATCATCTTCCTCTCACAAACAGAAATCTTCATCCTTTTCTGTTTAAGAGTAAATAGTACATACCAGCATAGAAGAATAAAAACTACATTTAAACACCAAAAAACTCTTAACCATCTCCGTGGAGATGTTGCCTGTGCAACGGCAAAGAGAATGACTGGGGTGGGCAGAGCCTAGGAGGGATCATGTGACCAGCTTTGCTGGGACTCTTTGCCATTTCCTGTTGGGGAAGAGAATATCCCACAAGTAAGGATGACGCCGTGGACCGGACACACCAATGTTGGAGAAATAATACTTTAATCCAGTAATGTGCTTTCAATCACAGCAAGCTGTCTAAGAGGAGGGTAGCACCTTCTTCTCTTATGGAACAAATATTACAGAAATATTAAACTCAAGAACATTTAGGTAAGAGTGGTCATAACATGGCCAAGTTTAAAATAACCATCCATAAGAAGTAGGCATGTGCATTCAGATCCTTCGTTAGGATCGAAATGCAGAAGTAAAAAGCCACTCCTTCCCTTCAGATATTTTCCTAGCCGGATTGATTCCTTTAAAAGATCCCCACTCTAAAATCTATATCTTAGAGTGGGGATCTTTCACATGAATCATTCAAGCTACGAAAATATCTGAAGGTAACGAGACGCTTCTTACTTTCGCATTTGAATCCTCACAAAATATTCAAATGCACATACCTAATAAGCAGGGTTCAACAAAAACTTTTCATTTTAAGAAAGCAAAACTAAATTTAAGTAAATCTGGAAGGAAAGGAATTTATCTGGTAAGCATAAATTATATTTTCCTTCCTTAGATAGGGAGACTCTACAGCTTCATTCCTTACTGTTTGGAAAACTATACCCAAGATCCAGACACTACTGAATGAATAATGGGAGGAAACAAAAAGGAAGAGGTGGACCCTATTCTGAGGGCACCACAGCCTGCAAAACTTTTCTCCCGAAAGCTGCTTCAGCTGAAGCAAAAACATCAAACTTGTAAAATTTTGAAAAGGTATGTAAGGAGGACCAGGTAGCTGCCTTACAAATCTGATTCAAAGAGGCCTTGTTCTTAAAGGCTCAAGAGGAAGCCACTGCTCTAGTGCAATGAGCTGTTATCCTCTCAGGAGGACAATGTCCCGCTGTATCGTAAGCTAAGTGGATGACACAAATTAACCAAAAAGATAGGGAAGTCGAAGTAGCCTTCTGCCCCTTACGCTTCCCCAAATAGACAACAAACAAAGAGGAAGATTGTCTAAACTCCTTAGTAGCCTGAAGATAGAACTTCAAGGCACGTACCACATCCAAATTGTGAAGTTTGTGTTCCTTTGATGGAGGAGGATTAGGACACAAGGTAGGAACAACAATCTCCTGATTGATGTTGTGATCCGACACAACCTTAGAAAGAAAACCTAATTTAGTACGTAAAACTGCATATCTGAATGGGAAAAAAAACAATCAGATAAGGGGGCTCACATTGCAAAGCAGAGATCTCAGAAACTCTGCACGCAGAGGCAATAGAGAAAAAAAAGAGAGCCTGTTTGCGCTTTATAAATAAAGAATAACAACAATTTAAAAAGTCAATGGAATGCAGAGGCTCAAACGGAGCCTGTTGCAAAACCCGAAGAACAAGATTTAAGATCCGAGGAGGAGCCCCAGATCTAAACACAGGTCTGATCCTAATCAGAGCCTTAACAAAGGACTGCACGTCAGGAAGCTCAGCCAGGCTCTTGTGCCATAAAACCGACAGCCCGAAATCTGTCCTCTCAGGGAACTAGCAGAAAGGCCCTTCTCCAGCCCATCCTGGAGAAAAGATAAGATCCTGGAAACTAACTCTGTGCCAGGAAAAAACATGCTCTACACGCCACACCTTGTGGTAGATATGCAGAGTAATTGGTTTACAATCTTAAATAAGAGTATCAATGACACTCATCGAAACCTCTCTTGGCTACGACTAAGCGTTCAATCTCCACTAAGTCAGCCTCAGAGAAACTAGATTTTGATGAACAAATGGACCTTGTATCAGCAGGTCTCTGCTACAAGGTAACTTCCAAGGAGGAGAAGAGAACATTCTGACTAGATCAGCTAACCACGTCCTTTGCGGCCACGATGGAGCAATCAGGATTACTGATACCCGCTGCTGCTTGATGCAGGCCAAAACTCGAGAAAGAAGCGATGATGGAGGAAAGATATACGAGTTTGAACCTCCAGGGCACTGCTAGTGCATCTTTTAGATACGCTTGGGAATCCCTCGACCTCGATCCATACCTGGGTAGCTTGGTATTGAACTGGGACGCCATAAGATAAATCTCCGGTGTCACCCACTTGCTGCATATCTCTGCAAACACCTTGGGATGGAGAGACCATTATTCCCCTGGATGGAAGAATTGCCTGCTGAGAAAATCCGCCTCCCAGTTGTCCACACCCAGAATGTGGATGGCTGACAGCGAACAGCTGAGGGCCTCCGTCCACTCCAGAATCTGAGATACTTCCTTCATCGCCAAGGAACTTCTCGTTCCCCCTGATGGTTGATGTAAACCACCAAGGTTATATATTCAAGGCCTTGAAGATTGACCATAGTTCCAAAATATTGATCGGGAGGACTCCTAAGTCCACAACCCGTGCCTTCCTGGCACCCCAAATAGCTGCCCATCCGTATAGGCTTGAGTCCGTAGTCACAATCCCCCCGGATGGTCTTAAAGGGAAACTAAACCCAATTTTTTTTTTTTTTTTATTTTAATATTTTTATTGAGGGTATGAAAATTTTTAACAAACAGTGGTTGCAAATTACAATCAACATTACATATATTCATTGCATATTAAAAGACATAAGATGCGCCCAAGATAGAATAACCTTTCCCCTCATTTTCCCCTTTTATCTAGATTCAGTGGATCACTCTTGGGTCCATGGTATGACAAAAATTCTTTATAGGGCTTTAAAAGTAAAGAACAAAAACAGAAGAAAACAAAAAAAATGCATCTCTAAAGTAATAATGCTGTAAAGACTTTCCTGTCCTTAAATTAAAAGATGCAAAAACCTTAATTGGGAGCTCTCATGGTAATTTTAAGCTTTAACACAAATAAGATTGAAACCGGGCCCTAAATATTGGGAGACAATAGTTAAGAAAAAGTAAAACTTCCAAATCTACCACCTTCCTCTCTAACATAACAGTTTGTATCAATTCAATTTTAAGAAAACATAATGAGTTGCGGTGCCCCACTGATAAAGTGCTTTATAGGATTGCGTGTTGGATGTTTTTTGCTATGAGCTATGTATTAATGAATTGTCATATATATGGGATAACGCGATGAATAAAAATTCTCTCATTCTGATTACCAGTAAACAGTGCTACATTTTAAATACACAAGGCTCCATTCGTGTTGTATATTGTAGGATGCTTCCCTAGGGCCCCCCCCTTAACCCCCAGAAAGCATACAAATATATATAAGGACGAAGCAGGAGCAACGTTACATTCTGAGCAATATTGGGAGAGAACAGACATCCAACACATTATTCTTAATAATTGGTTAGTAGGCATAAAAAACACAGTGCAATATAAATAAACTTATTAGGCTAACCGCTGAAATCAAACCCTCTTTAATCCAAGCCTTTTGCAAACAAGTATATCCCCCTCCCCGGCTCCGGCCGTAAGCCGCAGGAAGTAGGCTATGTAAATAATAAGTGAAGGCCTCATTGGCACCGTTCCGGCTTGGCAATATAATTAACTATAATGAGTTATGTAGAGACACTAAAACTGCGTCATTACAAGATAGATTATGTACTCTAGTGCACCCCAATAACGGACAAAATTCAGAACAGAAACAGTTTGGAGTTAGTCAGAACTCTCCCTTAACATGTAATAAACCGTGTGCACCCGGCAAGAGCCTGCACTAAGTTCCAGCTTCTGCTGCCCACATATAGTCCTCAGAAGAAAACAACGTCCCAACACCCCAATTCTGACCTCCTGGGCTGTAGGTATAGCATCGATTTGAGATAGCTAATTTAAGGAAGTTCACTTTCAAGTTCTCAGAAAAGGATACCTCAGCAGAGCCTAGCTGGTTATACAGAAGTCCCAATTTAACAGGCTTGGTAATGCACGCTGTAGCTAAGGTCAGTCCGGTGCCTAAGGCAACCCGGGAGTATGCCCCGAGCCCTCTCGCCGGCTCTGCCCTTGTCAAGGTCCCATTTAGCGCCAGGAGCTTTAAAGCTATATCACCTGTTTTCTTTTCTGCTGCGATAACGCCGTTGGTTGCTGTGGTTGTAGGCATCTTTTTGGGTGAAGTCTCGACATCAGCAGCACACTCTGGTTTAGCCCTCTCACAGGTTCCCGCCATGCAGTTTGTCGGTTGTGGAATAGAATGTAGAGGTCCCCTTGCGCACGTAGGTGTCAACGGAGGTCCAGTAGTTTTAAATGTATCTTGATTGGGATCTACCTCCACAGTTATAGGAGCTTGCTTGAGCTGTTTCTGCTGTTGATGAACCTGCATGAAATAGTCCCAAGGAGCCTTTGCAAGTAAGGTTTGGAAGCAGCGTTCCAATCTTTCAATGTGGTAGTCAAAGCGTGCTTGCAGGCCTATTTCCTGTGTGGCAGCCATTATTGCAATACAGGGATGAGAAGTAAGTGAAGATATCTTCCCGTTTTCGGGAGCTTTTTTGCTGGTATAGTGCTGCATAAGATTGTGTGACACTGACGGGATTTGTGGAGCCCCAATTAAGGCAAAAACCCTCGGTTCACCGAGGGGGGTGGCGCTGCCTATGTATGAGCCGCCGCTCTAGGCCTTCTATGTCCGATGCCAGCCTCCAACGTCACGAATACAGCGCAATTTTCCCAAAAAATGCAGATGCTGCCAGGCAGACTTGTTCATATACACGGATGGTGAAAATTTTTGCTGTAAATATCTCTTTATCGGCGGATATCAAGATTTCTGTAAGAGCTCAGGGAAAATGCGACTGTGTGTAGTCGCAGTTCGGACACGCCCCCCCCCCCCAATTTTTTATTTCATGATTCAGACAGAGCATGCAATTTTAAGCAACTTTCTAATTTACTCCTATTATTTTTTTTTTCGTTCTCTTGGTATCTTTAATTAAAAAGCAGGAATACGGGGGCGGAGCCTGGCAACGATACCTAATGGCCGCACATTGATCGAGCTCTGAAGCTCCAAAACTCTCAGACAGAGAGTAGTGCAACCTGTTATATATAAAATAGCACGAGTGCCGGATTACATTAGCTTCTGATGGTTACCCTATAATTGCTGCACAATTGAAATAAAGGACGGGCAGGCTGGTGGCGCACTTTGGGCCTATTCTCCCTGGTGAGACCGGAACGCTGACTACTTAGCGCTAGCACAGAGAAACTGCACGGTCCCTAGAGAAAGGAGCTGGGGAAAAGGAGGACTCGGCAGTAATAACTTGGAGCCCGGGAAAAGCACAATTTGGCCAAACGAAGCCGGGCATAGGTTTGGCGGCAGCTGCAGAGAACGGAAGAGCCGTGAACGTATGGGGCGCATGATCTGTCAGAGATCCTGTGAGGGACACGGTCCGATGACAGGCTGGAACGACCGATAAGGTAATTAACGCAAGGCCTTGCTCATCTACCTGACACATACACATAGCCTCCTAGAACTGCTTAGCACTGATCTGGCTAGATTCGGATCGTGGGCATTGCCGCCTAAGTGAAGGGATATTAATACACCTCACACAGCACTTAGTAGTGGGATCTGAAAGGACTGACAACTGCTGGGCTATTTTTAATAAAGAGGAGGCCACTGACACTGCATAATTGCCGGTTTCTATCAGAGGACTGCAACAGTTTCTTTTTAAATAATAAACCTAAAAGAGCTTGCCTTACTATACACAGAAATATGGCTAATAAGCGAGTGTCTAAACCCACTAAGGGATCTCAATCTACCAGCCTAGAAAGCTACCTCATTCAGCCTGAAACAGCAGTAAGCATGGCAAAAGATTTAACTAGACCAGGTGGCCAGGAAATTGTGGCGCAGACACATCAGACAGAGAACCCACTGAGTAGCTATGTTACAAAAGAGGACATAAAGCATCTATCTTCTAAACATGACATAAAGGAAGCAAAGCTTGATGTTAAGAGAATGTTTGGTGAACTCACACAGAACATTACAGCAATAGACCACAGAGTAGTAGTTATAGAAGATGCACAAGAAACTCTGCGCTCAGACTTGCAACACCAGTCTAGTTGTTTCCAGTCACAAGAAACAACTATACACAGTTTAACAGAAAGAATAGAAGACCTGGAAAACAGGAGTAGGCGCAATAATTTGCGCCTCAGAGGAGTACCTGAGTCTATTAGCCCACCAGATATAATGCAGTATATACAGGGACTGTTTAAATGTATAAAGAACACTCCTAGGGCTGAAGATCTACAGATTGAGCGTGCACACAGAGCACTTAGGCCCAAGCCGCCATCCAGAGCCCCACCAAGGGACATTATTGTTAAATTGCTATCCTATCGTGACAAGGAGATCATAAAGCATGCCAGAAATAGGCAACATGTCGCATATGATGGCTCAGAGATTAAAGTGTTTACCGACTTGTGTCCAGCCACTCTTCAAAAGCGAAGGGACCTTCGGTATGTCACAACAGTGCTCCAAGCTCAGAATATACCGTATAGGTGGGGATTCCCCACCAGCCTTATTGACTCCAAGGATGGAGCAACAGCCACCCTTAAATCCCCGGCTGATCTACCAGCATTCAACCAGACCTTAGGCCTGCAGATACAGCCACTAGATCGGATGTTGGGCCCTGTCCCTCCAGTACAGGGGGCACATGAAGAGGAAATTCGTCAGGACTGAATATGGGCGCTATATGCATAGTCAGACTTACTAACCTTCTTGTTTGCTAAAGAAATACCCTTACCCATATGTCAGACAGACAAACTTCTACCTTTAGCAATAGTGCCTGATTTAGCTGATTACCCAGTGCCAGGTACAGAGGCAAAGAACAGAAACATAGTCATCATCCTACCGGGCCCTATGGTGCCTAATCCACAATGACAAGCTGCTAATCTGTCAGAAGCAAAAGAACCATGCACCCTCCTGCATCTTTCAGAGAACACTGTGGTATGATGAGAATCTCTGCCATACCTAGAGAAGCGTGTCTGCCACTAATTGTTGGGGACTATCCTTATCACTTTGACTCTCTAATATTTATACAGGTGCAGGGGTGTTAGTGGTAACTACACTGGATCTCATGCATGGAGACTTCATCCAGCTGCAGCAGGAGGCCCAAGCTTCTGCATAACATGGACAGTATTGTCATATATAAAGGGCAGGTAGAAATGAAGAAAAGGTAGCCATGTAAGATCACTCAAAGCTACCTTATACATACTTTTGAACGGTATAATTAGTTAGAAAGGGGTTTGTAATGTTGCATTGTTCATTTATAGTTATCATATGCACACTCCTGTATGGTTTAATCTATCGTGAAGAGATACGTAATGTTGTATTGTTCTTTTATAATGTATCTCTAACTATCCGGTTCATATGGATATTCTATGCAGGTCAGCAATGAGACATGGCACATGGGAGCTATAAGGAATTGGTAAGTCATTCTCTTGGGACGTGCTATAAAGTTTATGAAAAGCCTATAGGAGGGCCTAGCTAATATAACTTTCATTAGGCAGAACAGTCCTGGCCTTTATAGCTTAAAATTGTAAGCTCAGAGGAAAGGGTAGAGCGAATATAGCTGCTATCACAGTTATTAGTCTCCATTATAGTAGGGGCTTTATATGTAGCTATTTAGAACTCAGGGAATGAGCACAGGCACTTACTATGAATAGTTATGGCAATGGGATATAGGGCAAGGTCTTATTGTCTGAAAATGTTTGAGTTTTTCTTTTTCTCGTTATGCAAATGTACTAACAGATTTAAGTTTCAGGTTGCACTTACCTACAAAAGTTTTGTTTTATTTAAATGTATTTATCAAGAACTGAGAGTAATGGGGCTACTACCCCTAGTTAACTTTATATCCGATTAGATTATTAGATTGCTATTTCTTTCTTTCTAATTTCACTTCAATTTCTGGAGGGAGATTTTCTTGGTGGATATTGAGGGTTTAGACACCCACCTGTCTCACCCTGCCTATAAAATCTTAAGTCTAGAGGATAATCTCACAAAATATTACTAACATTCTACTGTTCCTCTAACAACTGCACAGAAAACTTTTTTTTTTTTTCCCTTCTCCCGCCCTCTGCCCCCTCTCACCTTCCCTTAACTGGAGACATTACAATGACCCCACCTCAGAGAAATAGAGGGCCTAACCCCATAGATCTCATTACCATAAATGTGAAAGGATTTAATAGCCCGGGAAAGCGGTCCATTGTCACCAGACACCTTCATAAAATGGGCGGAGATATAGTCCTCATACAGGAAACTCACTTTTCCAGACTTAGCGAGCCCAAATGGTATAGTCACCACTACCCGACGGCATATTTTGCTTCAGGGCCTTCAAAAAAGAATGGGGTGGGTATTCTAATTCACTCACGGGTACCTTTCAGATTGGACCAAATTCACAAAGATCCTGAAGGCAGATATCTGATATTGATCGGGACAATCTTTAACAAACATGTCACATTAGTTAATATCTATTCACCAAATTCCTTACAGGACATGTTTCTTAGGAAAGTGACACATAAAATCATGGAGCTACAGAAGGGGACCCTTTTTGTGGGTGGGGACTTTAATGTCTCGCTTAACCCTGAAATAGATGCCTCGGATGGTCTTTCCAGCATCCCCCTCAAAGTACAGGGAGTGCAGAATTATTAGGCAAATGAGTATTTTGACCACATCATCCTCTTTATGCATGTTGTCTTACTCCAAGCTGTATAGGCTCGAAAGCCTACTACCAATTAAGCATATTAGGTGATGTGCATCTCTGTAATGAGAAGGGGTGTGGTCTAATGACATCAACACCCTATATCAGGTGTGCATAATTATTAGGCAACTTCCTTTCCTTTGGCAAAATGGGTCAAAAGAAGGACTTGACAGGCTCAGAAAAGTCAAAAATAGTGAGATATCTTGCAGAGGGATGCAGCACTCTTAAAATTGCAAAGCTTCTGAAGCGTGATCATCGAACAATCAAGCGTTTCATTCAAAATAGTCAACAGGGTTGCAAGAAGCGTGTGGAAAAACCAAGGCGCAAAATAACAGAATTTATGTTTACCTGATAAATTTCTTTCTCCAACGGTGTGTCCGGTCCACGGCGTCATCCTTACTTGTGGGATATTCTCTTCCCCAACAGGAAATGGCAAAGAGCCCAGCAAAGCTGGTCACATGATCCCTCCTAGGCTCCGCCTACCCCAGTCATTCGACCGACGTTAAGGAGGAATATTTGCATAGGAGAAACCATATGGTACCGTGGTGACTGTAGTTAAAGAAAATAAATTATCAGACCTGATTAAAAAACCAGGGCGGGCCGTGGACCGGACACACCGTTGGAGAAAGAAATTTATCAGGTAAACATAAATTCTGTTTTCTCCAACATAGGTGTGTCCGGTCCACGGCGTCATCCTTACTTGTGGGATGACGCCGTGGAAAAACCAAGGCGCAAAATAACAGAATTTATGTTTACCTGATAAATTTCTTTCTCCAACGGTGTGTCCGGTCCACGGCGTCATCCTTACTTGTGGGATATTCTCTTCCCCAACAGGAAATGGCAAAGAGCCCAGCAAAGCTGGTCACATGATCCCTCCTAGGCTCCGCCTACCCCAGTCATTCGACCGACGTTAAGGAGGAATATTTGCATAGGAGAAACCATATGGTACCGTGGTGACTGTAGTTAAAGAAAATAAATTATCAGACCTGATTAAAAAACCAGGGCGGGCCGTGGACCGGACACACCGTTGGAGAAAGAAATTTATCAGGTAAACATAAATTCTGTTTTCTCCAACATAGGTGTGTCCGGTCCACGGCGTCATCCTTACTTGTGGGAACCAATACCAAAGCTTTAGGACACGGATGAAGGGAGGGAGCAAATCAGGTCACCTAAATGGAAGGCACCACGGCTTGCAAAACCTTTCTCCCAAAAATAGCCTCAGAAGAAGCAAAAGTATCAAACTTGTAAAATTTGGTAAAAGTGTGCAGTGAAGACCAAGTCGCTGCCCTACATATCTGATCAACAGAAGCCTCGTTCTTGAAGGCCCATGTGGAAGCCACAGCCCTAGTGGAATGAGCTGTGATTCTTTCGGGAGGCTGCCGTCCGGCAGTCTCGTAAGCCAATCTGATGATGCTTTTAATCCAAAAAGAGAGAGAGGTAGAAGTTGCTTTTTGACCTCTCCTTTTACCTGAATAAACAACAAACAAGGAAGATGTTTGTCTAAAATCCTTTGTAGCATCTAAATAGAATTTTAGAGCGCGAACAACATCCAAATTGTGCAACAAACGTTCCTTCTTTGAAACTGGTTTCGGACACAGAGAAGGTACGATAATCTCCTGGTTAATGTTTTTGTTAGAAACAACTTTTGGAAGAAAACCAGGTTTAGTACGTAAAACCACCTTATCTGCATGGAACACCAGATAAGGAGGAGAACACTGCAGAGCAGATAATTCTGAAACTCTTCTAGCAGAAGAAATTGCAACTAAAAACAAAACTTTCCAAGATAATAACTTAATATCAACGGAATGTAAGGGTTCAAACGGAACCCCCTGAAGAACTGAAAGAACTAAATTGAGACTCCAAGGAGGAGTCAAAGGTTTGTAAACAGGCTTGATTCTAACCAGAGCCTGAACAAAGGCTTGAACATCTGGCACAGCTGCCAGCTTTTTGTGAAGTAACACCGACAAGGCAGAAATCTGTCCTTTCAGGGAACTTGCCGATAATCCTTTTTCCAATCCTTCTTGAAGGAAGGATAGAATCCTAGGAATCTTAACCTTGTCCCAAGGGAATCCTTTAGATTCACACCAACAGATATATTTTTTCCAAATTTTGTGGTAAATCTTTCTAGTTACAGGCTTTCTGGCCTGAACAAGAGTATCGATAACAGAATCTGAGAAACCTCGCTTCGATAAAATCAAGCGTTCAATCTCCAAGCAGTCAGCTGGAGTGAAACCAGATTCGGATGTTCGAACGGACCCTGAACAAGAAGGTCTCGTCTCAAAGGTAGCTTCCAAGGTGGAGCCGATGACATATTCACCAGATCTGCATACCAAGTCCTGCGTGGCCACGCAGGAGCTATCAAGATCACCGACGCCCTCTCCTGATTGATCCTGGCTACCAGCCTGGGGATGAGAGGAAACGGCGGGAACACATAAGCTAGTTTGAAGGTCCAAGGTGCTACTAGTGCATCCACTAGAGCCGCCTTGGGATCCCTGGATCTGGACCCGTAGGAGGGAACTTTGAAGTTCTGACGAGAGGCCATTAGATCCATGTCTGGAATGCCCCACAGCTGAGTGACTTGGGCAAAGATTTCCGGATGGAGTTCCCACTCCCCCGGATGCAATGTCTGACGACTCAGAAAATCCGCTTCCCAATTTTCCACTCCCGGGATGTGGATAGCAGACAGGTGGCAGGAGTGAGACTCCGCCCATAGAATAATCTTGGTCACTTCTTCCATCGCTAGGGAACTCCTTGTTCCCCCCTGATGGTTGATGTACGCAACAGTCGTCATGTTGTCTGATTGAAACCGTATGAACTTGGTCCTCGCTAGCTGAGGCCAAGCCTTGAGAGCATTGAATATCGCTCTCAGTTCCAGAATATTTATCGGTAGAAGAGATTCTTCCCGAGACCAAAGACCCTGAGCTTTCAGGGATCCCCAGACCGCGCCCCAGCCCATCAGACTGGCGTCGGTCGTGACAATGACCCACTCTGGTCTGCGGAATGTCATCCCTTGTGACAGGTTGTCCAGGGACAGCCACCAACGGAGTGAGTCTCTGGTCCTCTGATTTACTTGTATCTTTGGAGACAAGTCTGTATAGTCCCCATTCCACTGACTGAGCATGCACAGTTGTAATGGTCTTAGATGAATGCGCGCAAAAGGAACTATGTCCATTGCCGCTACCATCAACCCGATCACTTCCATGCACTGAGCTACGGAAGGAAGAGGAACGGAATGAAGTATCCGACAAGAGTCCAGAAGTTTTGTTTTTCTGGCCTCTGTTAGAAAAATCCTCATTTCTGAGGAGTCTATAATTGTTCCCAAGAAGGGAACCCTTGTTGACGGGGATAGTGAACTCTTTTCCACGTTCACTTTCCAGCCGTGAGATCTGAGAAAGGCCAGGACGATGTCCGTGTGAGCCTTTGCTCGAGGGAGGGACGACGCTTGAATCAGAATGTCGTCCAGGTAAGGTACTACGGCAATGCCCCTTGGTCTTAGCACCGCTAGAAGGGACCCTAGTACCTTTGTGAAAATCCTTGGAGCAGTGGCTAATCCGAAAGGAAGCGCCACAAACTGGTAATGTTTGTCCAGGAATGCAAACCTTAGGAACCGATGATGTTCCTTGTGGATAGGAATATGTAGATACGCATCCTTTAAATCCACCGTGGTCATGAATTGACCTTCCTGGATGGAAGGAAGGATAGTTCGAATGGTTTCCATCTTGAACGATGGGACCTTGAGAAATTTGTTTAAGATCTTGAGATCTAAGATTGGTCTGAACGTTCCCTCTTTTTTGGGAACTATGAACAGATTGGAGTAGAACCTAATATTGGAAGCTTTAACCCTTAAAATAACGGAACCGGAGCCGTTTTAAGCTTTAACCCCTTTACAGTCCCTGGTATCTGCTTTGCTGAGACCCAACCAAACCCAAAGGGGAATACGATACCAATGACGCCTTCAGAAAGTCTTTTCTAAGTATCAGAGCTCCTCTCACATGCGACTGCATGCCATGCCTCTCAAAAACAAGTGCGCCACACCGGCGCGAAAATGAGACTCTGCTTATGCTTTGGGAAAGCCCCTAAGAAATAAGGTGTCTAATACAGTGCCTGCCGATATTATTATATCAAAATACCCAGATAAAATGATTCCTCAAGGCTAAATATGTGTTAATAATGAATCGATTTAGCCCAGAAAAGTCTACAGTCTAAATAAGCCCTTGTGAAGCCCTTATTTACGATCGTAATAAACATGGCTTACCGGATCCCATAGGGAAAATGACAGCTTCCAGCATTACATCGTCTTGTTAGAATGTGTCATACCTCAAGCAGCAAGAGACTGCACACTGTTCCCCCAACTGAAGTTAATTGCTCTCAACAGTCCTGTGTGGAACAGCCATGGATTTTAGTTACGGTTGCTAAAATCATTTTCCTCATACAAACAGAAATCTTCATCTCTTTTCTGTTTCTGAGTAAATAGTACATACCAGCACTATTTCAAAATAACAAACTCTTGATTGAATAATAGAAAACTACAGTTAAACACTAAAAAACTCTAAGCCATCTCCGTGGAGATGTTGCCTGTACAACGGCAAAGAGAATGACAGGGGTAGGCGGAGCCTAGGAGGGATCATGTGACCAGCTTTGCTGGGCTCTTTGCCATTTCCTGTTGGGGAAGAGAATATCCCACAAGTAAGGATGACGCCGTGGACCGGACACACCTATGTTGGAGAAAACTGCCCATGAACTGAGAAAAGTCAAGCGTGCAGCCGCCAAGATGCCACTTGCCACCAGTTTGGCCATATTTCAGAGCTGCAACATCACTGGAGTGCCCAAAAGCACAAGGTGTGCAATACTCAGAGACATGGCCAAGGTAAGAAAGGCTGAAAGACGACCACCACTGAACAAGACACACAAGCTGAAACGTCAAGACTGGGCCAAGAAATATCTCAAGACTGATTTTTCTAAGGTTTTATGGACTGATGAAATGAGAGTGAGTCTTGATGGGCCAGATGGATGGGCCCGTGGCTGGATTGGTAAAGGGTCAGAGAGCTCCAGTCCGACTCAGACGCCAGCAAGGTGGAGGTGGAGTACTGGTTTGGGCTGGTATCATCAAAGATGAGCTTGTGGGGCCTTTTCGGGTTGAGGATGGAGTCAAGCTCAACTCCCAGTCCAACTGCCAGTTTCTGGAAGACACCTTCTTCAAGCAGTGGTACAGGAAGAAGTCTGCATCCTTCAAGAAAAACATGATTTTCATGCAGGACAATGCTCCATCACACGCGTCCAACTACTCCACAGCGTGGCTGGCAAGAAAGGGTATAAAAGAAGAAAATCTAATGACATGGCCTCCTTGTTCACCTGATCTGAACCCCATTGAGAACCTGTGGTCCATCATCAAATGTGAGATTTACAAGGAGGGAAAACAGTACACCTCTCTGAACAGTGTTTGGGAAGCTGTGGTTGCTGCTGCACGCAATGTTGATGGTGAACAGATCAAAACACTGACAGAATCCATGGATGGCAGGCTTTTGAGTGTCCTTGCAAAGAAAGGTGGCTATATTGGTCACTGATTTGTTTTTGTTTTGTTTTTGAATGTCAGAAATGTATATTTGTGAATGTTGAGATGTTATATTGGTTTCACTGGTAAAAATAAATAATTGAAATGGGTATATATTTGTTTTTTTGTTAAGTTGCCTAATAATTGCACAGTAATGCACAGTAATAGTCACCTGCACACACAGATATCCCCCTAAAATAGCTATAACTAAAAACAAACTAAAAACTACTTCCAAAACTATTCAGCTTTGATATTAATGAGTTTTTTGGGTTCATTGAGAACATGGTTGTTGTTCAATAATAAAATTAATCCTCAAAAATACAACTTGCCTAATAATTCTGCACTCCCTGTACTTAAGCATCTTACTAAAACCTTGAGGGAAATGGTCTTGCATGATATTTGGCGCACATTTCACCCTACAGCCAGAAATTATACTTTCTATTCCCATCCACATGGGAAGTACACAAGAATTGATTATCTATTTACTGACTCAGCGGGGCTCTCTTTGATAGCCAGCAGCAGCATTGGACTGATCACATGGTTGGACCATGCGCCAGTGAAATGTTCTATTAGCTGGCCTGAAATACCGACTGCACCTTTTTTATGGAGATTGGATGACACCATGCTTGACAACCCTATACTTAATCAGGAGTTGCAGAATGGTATCGAAGAATATTTTAGGCTCAACTCAGATGGCTCGGTGTGCCATACCACGGTGTGGGAGGCACATAAATGTGTGATCCAAGGTATCCTGATCAGACATAAAGCGGCACAAAATCGTAAAAAGAGAGAACAATATGACACTCTCTTATCCAAAGTCTCAAAAGCGGAACAAGCACACAAAGATTCACCCAGGAGTGAAACTTTAAAGCAGGAACTAGCTGAGGCTAGGGCAGCACTTTTGCTACATTTACAAGCAGAGAATCAGGCTAAAGCTCTGAAACTCAGGCAACTGTTTTTTGAACAAGGAAACAAAGCCAGGAAACTACTGGCTCGTGCCATTGCACGACAGAGACTTAAAACATATGTCTATGAAATCGCTGACAAAAGCGGTAACATGCAAAAAGACGGGCAATCATTTGCAAATGTGTTTAGAGACTTTTATGAGGCTCTATATAATATTCGCCAGCCCAGTGGTCGGGAACCAAGAGGAGAGGTGATCCCTGTAGTGGAACAAGAGATAACAGACTATCTCGAAAGGGTTGACACCCCTACACTAACCAAAGAAGAGGTAGACCTATTGGAGAGGCCATTCACAGCGGAAGAGATATCGCTGGCAGTCAAAGACCTTCCTACGGGTAAGAGCCCGGGTTCGGATGGATTTGGCATAAAATATTATAAGTCATTTCTGCATGTGCTGACACCTCACTTGCTCAAAATGTTTAATCTTCTAACGGAGAACCCGGTCTTGCCCAGTACAATGCTTGAGGCATTCATCACTGTAATTCCCAAGCCTGGTAAGTCTGCTGAGATGGCCGAGAATTATAGGCCAAAATCTCTCCTCAACTCGGATGTCAAGGCTCTAGCAAAGCTTATCGCTAACCGGCTCAAATTTTTTGCCACGTTTGATATCTGTGGACCAGACTGGCTTTATCCCATCCACAGAGGCAAGGGATAATACCTTGCGGGTTATCCAGTTGATCTCACATGCCTGGGCGGAATCCGCACCGTTGGCATTAGTGTCAACGGATGCGGAGAAAGCCTTTGATCGGGTCAATTGGATGTTTATGAGGCACACACTTGGGAAATTTGGATTCGGACCGGGTTTTATTCAAAAAATCTTCTCCTTGTAATCATCGCCTTCGGCGAGAGTAAGGGTCAATGGTACTCTCTCTGAGCCATTGCAAATCACGAACGGCACCAGACAGGGGTGTCCCCTTTCACCGCTACTGTTTGCACTGGTGGTGGAGGTGCTGGCTTGCAAGATCCGTGCCAACCCAGCCATCCAGGGCATTAAAATAAGTCATACAGAACATAAATTGGCGATGTACGCAGATGACATTCTGCTGACATTGACCAATACGACTTCTCTCCAAGCTGCCATCTTTGAGTTCGAAGAATACGGGAGAGTGTCCGACTTCCTGCTTAACTTGGCCAAATCGGAGATCCTCAACATTACGGAACAACAGAGTGTCATTGATACATTGCAGATGCAGGGTCCTCTTCAGATAGCTCCAGGGCGCTTGAAGTACCTTGGCATCACGCTTGCACCGACGGTTAAAGAAATTACTGATATAAATTACAAAAGTATTAGGGACGACATTATCCGTGACACGAATGCATGGAAAAACAAAACCATATCTTGGATTGGACGTATACACGTCGCCAAGATGAACATTCTACCTAGAGTTTTGTACATCATGCAGGCGGTCCCACTTTTGATTGCATCACATATTATGCATCAGGTGCAAGTAGCAATTGAAACATATCTGGAGTGGGAACAAACCTAGAGTGAACAGGAGATCGCTGTATCTCCCAAGAGACAGGAGGAGGACTGGGAGTCCCCCACTTACGGCAAGGCCATAGGTCTGCAGCGCTTGGTGGAATGGTGTCACAACTCCTCCAGTAAAGCCTGGATAGGACTAGACAATGATATTTTGCAGAGGAGTAACGTGGGCTCACTGGCCTGGGTTGCATCCTCCAAGCGTCCTGGTAAGATAAAGCAATATCCCATGATGGGAGATGTTTTCAGGATATGGGATGAGCTTATAAAAGTAGAGAGCAAAATCTCAACAATGAAAGCTCCAGTCACACCGGTCTGAGATAACCCAGACAACGGTCTGGCTAACAGACCATACAGCCGAAGTTCACTTTATACACTAGCTGATGCAGCCATTTCCAACACAATTCATCAGGGGAAGGTCAGACCGCAGACAGAGCTGGTTGAGTGGGATGACTGGATGTTTGGATCATGGTTTCGGACTGCGCAATTCCATCATTATTATGACAGTATTAAAGACAAAGAGTCATTCTCCAGACAGAAAACTCCCTTCGAGGTGCTCTGCACCACAGAAGGAGCACAGACCCATCTAATATCGAGGCTTTATAAGATGCTGCTGGTTAGAGAAGAGGGCACCTTGCCTTCTTATGTGGATGCCTGGCATAAAGAACTTGGTAGTGATTTGAATACTGAGGAGTGGCTAAAAATTTTTGGTAAAGCAAAGAAAGCTTCGGTATCGGCTCGTCTGCAGGAGATGCATTATAAGTTTCTAAGTAGTTGGTATCTTACCCCCCAAAGG
The DNA here is from genome assembly GCF_027579735.1 of Bombina bombina. Classification (NCBI taxonomy): domain Eukaryota; kingdom Metazoa; phylum Chordata; class Amphibia; order Anura; family Bombinatoridae; genus Bombina; species Bombina bombina. The sequence goes on from NC_069502.1 coordinate 1,072,435,123, forward strand.
CTAAAAAAGATCTACCCTCACATGGGAGGGGGGTGCTGGAGAGACTGCGGAGAGGAGGGTAAAACCGTTCTGGGAGGGAGTGTTTGCAGAATGTAGCAAAATACTGACCATCATTATACCCCCAGACCCATATTATCTACTACTACATAAACTCCCTAAGATCTCTGAAGAGGCAAAGCAAAGATTGTTCGTACTTATGTTGAACTCTGCTAAGAGCCTGATCCAGAAATTCTGGAAATCAGCACAAGTCCCTGATGTGGGAGAGTGGAGAAGTGGGGTGAGAGATTTGCTGAACTTGGAAAGGTACCACTACTTCAAAGCGGGTAAACTGGTCACTCATGAATATATGTTACTGCTCTGGGAGGGTAAATCAATTTAGAAATAGAAACTTATGATAAGGAACCCGGAGTCATAAACAATCCATAAATGTAGTCGGTTCTTCCCTGGCCTTATTTAAAACCCCATCCATAACCAACACTTCCCCCTCTTCCTTCCCCTCCCCCTTTTTTTTTTTCTCTCTCTTCCTTTCTTTCTTCCTCCTTCTCTTCCCTCTGGGCACTTGTACTGCGCCTTCTGTTCTCTCTTTACTTTCAGATCCGCTATTTTAGTGGACATTTGGATAGGCTAGCTGTACTATCAGTCAACTCGTGTTCAATGAGTCAGGGAATATGAGTATTCTTACCTAAAGCAGAATTAGCTTGGTGCAGCTGGCCTGTCAAAAAAAAAGTAATTAGCATAGGATATAAGCAAATGTTACTAATTATAAATAATTACTTATCCTTTTTGTGTAATGAACATAGGAAACATACTTATCGGAGCTATTAGCAGTTGTATAAGGTTGGAAGCTCCAGACTTATGAGTATTACTTGCTGTATACAACTTGATCTATGTAATGTATATCTATATCTTGTAAAGCATGTTCATTCAATAAAGCTTTTATAAATAAAAAAAAAAAAAAGCAGGAATACGATGCATTGGAGCCAGCCCATTTTTAGTTGAGAGCCTAGGTTATGCTTATTGGTGGGTAAATGTTAGCCTCCAATAAGCAAGCCCTATCCATGGTGCTGAACCTAAAATGGGCTGGCTGCTAAGATTTACATTCCTGCTTTTAAAATAAAGATAGCAAGAGAACAAATAAAATGTGATCATAGGAGTAAATTAAAGTTGATTCAAATTTTATGCTCTATCTGAATCATGAAAGAAAACATTTGGGTTCAGTGCCCCTTTAAGAAGCATGTACCTCGGGACAGATCTGGACAGAGCCAACAGAAGAGCGATTCTCTCGACCGTCTAATACGATCTGTTGAGACACATCTGAATGATCACCGTTCCACTGCCTCAGCATGCACAGTTGTAAAGGTCTGAGACAGAACCTGGCAAAAGGAATGATGTCCATGCAGGACACCATGAGACCAATCACCTCCATACACTGAGCCACCGAGGGACTCAAGGAGGTCCGGAGGGCAAGACATGCCGAAGTTAGCTTGCAATGTCTCTGGTCTGTTACAAATATCCTCATGGAAATGGAGTCTATTATAGTACCCAGGAATTCCACCCCAGTACTTGGGATAAGAGAACTCTTTTCCAAGTTTAACTTCCATCCATGTGTTCAAAGAAGACTGAGACGAAAGGAAGGTGCTTGCACCAGAATATCGTCCAAGTATGGGGCTACTGCAATACCCTGAGTTCTGGCAATGGCTAGAAGAGCCCCCAGAACCTTCGTAAAGATTCTTGGAGCAGTAGCTAGGCCAAACGGAAGGGCAATGAACTGGAAGTGCTGGTCCAGGAATGCAAACCTCAGGAACTGAAGGTGTTCCCCGTGGATTGGAACATGAAGGTAAGCCTACTTCAAATCTATAGTGGTCATAAACTGGCCTTCCTGAATTAAAGGAAGGATGGACCTTATTGTCTCCATCTTGAAGAAAGGGACAATGAGAAATATGCTTAAGCACTTTAGGTCCAGAATTGGGCGAAAGTTCCCTCCTTCTTAGGGACCACAAAAAGGTTTGAATAAAATCCCAAACTTCTTTCTTCGATCGGCACCGGGACAACAACTCCTAAGGAGGATAGATTCCGAACACACCCTAGATAGGCATCCCTCTTTTCTGGTCTGGTAGACAGATTCGAGAGACGGAATCTGCCCCTTGGCGGATGAGATTTGAAGCCTATCTTGTATCCCTGAGATACCACCTCCAGGACCCACGGATCCTGTATATCCTTGAACCAGGCGTCTGAGAAAAGACAGTCTGCCCAGCCCCCTACACGATCCGATCCCGGATCGGGGGCTGCCCCTTCATGCCGATTTGTTTTCGGTGGGCTTCTTCTGTTTGGATTTATTCCAGGACTGAGCCGGCTTCCAAGAACTCTAGGGTTGCTCGGGCTTGTAAGATTGCTGTCGTTGGGATTTGTAGGAACGAAAATTAGAAGATTGTCGTTCTTTAGACTTGTTAATCTTATCTTGCGGTAGGAAGGCACCCTTGCCTCCGATAACCGTAGAAATAATGGAGTCCAGGCCTGGACCAAATAAAATCTTTCCCTTGAAGGGAAGAGAAAGGAGTCTGGACTTAGAAGTCATATTCGCAGACCAAGACTTCAACCAGTGCGCCCGGTGGGCTAGGATCACAAAGCTAGAGGCCTTTGCATTTAGGCAAATAATTTGTATGTTCGCATCACAGATAAAAGAATTAGCAATTCTCAGAGCTTTAATTCTGTCTGGAATATCCTCGAGGGGAGACTCCACCTCAATGAGTTCCGACAAAGTCGCACCAGTAGGTAGCCGCTCCTGCAACCGCGGCAACTGCAGTCGCCGGTTGAAACAAAAATCTGTATGTTGAAACATCTTTCTCAGAAAGGTTTCCATTTTCTTATCCATCGGCTCGCTGAACAAAGAACTATCCTGAAGAGGTATAGTAGTAAGTTTAGCAAGCGTAGAGATAGCACCATCCACCTTAGGAATGGAGCCCCACAAATCCAGTTGAGAGTCCGGGACTGGGAACAACTTTTAAAAAGTAGACGAGGGGGAAAAGGAAGAACCAATTCTTTACCATTCATTCTTAATAATGTTCGCCATCTTAACTGGCATGTCTCCCTTCTTAGACTTTATAACTTTGTTAAGGCATGTAGAACATAATTGAGTGGGCTGGAAAACCATGGTCTCTTCACAATATAAACAGGTATGATTTAGTACAGAAGGAGTACCTTCTAACATGTCAGAGTCCTCCATAGCTCAGGTTATACCCACAGAAGAACACAAATAAAGATGTTTTTTATTATAGAAAACTGCACCTTTATACTCTCAATGGCTGGGACACTCACCACCTCCTAGACCCAGACAGTTAACAGAGGGAAAGGTTCAAGTCTCAGCTGGAATGGAGGAAATGAACATAGACCACACCCGGTCACATGGAGTGCAAGACAAAAGTGAAACTTAAAAGTGAAACCTGTTTGTCCCAGCCAAAAACACCAGTCTATCAGCCCAGGAAAAAAAAAAATCACACAAAGCAGCACGTAAATAATTAATACACTGATTTATTAACCCCAACTGTTCAATAAACTTCAGAGGATATTAACCCTGGATCCTACCGTGGTATAAAGGAGCCACACTGTGACCCTGTTATAGCGTTTTATGTGTAAAAATTGAAACAATCTTACCTCCAGGATCCATGCTGTGGAACAGAGCACATCATCTCAAGTGTCAGAGTCTTATAGCAGCACTCCTGGATGAACTTGAGTGAGAGAAAGCAGGCAGTGAAACTCGTCAACACTGATTGCTTAGGAGCTGTTAGCAGTAGTCTGGATGGTTTTGCAGAAAAACTTTCCCCGCATCTCCAGACTCTAACTTTCATCAATACTCTGAGAGGTTGACATGACTACTTAAAACTCCAGTCCTTTCTCGAAGGGCAGATACCCTTTTTTAGGACTCGCCGAATCTTCTGACACTTCTCTGCCACCTCCTAACATGACGAAAGGCAAAGAATGACTGGGGTAATGAGGAAGTGGGAGGGATATTTAAGCCTTTGGCTGGGGTGTCTTTGCCTCCTCCTGGTGGCCAGATATTGTATTTCCTAACCATAAGGAATGAAGTCGTGGACTCTCCCTATCTTAGGAAGAAAAGTGATTTTAATGATTTATTTTATATGCTATGATTACCTTTCTGAAGCATTTTGTATTGCTAATTTTGATCTGTACCCCAATAGCTCTCTCTCTCTCTCTCTCTCTCTCTCTCTCTCTCTCTCTCTCTCTCTCTCTCTCTCTCTCTCTCTCTATATATATATATATATATATATATATATATATATATATATATATATATACACACACACACACACACACACATATCTCATGCTAGTCCTTATAATATCTGCACATTTACTCTGACTAATATGGCATTTTATACGTATTATGAATTATGAACAATCCTAGTCTTAATTACTACGAGGATTTCAATCTCAGTGTTATTTTACGGAACAAGCTTTCTTGTTTTCATTACCATTATATTATGATACATTTAGTGACCGCTTTAGGTTCTAATATCTGTCACTGGATGCGTCCTTACTAATAATATCTCTTTTGTAAATATTATGGGAATAATGAAGTGGACTAGCATGGAACGTAAATTCTTGCAAATTAGATTTATATTGGTCATTGCCATTATATGAGGATGATACATTTAGTGACCGCTTTTAGGCTTTAGTATCTGTCACTGATGCTTCCTTACTAACAAAATCTCTTTTGAAATTATAATGGGAATAATGAATTTGATTAGCATGGAATGTAAATGCTAACAAATTAGATGTATATTTGTCTTCTAAGAGATTTCATCTTCATTTACTTATTGACAGATATCTCCATCGACTATTATGGTTTTAAAAGTGACGTTAAGTCACTGGATATGATGAATGTTGATGGATCGGTACATTCATCTTAGTGTGTTTTGCGGACTTAATTTTGAGTATTTATTGTTAACAAGGAAATTCTGATGTCACAAATTCCCTTCTTACCAGGTACACATCATCCGCTCATTATGGAATAATCTTCTTTACCACATCGAGTAATACTACTATTATGGGTCTGGTATTCACTTTGAATCTTATTAGATCTCTATATTTCGCTTGGGTATTATGGATCAAACCCAGGGGGTATTATTATTATGATTTTTGTTATCATGGAGATTATTACGTCATGATGCCATGTGTCTACTGACCAGCCAATGGTTTATTCCCATCTTACCTAATATTCACCTCTCGGTCATTATGAGTTAACCCATTCTAGCACATTAAACTTTACTTATGTTAACTTGTATCTATTTATAATTTATTTATTTATAAAATATTTTACCAGGAAGGATACGTTGAGATTTCTCTCGTTTTCAAGTATGTCCTGGGTCCACAAAACATTGCATTGATACAATAGGGTACAATAAAATACAAAAATAATAATACACAATATATACTTAATAAGCTAGAAAGCTTCACACTGTGTAGACATGACTTGCTGCAGTATGGAAACTGGTTAGTGTTAGGACCAGTCTACTATGGGACACCTTGTAAGTGGTGACTGGCTTAGCAGAATATGATCATATTGTGTGACTAAGATCCCATTTCATTTAAAGGCATTTTTTACAGCAAAAAATTTTTTTGCAGCATAAATATAAGTCAATATTATTGCAAGATGTTAATCCCAATTTTATTTGAACTATGTAAGTATATTTAGCAGATAGAAGTATATTTGTTTTTGCAGCTCAAATATAAGCCAATATTATTGCAAGATGTTTATCCCAATCTTATGAGAAGCTATGTAGGTATATTTGGCAGACAGAAGCATATACAAATATGCCATGAAAGAGTGGACTTAAGTGGTTGGATGTGCACCAATACTTTTTGTTGTTTAATAATACAAAATATATGCAAAAAAATTAATATAGAACAGGTAGGAAATATATAATAAATAAACCATGACAGGTGCATTCTGTTTTGATATATGTATAGAGGGATCTCTTAAAGGATAAAAGGCTTGGGGAAGGTATGGCCTTAATGTGGAATTCAGAGTCATACTATGTGATCTTTATACATTGATTGTTATTCGTAGCTACGTTTTGGAAATCGTTATATTAACTATGAATATTTATCCGTTGCCAGGGTTTCCGTAATGGCATGACATCACGTGACCAGTCATTATCAAAGAACCTTCTTGTGTTCTGTGATAGGTTGTTAAGGAGGCGTGTTACATTACGTCCCTTTGATTGTCCAGTTACCAGTATTTCTAGACGTAGTGTACTACGGCTCAGGTTAGCCTTTGACAAAGCCGTATAGGCGAAATGCGCATCAGGTGCGTTCATCTCTGATTACCTTCAGCCTCTTGTGATTAGGAGATTTATTTGATAGTTTAATCTGCTTATTTGCCTCTGTGACCACCCTGGTAATACCGACTCTCACAAGTCAACACCTTAGCTAGTGTCATTAGTGTGAGGATTCTCCTCTAGCTTTAGTTAAATATTTTTGGTGTTACTTGTCACCTGGCTATCAGGACTACTTGCTTTTGTGTTCGTTTAAATAGATTTGATATGTGAATTTCACTTTTCTCATTGATTCTCCAGGCTGTTGGGATTCATTACCTTAGGGTATTTTAATCTAAGCCTTCTTGCATGTACATGTACATTATTCTTATTTTTATATAATATAATTAAATGTTAAGTTTTATGGATAGGTATTACCCTTTCCTCTTCCTATTGATTGATTTACTGTATGAGTGCTCTGTAGGTGTCACTGCTTTACTCTTTTTTTCTATATCATACTTTGGCATAGAGCACCCCTCACACTTTGAGGATAGTTTGTTGGGGATATTTTGCCCTTATTATTGTACTTTTTGGTGAGGTATATAGTGATATAGTCTTTGGTTCCCTATTTTTCCCCACTTCCATTGATAACTTCAGAGTTGCCATAACAACACTTAATTTGCAGAATGGAAACTTGCTTTTGATTATTTGTGGGCATGTTGCTTTGGTCTCTCCAATTTTTACTTACTTATAGACCTCTAGTCAAAACTGAAAGTGTAAATTTAAAGTACCACTAAACACATAAGAATAGCATAAGCAATAAACATAATACAGAGAAAATGAGTTAACATTTAATAAATCACATGCATTAATTGTAGATAATTTATAAACATGCAATATTAACATTACCTCCTCAATTATATCTATCTCAGGATCATCATCATCACTGCTATTGCTAGTTGAGTCTTCATTAGATCCGCTGTCTTCCTCTTCCAAAGCTTTAAGATCTTCTGTGTCAATAATACCAAGAAATTCATTTTCATCAACATCTTGTATAGCTCCTAGTTCATCATCTGATGAGGTATCACCTGGTCCATCCACTTGGATTATCTCAACATTGTTGGGAATCAATTGCTTCCCTAACATAGGCACCTAAGAAGCAGAATTATGTTATTGTCGCTATGGAAAAAAATAGTAAAAGCTTAATAGATTATATAAAACTTAACTATCCTTCCAGACTAACAATCCTTAAACCAGTGGAGGCAAATCTTTTTGAGTCCACTCAAGTGGGGCATCAAAGAAAAAGGGCACATGTACTAAAGGACGGATGGTCAGACAATGTCCCCAACTTAAAAAAACTGTCAGCCTGTCTTTGCAGCAAGTATGCAGCAGACACTGAATGTTCGCTGTCAATCACCCGAACAAGTAATTCGACCACCGCTTTGTAACTTGTATTATATCCCCATGTGATGATTCCCCTGTTAAAGGGACATGAAATCCAATATTTTTATTTTATTATTCGGGTAGAGAACACAGCTTTAAACAAACTTTCCAATTTACCTTTGTAATCAAATTTGCCTTATTATCCTTTGTTGAAGGAGCAGAAATACTAGCTCCCACTAGTGCATTGTTTCTCCTGAACATACCTAGGAATACTTTTAAGCAAAGGATACCACGAAAACGAAGCAACTTAGACCATAGAGATAAACTGGAGAGTTGTTAAAAATAAAATGCTCTAGCATCGGAACTAAGGTTGTGTTGAAAGATTAATATATGACAATGTGCCCAACTGCGTTGGTGCTTGATTCTTTTGTTCTTTTGATATCTGATGTAACTATGGTTCTTCATGTGTGATACTCTCAATAAAAAGAATTTTAAAAAAATAAATAAAAAATAAAATGCTCTAATTCCAGAAAGAAAAAAATATGTTTCATATCCGTTTAAGTGCTGCCTGAATCCCATGGTCTCTTTAGGACCCATTATACAGATGGCCCTTTAGGGCAGGGTGATGAATCGAAGGTAAGAAAATATATTAAAATAAGAGGTGAACAAATCCTACTGTTATTTATCAAGTATTTTTTGCTTTTATTTTAAATGTATAACTTCAGAGCTGCTATAACACCTAATTTGCAGTAATGGCAACTTGCTTTTGATTATTTGCAGGCATGTTGCTTTGGTCTCTTCAGTACCACTTATAGACCTCCAGACAAAACTGAAAGTGTAAATTTAAAGTACCACTAAACACATCAGAATAGCATAATCAATACATATAATACAAATAAAATGCATAGGCACTTTGTTAAAATTTCATATGAGTAGTAGGATATATTTATTTGTATTTTTTAACAAACTTCAGTTAGTTGCATTTTACTTCCTAATGCATCATGGAGCAGCTATCAGCGACTCACAAAACGAATATACGTATATCATTTAGATAACGGAAGTGAATTGGAAAGTTGCTTAAAACGGTGTGCTCTATCTAAATTATGAAAGTTTAACTTTGACTTTATTGATCCTTTAAATATAAATTACAAAAGTAATCACAGCAAGGAACATAAGTTTGAAGTTCAATGTTTTAATTGTTTATTAGTTTGTTCACGTTTAAAAAATAAAATTGTAAAATATCCACACTAGATTGTTGTAGGCTGTAACGGAACTTCTTCACCCAAGAGAAGGACTTTTTGAAACCATATCCAAGGACATTTCTAAGAACTTTTTCATTAGATATCATCCGCCTATCTGAAGGATAAGTCATTTCAATGCTAATCCTATATGTGAAAAATAAGACTTTCTGATCATGTGCTTTATATGGATAGTTGTACTGTAACAGTTATGATGCTATGATGTTAATAAAAATCCTTTCAACTAAATCACAAGCTCTTACTCTTATAGTGCTCCAGACACATGCACGCTCTTGAGCTTACATCCTTGCTTCTCGACAAAAGATAAGAGAAAAAAAATATATATTCTTAACAGATAAATTCCTTGCTTTCTTGGTGGTGAGAGTCCATGAAAATCCTTACTTGTGGGAATTTATCTCCTGGCCACCAGGAGGAGGCAAAGACCCCACACCAGAGCTTTTATGTATTCCTCCTACTTCCCATTTCCTCTCGGTAGTACGTATAGCAAATGATAGGAGGAAGAAGTAAGAAAGATAGTAAAAAGAGTAAAGAGAACTGCCGTTAACTAGGAAATGGGTGGGTTCGTGGACTCTCACCACCAAGAAAGAAAGGAATTTATCAGGTAAAAATAAAAAATTATGTTTTCTTTTTTAAGATGGTGAGGGTTATGAAAAAAGGAAAGGCAGGCACCTATTTACCAGGATCTTCCACATCAAATTTTTAAAAATTTCTTACGCTGAAGAAAACACATCAACTTGATAAAATTGCAGTCTTGTAATTTATTCTACTAAAGACACATCTTTAAAAGCCCAAGATTTAGGAACAGAACGAGTTGAATGAGCTGTAATTCGTGAAGGCGGTGATTGTTACGCCTCCAAGTAAACCCTGTGAATCAAGCCCTTTAGTATTTAACTAAAGAAACAGAAGTAGCCTTCCAACCCTATAGTTACCTAAGAATAGGACAAACAAGCTAGAAGACCGACGTAAATCCTTAAAGGGACACTGAACCCAAATTTTTTCTTTTGTGATTCATATAGAGCAAGCAATTTTAAGTAACTTTCTAATTTACTCCTATTAATTTTTCTTCGTTCTCTTGCTTTCTTTATTTGAAAAAGAAGACATCTAAGCTAAGGAGACAGCCAATTTGTGGTTCAGAACCATGGACAGCACTGTTTATTGGTGCTGTCCAATCAGCAAGGAGAACCCAGGTTGTTCACCAAAAATGGGCCGGCATCTAAATTTAAATTCCTGCTTTTCAAATAAAAATACCAAGTGAATAAAGAAAATTTGACAATAGGAGTAAATTAGAAAGATGCTTAAAATTGCATGCTCTATCTGAATCATGAAAGAAAAAATTTGGGTACAGTGTCCCTTTAATATCCTGCAAATAGTTTTTCAGTGCCCTAACTGCATCCATAATAAGCAGTTATGTCCCAATCTGGGATCTTCAGAGGAGAGATAAGTATATTACCCAATCTCCTGACTAATGTTCTCTTGAGAAACCCCTTAAGCAGAAACTAGAGAGGTTCATAAGACAGCCTTGTCCTGATAAAAAAAAAAAAATATATATATGGTGGGTCACAAGAGAGCTGACAATTCAGACACTCTCGTGGATGAGGAAACAGCAAACAAAAATACAACTTTACAGGCTAACAGTTGAATATCTATTTTATGTACTGGTTCAAAAGACCTTAGAAATGGACTCAAACTCCATGAAGGAGAAATAGGTTTGATTATTAAGGTCTTCAGGAATTTCAAGAAGACAAGCAAGTTTTCTATGCAATAAGACTTAAAGAGCTGAGATATTACCCTTTAGATTACTGGCCAATAAGCCCTTGTCTAAGCCATCCTGAAGGAATTGTAAAATTTGAGGAATTCTAGTAATATCCCTGATCTGTAAACCAAGAGAGATACACCTTCAACAATAGTGGTAAATTTTCCTAGCGACAGGCATATGAGACTGAATCAAGGTCTCAATGATAGAGTCAGGAAAAACCTCTATGAGAAGGAACTATGTATTCAAACTCCAAGCATTCAAACTTAGAGGCTAGAGATTTTGACAAATGAATGGACTTTGAGGAAGTACATTTAGCAACTGAGGAATGCGCACTGGACATCTGGACTAGATCTGCGTCCCACATCCTCCGAAACCAAGGAGGAGCTATTAATATTGCAGAAATGTGTTCCTGCTTGATCTGAGCAGTTACCCTTGGCAGATGTCCTATTGGAGGAAAAATAAAAAAACTAGCTGATATGACTATGTAACTGCTAGTGCATCTATAATAAAAAATGGGGGTAGGAATAAAGCGCTAAAAGAAGCAAAGATACCAGGAGGATGATACCATATGTATATAAAAAACTATTTATTGGCCCATATTTATCAAGCTCCGAATGGAGCTTGAAGGGCTGTGTTTCTGACGAGTCTTCAGACTATCTTTTGGTCTAAAGAATTAAAGAGCACTATTCACACAAACTTCACTCTTTTTATGCACCCAAAATGAATCTCTATATCTTTTGATTTTCATTTTCTAATTTTTTAAATTAATAAGAAAACTAAAATTTGGTCTTTTTTTGAACAGTCTGGTAAATAATGCCAATATTATCTGTATTATGTATATAAGGAAGATCTTATTTGTTAGATAAGGATTAGAGGAAATAATCATACCACTCAACCTTAAGAAATCCATTTTGCACTAAAACACACAAATCTAACTTAAATTGAAATTAACAAAGGACTATACAATATACCAATCAACCTTAAGAAATGGAGTTTGCATCAGAACATACAAAACCACCTTAAATTGTGATCAATAGAGGACCAATGAAAACAAAAGGAGGGCTATTTAAAAAGGCCAGGCAAAACAGAATATCATAAGTCTTGATAAAGCCCATGAAGTGGTGAAATGCGTTGACTTGGGGAACCTTAAACTGAACAACTGAACAGCTGGGAAATTTACCCTAATTCTAGAGGGTGAGAGGATAAGAAAACTTGTCTTGTGACGGCCGTTGCTACTTTGTATCCAGCGTCTACAAACTCTCGGCAGTCAGGTGACGTCACAGACGTCGGATACACAGACACTGATTGAGCAACATTGTTTGTTACATAACAGACGGACATCAATACTCGGGAGAGCCTGACAGTGAAATCCAGGCATTACAGATATACCATCTTTCGCTATCAGTGTGGAGCCGAATCTAAAAAGGAGGTCTGTACAAAGGAGCTGAGACCCATAAGACTAGTAAGATTGTTGCAATAACACAGCCGGTAACAGCTTTCTATACACCTCCAAAATGCTGACATACTATACCAGGGATAAATACTATCTATATTGTTTAAACAAACAAGCCTTAACTCCTTATGTTCCTTGGGGCCCTCGGAAAAATCTAGGAATAAATAGAACTGCCATACTAATACAAAAATACCTCTAGCAACAAAAAGAACTGCTACTTATACAGGAATTATTGAACCTGTGACAAAAGGCATCTTGAAGAATAACTATTTACGGATAATTGTGTGGTGCATATTAGAGTTTGAATTTGTTCAGAAGCAAGACTTTTACCTTTACATTTTATTTATATTTTTATGGTCTATTAAAAACTAATTGTTTTTTTGCTGTTTTTAATGTGCAAGCTTAAATATAATGAGTATCTAGGTGAGAGTTGATGATAGAAGAAAGTTAAATTGAATTTTGTGCACATATAATCATACTCATACAGTTGAAGCTTTGATAAATATTTTGGATATATATATATACATATATAAAAATAAGATATATATATATATATATATATATATATATATTTTGTGATGAGTTGATTATCTCTAAGGCAATACATCTTTAATTGTTACTACAAATATTTGTATCATATATGCTCCTCTAGAAGTAACCCTTTGGAGTCAAATTGTTTTTTATATACATATGGTATCATCCTCCTGGTATCTGCTTCTTTTAGCGCTTTATTCCTACCCACATTTTTTATTGAATAAGTCTGTATCTATCTGGGAAGAGAAAGATTGTTATAGAGCTTAAAAGATACCTAATTGAATTGCTATAGCTAAAATTTTGGTAAACTGCTAGTGCATCTACCAATGGTACTTGGTGATGTCAAAATTCTGGCTCGTATCGGAGGAATTTGTATTCAGGAGAGACACCATTAAGTCTATCTCTTGACAACCCCAGCGATGCACCAGCTGGTTGAAAATATTCTAATGGACCATTCCCCGAAATGACAACTAAGAGATAGTCCTTTCCCAATTGTTAAGCACAGAAGTGTGAATTGCTGATATGGAACACTGATGGGCTTCTGCCAATTCAGGATATGTAAAACCTTTTTCATTAATAGAAAACTGCGGGTACCACTATGATGATTAATACAAGCTAAAGAAAAAGAACCAATTTGAAAACTGAAGCACAGAAATGTGAATTGCTGATATGGAACACTGATGGGCTTCTGCCAATTCAGGATATGTAAAACCTTTTTTATTGCTAGAAAACTGTGGGTACCACTATGATGATTAATACAAGCTAAAGAAAAAGAACCAATTTGAAAACTGAAGAGGCCCAAGCCATTTATTGATAGCCCTGCCTCATGAGGCAACCAAACTCCCTGAGATCATTGAGGGGCCCAGACTGCACCCCAGCCTGACAAACTGACATCCATGGAAATTATTTAGATGTCCTCCAAGAAAAGATTGCCTGACCATCTGGTCCAACTGATCTAACAGGTTGGAAGCATGCACAGCTTTAGAGGACATAGACAAAATCATGCAAAAACAGAATTTATGTTTACCTGATAAATTTCTTTCTCCAACGGTGTGTCCGGTCCACGGCGTCATCCTTACTTGTGGGATATTCTCTTCCCCAACAGGAAATGGCAAAGAGCCCAGCAAAGCTGGTCACATGATCCCTCCTAGGCTCCGCCTACCCCAGTCATTCGACCGACGTTAAGGAGGAATAATAGCATAGGAGAAACCATATGGTACCGTGGTGACTGTAGTTAAAGAAAATAAATTATCAGACCTGATTAAAAAACCAGGGCGGGCCGTGGACCGGACACACCGTTGGAGAAAGAAATTTATCAGGTAAACATAAATTCTGTTTTCTCCAACATAGGTGTGTCCGGTCCACGGCGTCATCCTTACTTGTGGGAACCAATACCAAAGCTTTAGGACACGGATGAAGGGAGGGAGCAAATCAGGTCACCTAAATGGAAGGCACCACGGCTTGCAAAACCTTTCTCCCAAAAATAGCCTCAGAAGAAGCAAAAGTATCAAACTTGTAAAATTTGGTAAAAGTGTGCAGTGAAGACCAAGTCGCTGCCCTACATATCTGATCAACAGAAGCCTCGTTCTTGAAGGCCCATGTGGAAGCCACAGCCCTAGTGGAATGAGCTGTGATTCTTTCGGGAGGCTGCCGTCCGGCAGTCTCGTAAGCCAATCTGATGATGCTTTTAATCCAAAAAGAGAGAGAGGTAGAAGTTGCTTTTTGACCTCTCCTTTTACCTGAATAAACAACAAACAAGGAAGATGTTTGTCTAAAATCCTTTGTAGCATCTAAATAGAATTTTAGAGCGCGAACAACATCCAAATTGTGCAACAAGCGTTCCTTCTTTGAAACTGGTTTCGGACACAGAGAAGGTACGATAATCTCCTGGTTAATGTTTTTGTTAGAAACAACTTTTGGAAGAAAACCAGGTTTAGTACGTAAAACCACCTTATCTGCATGGAACACCAGATAAGGAGGAGAACACTGCAGAGCAGATAATTCTGAAACTCTTCTAGCAGAAGAAATTGCAACTAAAAACAAAACTTTCCAAGATAATAACTTAATATCAACGGAATGTAAGGGTTCAAACGGAACCCCCTGAAGAACTGAAAGAACTAAATTGAGACTCCAAGGAGGAGTCAAAGGTTTGTAAACAGGCTTGATTCTAACCAGAGCCTGAACAAAGGCTTGAACATCTGGCACAGCTGCCAGTTTTTGTGAAGTAACACCGACAAGGCAGAAATCTGTCCCTTCAGGGAACTTGCCGATAATCCTTTTTCCAATCCTTCTTGAAGGAAGGATAGAATCCTAGGAATCTTAACCTTGTCCCAAGGGAATCCTTTAGATTCACACCAACAGATATATTTTTTCCAAATTTTGTGGTAAATCTTTCTAGTTACAGGCTTTCTGGCCTGAACAAGAGTATCGATAACAGAATCTGAGAAACCTCGCTTCGATAAAATCAAGCGTTCAATCTCCAAGCAGTCAGCTGGAGTGAAACCAGATTCGGATGTTCGAACGGACCCTGAACAAGAAGGTCTCGTCTCAAAGGTAGCTTCCAAGGTGGAAGCCGATGACATATTCACCAGATCTGCATACCAAGTCCTGCGTGGCCTACGCAGGAGCTATCAAGATCACCGACGCCCTCTCCTGATTGATCCTGGCTACCAGCCTGGGGATGAGAGGAAACGGCGGGAATACATAAGCTAGTTTGAAGGTCCAAGGTGCTACTAGTGCATCCACTAGAGTCGCCTTGGGATCCCTGGATCTGGACCCGTAGCAAGGAACCTTTGAAGTTCTGACGAGAGGCCATCAGATCCATGTCTGGAATGCCCCATAGTTGAGTGACTTGGGCAAAGATTTCCGGATGGAGTTCCCACCCCCCCGGATGCAATGTCTGACGACTCAGAAAATCCGCTTCCCAATTTTCCACTCCCTGGGATGTGGATAGCAGACAGGTGGCAGGAGTGAGACTCCGCCCATAGAATGAATCTTGGTCACTTCTTCCATCGCCTAGGGAACTCCTTGTTCCCCCCTGATGGTTGATGTACGCAACAGTCGTCATGTTGTCTGATTGAAACCGTATGAACTTGGTCCTCGCTAGCTGAGGCCAAGCCTTGAGAGCATTGAATATCGCTCTCAGTTCCAGAATATTTATCGGTAGAAGAGATTCTTCCCGAGACCAAAGACCCTGAGCTTTCAGGGATCCCCAGACCGCGCCCCAGCCCATCAGACTGGCGTCGGTCGTGACAATGACCCACTCTGGTCTGCGGAATGTCATCCCTCGTGACAGGTTGTCCAGGGACAGCCACCAACGGAGTGAGTCTCTGGTCCTCTGGTTTACTTGTATCTTTGGAGACAAGTCTGTATAGTCCCCATTCCACTGACTGAGCATGCACAGTTGTAATGGTCTTAGATGAATGCGCGCAAAAGGAACTATGTCCATTGCCGCTACCATCAACCCGATCACTTCCATGCACTGAGCTACGGAAGGAAGAGGAACGGAATGAAGAATTCGACAAGAGTCCAGAAGTTTTGTCTTTCTGGCCTCTGTTAGAAAAATCCTCATTTCTGAGGAGTCTATAATTGTTCCCAAGAAGGGAACCCTTGTTGACGGGGATAGAGAACTCTTTTCCACGTTCACTTTCCAGCCGTGAGATCTGAGAAAGGCCAGGACGATGTCCGTGTGAGCCTTTGCTCGAGGGAAGGGACGACGCTTGAATCAGAATGTCGTCCAGGTAAGGTACTACTGCAATGCCCCTTGGTCTTAGCACCGCTAGAAGGGACCCTAGTACCTTTGTGAAAATCCTTGGAGCAGTGGCTAATCCGAAAGGAAGCGCCACGAACTGGTAATGTTTGTCCAGGAATGCAAACCTTAGGAACCGATGATGTTCCTTGTGGATAGGAATATGTAGATACGCATCCTTTAAATCCACCGTGGTCATGAATTGACCTTCCTGGATGGAAGGAAGGATAGTTCGAATGGTTTCCATCTTGAACGATGGGACCTTGAGAAATTTGTTTAAGATCTTGAGATCTAGGATTGGTCTGAACGTTCCCTCTTTTTTGGGAACTATGAACAGATTGGAGTAGAACCCCATCCCTTGTTCTCTCAATGGAACAGGATGAATCACTCCCATTTTTAACAGGTCTTCTACACAATGTAAGAACGCCTGTCTTTTTATGTGGTCTGAAGACAACTGAGACCTGTGGAACCTCCCCCTTGGGGGAAGTCCCTTGAATTCCAGAAGATAACCCTGGGAGACTATTTCTAGCGCCCAAGGATCCAGAACATCTCTTGCCCAAGCCTGAGCGAAGAGAGAGAGTCTGCCCCCCACCAGATCCGGTCCCGGATCGGGGGCCAATATTTCATGCTGTCTTGGTAGCAGTGGCAGGTTTCTTGGCCTGCTTTCCCTTGTTCCAGCCTTGCATTGGTCTCCAAGCTGGCTTGGCCTGAGAAGTATTACCCTCTTGCTTAGAGGACGTAGCACCTTGGGCTGGTCCGTTTTTACGAAAGGGACGAAAATTAGGTCTATTTTTTGCCTTGAAAGGCCGATCCTGAGGAAGGGCGTGGCCCTTGCCCCCAGTGATATCAGAGATAAACTCTTTCAAGTCAGGGCCAAACAGTGTTTTCCCCTTGAAAGGAATGTCAAACAATTTGTTCTTGGAAGACGCATCCGCTGACCAAGATTTTAACCAAAGCGCTCTGCGCGCCACAATAGCAAACCCAGAATTTTTCGCCGCTAACCTAGCCAATTGCAAGGTGGCGTCTAGGGTGAAAGAATTAGCCAATTTAAGAGCACGAATTCTGTCCATAATCTCCTCATAAGAAGAAGAATTACTAATAATCGCCTTTTCTAGCTCATCGCACCAGAAACACGCGGCTGTAGTGACAGGGACAATGCATGCAATTGGTTGTAGAAGGTAACCTTGCTGAACAAACATCTTTTTTAGCAAACCTTCTAATTTTTTATCCATAGGATCTTGGAAAGCACAGCTATCTTCTATGGGTATAGTGGTGCGCTTGTTTAGAGTAGAAACCGCCCCCTCGACCTTGGGGACTGACTGCCATAAGTCCTTTCTGGGGTCGACCATAGGAAACAATTTTTTAAATATGGGGGGAGGGACGAAAGGAATACCGGGCCTTTCCCATTCTTTATTAACAATGTCCGCCACCCGCTTGGGTATAGGAAAAGCTTCTGGGAGCCCCGGCACCTCTAGGAACTTGTCCATTTTACATAGTTTCTCTGGGATGACCAAATTTTCACAAACATCCAGAGTGGATAATACCTCCTTAAGCAAAATGCGGAGATGTTCCAATTTAAATTTAAAAGTAATCACATCAGATTCAGCCTGCTGAGAAATGTTCCCTAAATCAGTAATTTCTCCCTCAGACAAAACCTCCCTGGCCCCCTCAGATTGGGTTAGGGGCCCTTCAGAGATATTAATATCAGCGTCGTCATGCTCTTCAGTAACTAAAACAGAGCATCCACGCTTACGCTGACAAGGGTTCATTTTGGCTAAAATGTTTTTGACAGAATTATCCATTACAGCCGTTAATTGTTGCATAGTAAGGAGTATTGGCGCGCTAGATGTACTAGGGGCCTCCTGAGTGGGCAAGACTCGTGTAGACGAAGGAGGGAATGATGCAGTACCATGCTTACTCCCCTCACTTGAGGAATCATCTTGGGCATCATTGTCATTATCACATAAATCACATTTATTTAAATGAATAGGAATTCTGGCTTCCCCACATTCAGAACACAGTCTATCTGGTAGTTCAGACATGTTAAACAGGCATAAACTTGATAAGAAAGTACAAAAAACGTTTTGAAATAAAACCGTTACTGTCACTTTAAATTTTAAACTGAACACACTTTATTACTGCAATTGCGAAAAAACATGAAGGAATTGTTCAAAATTCACCAAACTTTCACCACAGTGTCTTAAAGCCTTGAAAATATTGCACACCAATTTTGGAAGCTTTAACCCTTAAAATAACGGAACCGGAGCCGTTTTAAGCTTTAACCCCTTTACAGTCCCTGGTATCTGCTTTGCTGAGACCCAACCAAACCCAAAGGGGAATACGATACCAAATGACGCCTTCAGAAGTCCTTTATAAGTATCAGAGCTCCTCTCACATGCGACTGCATGCCATGCCTCTCAAAAACAAGTGCGCAACACCGGCGCGAAAATGAGACTCTGCCTATGCTTTGGGAAAGCCCCTAAAGAATAAGGTGTCTAAAACAGTGCCTGCCGATATTATTATATCAAAATACCCAGAATAAATGATTCCTCAAGGCTAAATAAGTGTTAATATCAATCGATTTAGCCCAAAAAAGGTCTACAGTCTAAATAAGCCCTTGTGAAGCCCTTATTTACAATCGTAATAAACATGGCTTACCGGATCCCATAGGGAAAATGACAGCTTCCAGCATTACATCGTCTTGTTAGAATGTGTCATACCTCAAGCAGCAAAGGACTGCAAACTGTTCCCCCAACTGAAGTTAATTGCTCTCAACAGTCCTGTGTGGAACAGCCATGG
The DNA here is from genome assembly GCF_027579735.1 of Bombina bombina. Taxonomy (NCBI): domain Eukaryota; kingdom Metazoa; phylum Chordata; class Amphibia; order Anura; family Bombinatoridae; genus Bombina; species Bombina bombina. The sequence goes on from NC_069502.1 coordinate 1,072,454,329, forward strand.
ATTTTAGTTACGGTTGCTAAAATCATTTTCCTCATACAAACAGAATTCTTCATCTCTTTTCTGTTTCTGAGTAAATAGTACGTACCAGCACTATTTGAAAATAACAAACTCTTGATTGAATAATGAAAAACTACAGTTAAACACTAAAAAACTCTAAGCCATCTCCGTGGAGATGTTGCCTGTACAACGGCAAAGAGAATGACTGGGGTAGGCGGAGCCTAGGAGGGATCATGTGACCAGCTTTGCTGGGCTCTTTGCCATTTCCTGTTGGGGAAGAGAATATCCCACAAGTAAGGATGACGCCGTGGACCGGACACACCTATGTTGGAGAAAAGTATTGCATCTGATGCTCCTACAATCAGAACCACAACCTCCATACACTGGGCTAAAGTATCCTGAGATAGGTACTGAAACTTTTGGCAAGTCGATTGTTGATTTAGCTAGCGTTCGTCTGTGAGAAACAGCCTCATGTAGACCAAATCTGTGTATTAACCCTATAAGATGTACTCTTGTATCCAGGGTCAAGGAACTAGGACAGATTCACCTATGGTGTAAGTAAGCATCCTTGAAGCATACCATTGTCAAGAACTGACCCTGGAGCACTAAATGGAGAATAGTTCTGATATTGTCCATCTAGAAAGAAGAAACCCTCAGAAAATTGTTCAGGGTCTTCAGATCCAGAATTCCATATTCTGATGTAGAGGCCGGAAAAAATTACTCCAATGTCTTCTAAATCATGTACACACTAAAATGAATGCTGTATGCTTTTCCGGTCTCTTCAAAACATGAGACAGAATGAACCTCGAGGTCTCAACTGAAAACCGATCTTGTATCCGAGATATGATTTCCATAACCCAGGGATCCTGGATGGGCTGATCCCAGTCCTTCTGAAAAAGGCTCAATTAATCTTGAAAATCTTCTTAGGGTGATTCCTCTGACAAGTCAGATAAGGAATTACACCAAAGAGATGCTGCGCCTGCAACATAAGTGATACCTTACAAAATGTAGAGATGGCACCGCCCACTTAAGGAATGGTTTCCCAAAGTTCCAGATTCATTTTTTGCATAGGAAACAGCTCATTAAATATAGGAGATGGAACCTCAGCTTTTTGTCCTTTTCCCTGGAAATAACATATGTGACCAAGGTAGTGACCAGAAAAACCTCAGCTGACAGATTTGGTCTAGAAAATAATGTCTTATTGGGTCAATGACATTCTCTACTGGCTTAGGATCCTGAACCCCTAAAGCCTTTAACACTTCCTTAAGTAAGGAATTAAAATATTCTAGCGTAAAATGAAAGGTAGT